>NW_015505480.1:551269-651304 GCF_001515645.1 Sinocyclocheilus grahami | reverse complement strand
CCTTTAAATAACGTGACGCTCTGCCCTCTATGACGCTGCTCCCATTAAGTGCTGTTGGAAGTGAATGAATTGATTCAGCATTTCGACACCTCCGTAAGGATGCATTTAACTCGACAAAGCGGTCTAATAAAGGATGTACTGATCTCGTGAATTAGCTAATTTTACTATACAAATATTTTTTAATTGGATGTTAAAGTTTATATGGGAATATAATATCACATGACACGCTGATCATTTAACAATGCATTGGCGCAAAAAAACGCACACCTTTTGGACAAATCTCGCAACATGATTTATCAAGTGCCACAAATACTGCCTAAACAAAATACTGATTTTGTGCACTTTATTTACTGTACCAATATTTTAAATTAGCCTTTGAACTTAGCTTTATTGCATGGCAAAAAAAAAAGTGTTACCTTGCCAAAGCACTGACAGAGCCCACTGATCTAATGGCGTTGTTGAACGCTCCAAATGCAGCAATCAGGCAGCAATTGACAGCACTCTGATCCAGTGGCATGCAGGCATCGTCAGATTGACAGTACCCTAGCCCAATAATGTTGGGGGATCCAGTGGGGGCGGCAGTCATATTTCAGGGTGACCGTGCCACTCTTTATCACAACCCTGCTAAAAGTGGCAGTACGTGCGCTCATTGGCGCCCCTTCCGCCTAGCTCGCCTATGCCTAGAAACGGCCCTGCAGACAAGTTACTTAAAACTTGAAAATCAATAAGGGATTCTGACCTTACTTAATATGTATAATTATGGCTGCCAAATCAAAATTAATGAATCAGATTGATCACATATATCAACATTCATTCAAAGACATTACATTAGACAAAAGCACTGAATCGACAATTGGCTTTAAAAATATATTGTTTACATAATCTATTAAATATACATCAGTTTTCTTTTCTTTTTTTTAAAAACAAGTCTCTTGCTCATAAAGGCTGCATTTTATTTGATAAGAAATACAGTAAAACGGTATTAATATTATTAGAATTTAAAATAACTAAAACAAATATTTTTTTATTTTAATATATTTTTTAAATATATTTTGTTAATGCAATGGCAATAAATTTCATCATATTATTATTATTAATGCTGAAAACATTTGTGCTGCTATATGTTTTTGTGGAAACCATTTTTTTCAGGATTCTTTGATGAATAGAAAATAGATTTAATTTATATGAAATATAAATATTTTATAACATTACTATAACTTTTGATCAATTTAATGAATCCTTGCTGAATAGATTACTTTAAAAAAAACATAACGTAGTGTATAATTAAAAAATAATTGTAATAGAAATATTTCAATATTTTAAAATCATTTTTACATGATTATTCATACTGAATTAAAATGTTGAACTGACAGCCCTAATAACAATAATAATAATAATTTTAATAATATCTTATAGGCAAATAAACATTACCACCCTGAAGAGAGATTAAGATATATAGAAAGAGAACAGTCAAGAGCCAGTGAGTGCATTTCAGTGAGTCTGTCACACATTATTAGGGTTGACCAGGCATGAGAGGAGGCACTTGGGCCACCCTAGTTACCCTGAACTGGGATCCTGGGTTGCCTCAAAACCAGATGGCCTAACAAAGAAGCTCAAACGTTAAAGGTGCAACGCAGGGCGAGATGTATTCAGCACTCTTACCAGGCAAGATTAACACAGGCCAGAATAGAGGGTGACTTTAAGGACCCCAGGGATTTGACAGAGACGGTCTGACCCAGAGTGACTGTGCTGGGCCACTGACTATAAAAGACCCAGGGGTCAAACTAAGAAAAATCACAACCTGAATGAAGCGTCTAGCAGCTTTTATTTTTAGCACATTCTACAGAGGGGGGGTCCTTTAACTATGAGGAATACCAGGATATAATGTGGATTAGAAAGACATTGTATTGCCAGTCATCAAAGCATCCTCTTATTATGTCGCTCTTTAAGATCACGGAGCGAAAAGAAACATGTAAAGAATGACTGGTTTGTATTGCCGTTAGCGCTCCCCGTACAATTGTGACCCAAAAAAGAAAATTTGCTGAAAATACTCAAACATCAGGCCATCCAAGATGTGGATGAGTTTGTTTCTTCATTTAAACAGATTTGGATGTAATGCTAAATTTCTCCATATCTTTTCTGATGAAGAAGAAGAAAATTCATCAACATCTTGGATGACCCGAGAGTGGGTACATTTTCAGCAAATTTTCTTTTTAGGATGAACTATTTCTTGAACAGCATGCTCAATATTTAACTACAGAACAAGCCAATCAATGTTAAAAATGCATTGACCTCGGTGTGTTGATATACCAATCAAATGTGCAAGAATGTGGCCTGCTGTAAAATGCCTGAAAATGATGGTCTGATTATTTATGATGGAAAGCTGTCGCAGGATGATGGTAATTACCCAGACAGCACACAGGATAATGCCAATACCTGCTTAAAATAATACAATTAACTTGCAAAGCAGATCAGAGCATTGCTGGCGTCCATGGCCGGGCACACTTTGAAATGCAAGCAGCTTCACGCAATGCCGTCTCATTCCAGCCAACCCACGCCAGTCATTAAACGGCCTCCATGTCTGTCACACTCTCTCTCAGTCTGTTGCTCTCATCTCCAGGTATGATCAAAGCTGCCTTTTTTCTGTTTTGTGCATTATTGCAAACACATATGGGGTTGTGTATTTTTACCTGTGAATAAAATACATCAAAAACCAGACAGAGCAGAGGAGGAAACATGAAGAGAGAGAGAGAGATGGAGATAGAATGAAAGGATAAATAAATTAACTGAGAGAATGACTTTGTCTTTACCTTGAGTACGCCAATGAAAGGCACAAAAGCAGTCCTCTGAAGCCCGTTTTTGTACAGTTCTGAGAGAGAGAGCACGAGAGGGAGAGATGCTGGTTAGATTCACTCTTTAGCCTCCTCATAATGTCATTTTCCATCTATGATTGGCAAATAAAGTGTCTATTGATGAAGTGAGGGACGGGAGGGGAGGAGGGACAAAAGGGACGAGGAGAGGCAGAAATTGATTTCTGTGGGCAGCGCAGGAGAAAGGCAGTACATGAAATTCATTACATTCCCAAACAATGAGCTCAAGAGAAGAAGTCTCTCTCTTTCTGCACAGACAATAAACCTGCATCATGGTGAATGGAGACTTCAATTAGCCACACGGGCATGATAAACCACACACACACACAGATGTAAAGAGACCATGATGAGTATATGCTTCTCTCTGTGCTGTAAAAGCTTGTTTAAAGCTGCCGTGGGTAAGAAAATATAAAGGAAACAGAACTGTCATAACAGAGGCATGTTGAGCTATAAACAGTCCAGTGAAACATGTTCGGCCAGTTCTCACCCAAGAAATGAAAGCATGCTATAGGGATCTTACTACAAAAGAACAGATAAAGCCTTTCCATAGGCATCTGGAGGCCACTTATGAGAATCACACTGAGAGATATATTAAGGGATCCTATATACTCTTTTTCCTTAACATCCACTTATAATGTTTGTACCAAAACAGTAAGTCAAAGTATAAGTGGTTTGTTTTTCATGGCCATTTTTGGTCGCTATTTTTATAAGGGCTATTTTTGGCCACTGTACACAGGGCCGGATTTACCTCTTTTCGTGACATAGGCAAAACAAATTTTTGGGCCCCCCTTCCATATTAATATAATAGGCCTAACATTAGCTACCACCCAAGCAAACAAAAATATTTCTTAATCAGTGGAAACCATTACAGTGTTTTCTATCGCAATAAGCGCTTGCGTTCAATCAATAAAAATCGAATGTAGTTTGAGAACTGAGAAAGACCACTCCATTAATAGGTGCAGCGTCGTGGCCACATAACAACTTCAGGAGTGCATTATCTCTCTAATAATTTTAACGGCCTGGAGTCAAGACATTTTTAAGATGATTTATTTCAAGACATTTGTCATGTTTCTGTCCTGAAATCTTGTGGTTGTTGAACTCATTTTTTACGTTTTTAAATAAACCTTCAGTTGCAAATTCCATAACGTAATTTTAGAGCTAATAACAGAGGCTTGAGCCATTGATATGCAGGCTAATGCAGTTATTAATGCAGTCTAACGCACTTAGAGTGAGAGAGAGAGAGAGAGAGAGAGCTTAAGCACGTGTGAATACGTGCGTCTCTCAGCAGTGTTCAGCAGCAGCGTCTACTAATAGTGAATCTTTAAGTTAAACTGCTTCAAGAACCTTGCTACTGAGAAAAGTCATGTAGCTTTTTAGCTGCAAAACTATTTTACTGATAAATTCACGTGGCGGCGTTGACAAGTTTCTGTCTACGTGTATGCGCGAGTGCGTGTCTGTACTGTGTGTGCATCTGTGAGAGAGAACGAGAGAAAGAAAGCGTTATTTCTGTAGCCTACATAAAAAAAGGTGGAAGACATGGAAATAGTTTGTCATTTTTTACCCTAGTGTTTGTTATATTTATTTGCTCAATGTCTTCTGGGGTTTTGGTTCTTTTACTGTTGTAGATAGCCCATAGTATAACAAAAATATTATATATCTCTTCATTATGCTTGGGCCCCCCTGGACGAGTGAGCATAGGGACGTGCCTAGAATGCCTATGCGTAAATCCGGCCCGGACTGTACATTCAGACTTAAATATACAAGGCCCCTTTACTTTGTAACACAAAGTGTAAATGTGGGCAGTCACTTAAGTGTTACTTATTAGACATCAGGAAGTAGCAAAAGTTCAAAACAAGATTATCTTGCAGCTTATTTTTAAATTAAACATTTTTGAAAGTCAAATATATTTTTTTACAATTGTTATTCTTAAGGTTTGTCCAGAAAATTATGAACAACTGGAAAAATCATGGAGTTTTTCAATATTGGCCCTGAAATCAAAACGTTTAAGCACCACTACTTTAAAGATGAATCTGCAAAAAAGAAACATTTTGTCATCATTTTTATTTTCAGACATTTTAAATACAGTTTAAACATCATTAAAATATTTCTAATTAATCTTTTCCTAGGTTATATCTTTGATGATTCTCAATTATCTGCTGTAGGTCATTAAATATTCCAAATACATTTATATTATTTAAAAAAACAGACAGATACAGATGGCTCTGAATGAATTCTACACTTTTTTAGCAGTTTAATCATATTATCCTGGTGCATAACCAGGGCCTAAAACTAACTTTTTGCCAGACCTGCCAATGGCCGGTGACATGATCAAAATGAAACTCTTTTTGCAAATACAGGCATTTATTACTACTACAATAACTAAAAGTTTATGGTCACCGAATATGTTTTTTTCTGAGGTGACGTTACGTGACATATTGTTTACAAGCTGTTATATTGACGTCTTTGCGTGGAGGAAACACTGATTGAGCGATTAACGTCACGTGCGACAGGATACGGATTGTAAAGTTGTACTCTTTCTTTTAACTTACCTCGGGAGTTTAGTCATGTTTATTTTGTCCTGAAACTGGTGTTAATGTGGAGATGATCAGTTCACGTGAGCCTCGTCAGCGATCTGATCACTTCACATTAAACGGCATTTATTGTTTAAAAAGTGCAATACAATGGACAGCATTTGAAATCGGAGACTGTTTCATATGGAAAAGTACCAAAGTACAATGCTTATTGCAATTTATTGGATGGGAATTGCCCTTCAATGTTCCTTCCATTAACTGAACACAGGCTAGACTAATCGATTCTTGGGGTTAGTGTTGTCACGGTACCAAAATTTCAGTATTCGTTACCAATACCAGTGAAAATCCACGGTTCTCGGTTCCAATTTCGGTACCAAAGCAAAACACAAAAACATGCTAATTAAAAAATTTGACTATACTTTCATTTAATCCAAACTGTGTACATTTAATTTTAAAGGGCTTTTGAAAACCTAGTTATTCAGCCAAGAATAACAACTAAGTTAGCTAAAAGAAAAAAAAAGCATCAAGAACCGGGTTGACCGGGTACTCCTGGTAAAAAAAAAAACCTGGTACCGTAACGTTTTCATTTTTTTTTAGTACCGACTCGGTACCGAAGTACCAGGTCTTTTGACAACACTACTTGGGATTTAAAGAATCGATATCGCTCTGTAAAAATGAGAATCGATTAATATCGAGATATCGATAATTTTGAACCCAGCCCTAGTGTCTAACCTGATTAAGGTCTATAAATAGATCTATAAATGATGCTGATCTGTGTCTGGATTGTGGACATGGCAATTTTCCTGCTTATTCCTCATGTTTCATTGACTGTCTGAAAAACCCGCTGAAACTTAGTTTCTTTAGAAAGTTTCAAAGGTTCTCCTGGCAGGCAAGCTGCAACTGGCCAATTATGATTTAAAGGCCTTGCGTCATGTTCGGTTTTTAAAAGCACGGTCAGCAGCCAGCAGAACGTGGTGAAATACAAAGGTAGTCATGTAGAGTTAATTGCGTCCATGGCGAACAAACAGAACGTCTGACATGGAGATCCGTTCTTAATCAAAGCTGAGCTGCGGCTTATGTTCCAACATTTAAAGCGCTATTTCCATCAAAGTCAATGTAATTCCCTCTCGTTGTTCAAAAGTCATCATGGATGAAGCGGCTCGCTCTGCAAATATTCAACACTTTTTGAAAATAAGACCTCTAATATAATGAGACTGTCCATTGATGGAAATTATTATTAGCCTGAGCCTTATAAAGCATGTTAAAGACTGCACCATCTTACTAATTATTTTTCTGTCATTGGTTTGGTTTGGTTGAAAGCTTCAGTGTTCTTGACTTTCACACTGTTCCTATGATTCGTTTTTTATGTTCTTTTCAGGGCTCAATAATACTTTTTTTTTTTTTTTTTTTTTTTTTTGGTCAGGAAGTTAAGAAACTCTCATTTAGTGCAAAATAATCTGCAGAGAAGGAATTTAGTTTTATGTTAGAATGTTTTAAATTTCTTAATTAGCAATTCTCAATTAAATTTATTATGAAACTGTGCATCCTCTGTTGAATTTCGCCAAATGGTGAGTGGACTAGTTTACGTCAATTATGTAAACATCAAGATTAGCTAAAGGGTTTTACAGTTTTAAAGGGTTAGTTCACCCAAAAATGAAAATTAGCCAGTGTTTTACTCACCCAATCATCCTAGGTGTATATGACTTTCTTCTTTCAGACGAACAGGGCCAGATTTACCTCTTATCGTGACATAGGCAAAACAATTTTTGGGCCCACCCTTCCTTATTAATAGGCCCCAGCAAACAAAATATTTCGTAATCAGTGGAAACCGTTACAGTGTTTTCTATCGCAATAAGCGCATGCATTCAGTCAATAAAATCAAATGTCTTAATTTGTTTGAGAATATGGAGAAAGACTATTCCATTTATTGGCTCCAGCGTCGTGGCCACATTAACACTTCGATTGCATTATTTCTCTAATAATTTTAACGGCCCGGTGTCACAACCACACCTCAAGATATTGTTCAGATGATTTGTTTCAAGATAAACCTTCCGTTGCAAATTCCAAAACGTAATTTTAGAGCTAATAACAGAGGCTTGAGCCATTGATATGCAGGCTAATGCAGTTATTAATGCAGTCTAACGCACTTAGAGTGAGAGAGAGAGAGAGAGAGAGAGCTTAAGCACGTGTGAATACGTGCGTCTCTCAGCAGTGTTCAGCAGCAGCGTCTACTAATAGTGAATCTTTAAGTTAAACTGCTTCAAGAACCTTGCTACTGAGAAAAGTCATGTAGCTTTTTAGCTGCAAAACTATTTTACTGATAAATTCACGTGGCGGCGTTGACAAGTTTCTGTCTACGTGTATGCGCGAGTGCGTGTCTGTACTGTGTGTGCATCTGTGAGAGAGAACGAGAGAAAGAAAGCGTTATTTCTGTAGCCTACATAAAAAAAGGTGGAAGACATGGAAATAGTTTGTCATTTTTTACCCTAGTGTTTGTTATATTTATTTGCTCAATGTCTTCTGGGGTTTTGGTTCTTTTACTGTTGTAGATAGCCCATAGTATAACAAAAATATTATATATCTCTTCATTATGCTTGGGCCCCCCTGGACGAGTGAGCATAGGGACGTGCCTAGAATGCCTATGCGTAAATCCGGCCCGGACTGTACATTCAGACTTAAATATACAAGGCCCCTTTACTTTGTAACACAAAGTGTAAATGTGGGCAGTCACTTAAGTGTTACTTATTAGACATCAGGAAGTAGCAAAAGTTCAAAACAAGATTATCTTGCAGCTTATTTTTAAATTAAACATTTTTGAAAGTCAAATATATTTTTTTACAATTGTTATTCTTAAGGTTTGTCCAGAAAATTATGAACAACTGGAAAAATCATGGAGTTTTTCAATATTGGCCCTGAAATCAAAACGTTTAAGCACCACTACTTTAAAGATGAATCTGCAAAAAAGAAACATTTTGTCATCATTTTTATTTTCAGACATTTTAAATACAGTTTAAACATCATTAAAATATTTCTAATTAATCTTTTCCTAGGTTATATCTTTGATGATTCTCAATTATCTGCTGTAGGTCATTAAATATTCCAAATACATTTATATTATTAAAAAAAACAGACAGATACAGATGGCTCTGAATGAATTCTACACTTTTTTAGCAGTTTAATCATATTATCCTGGTGCATAACCAGGGCCTAAAACTAACTTTTAAAACTAACCTGCCAATGGCCGGTGACATGATCAAATGAAACTCTTTTTGCAAATACAGGCATTTATTACTACTACAATAACTAAACATATTTACAATGTTTTTAATTTGTCCTCCTGGTGCATTTTCCCTCAATTTTACCTATTAATTATAGCCATTCAACATTACAGTATAATTGAAAGCCATTATTTTTAACATTTAATAGGCTCTGAAATAACAACTTTTAATTTAAGAGATTTTAAAACAATCTTCACATAAACTATATTATATATGCATAAACTATACATATTAATCTTTATTCAAGATATAAAAGTTAATCAGCGACTACAACAGTCCAAGGATTTCTTTTATTCTTTTGTTCTTTGATATACATCAATGACAGACTTCAGCAGGTTTCACTTTAAAATCAGTGCCGTCTCTTGAAAACCTGATGCATATGACGCGGATCTGACACATATTTTCTCCCAACTCTTTACGGTCATTTATAACTCATTTAAGACTCCGTTTACAAGGTAACTCGCCAAAACCGCGCATTTTGACAATTGTGTGCGTTTTCGTGCATTGAAGCGCTACGCTCAGCGTATGTGTACAGCCAAACACTCAGCCTTTCAAACTATATTTCACTGCACCGGGCGGCGTAACCCCAGGCACGTGTTGCCGCATTCTCGGGTTATGAAGAATAAAGAAGGGAAAAGTTAATCTTCCGCAGCACAATCTTCTCAGGTAAAAGTTATTAGAACCGTGTCTAGGGACAAGCTGGCCATCACACTGCTCTGACCTTATCAGTCCGTTTGTATCCTATTATTTGATTCACTCTTGTCGCTTATGACAGAACAGCTAATCACAATGATCTTGTCTTCAGAAAAGATTGATTAATTCGTTTATGTCAGAAACAGCTAATCTCTTTTAAAAAAACTGTCTGTTGATTTCACTCCATTGCATTGTTATAATTCGTAAAAGTTGTACCCGCCAACTGGCGACTGACACGGTTACATGGACTGATTTTTACTCGCATTTGGCACTTGGCACTTGGCGAGTGTTAATTTTAGGCCCTGTGCATAACTAAAGGGTTATTTAAAGATTTAGTTAGTGAAGTGCACCCTCTTTCACATTTGTCCATCCATTTCCCTCGCTTTACCTGAAGAAACGGTTTTGGGCGACCACAAATATCCAAGTTCAAACAAGCCTCTTTAGTGGCTCTTCATTTCAGCATCTTTATATCAATAATCGAGCAATCTCTTTCGATGCCATCTCTCCCCCTCCCATCTTTCATGTGTACCCGTCTATCCATTAGTCACCTAATTAAAATGGAATAAGATGGCTATTAAGTTTTAGCGTAGGCTTTGTTCTCTGTGGCTGGTTAATGTTAGGAGAGGGTTTCTTTATGTAACTGCCGCTCACCGTTTTGTACTCGGCACACAAGGCCACTTCATACAACGAGACATTAGCAGCGCTCCAAGACAGAGACAGAGAAGAGAAAGGCAGAAGGAGTGTCTTATCTCTACCCTTATCACTCTCCCTCTCCAGTTTAATGTAACATCACAGCAATTGCAAAAAACGGCATCTGTTGAATCAACAATGAGGCAGAGGAAGACAAGAGTGGGAACGGTGGAGAGAGATAAAAGACTAACTGCTCACGTTCAAGCGGGTATCAAATAAAGTTGCCTCGTTTTATGATGAACGGGCGTATAGGCGAGAAATCTTTGATGGCGGCGAGGTTGAAGTTTCCACATGATTTAAAGTGATAGTTCATCCAAACACGTCACCCACATAATTTTAAACCTGTATGATTTTCTTACTTCTATGGAACACAAAATTAGATATTTAAAAGAATGTCCAAGCTGCTTTTTTCCTTTGACAGCTTTGGTCACCATTCAACAGCTTAGACATTCTTCTAGATAACTGCCTTTGTGTTCCACAGAAGCAAAAAAGTCATACAGGTAAGTAAATAATTATCATTTTCATTTTGGGGTGAATCATTCCTCAAGCTACACCAAAAAGCACATAGGAAATTACTGAAGAACTAAGGGTTTAAAGTTCAGATGGATGCAGTCGTCATTGTATTTCGGGCCTAAATAACACTCCTCAGATTAGTTTCATGAAATCCACCACCACAGAGAAGCAACCAATGGCAGGTGTTTGAGTGTATGTAAGAAAGGAAGAGAGCAATAAAAAGCAGAAAAGGAGTGAGAGACTTTACGCAGATTATCAATAGACCTCAAACATCATGGCATCAAAATACAGCGATTAACCAAAGAGTGACTTAAAGGGGAGGTGAACTTTAGAAAAGAGTGAAAAAGAAGAAATAAGATCCTGACACACGAGATGGTGCAGAACTGGATTAGAACACGAGACGGACATGAAGTTTAGGAACATGTTTTACTTTCAGGCCACAGAAAAGAATGAGGAGAATGAGAAAGGTATGGTGGTCTATTGTTGGGAAGTTGGTAGCGAACAATACAAGGTGAAAATGTACAAGAGTCATGTGTGCTGTGTAGGTGACAGGTCAGTATCAGAAAACACACACTTAACCCTGGAAATTGATGGAGGAAATGAAAGGAATAAATTGCTTTTATTGTCAGATTTGTTTTTGTTTTTGCAAAAAGTGTTATGAATTATAAAAACCTGTTTTTGAAAGAAGTCTCTTTCAAAGGGTGCATTTATTTGATAAAAATACAATAGAACGGTAATATTATGAAATATTATTACAATTTAAAAGAACTGATTTGTATTTTATTTTCTTTATGCAATTTGTTCCTGTGATGGCAAAACTGAATTTCCAGCCATTACTCCAGTCTTTATTGTCATAAGATCCTTCAGAAATCTTCAGGATTTTTTTAATGTAACAATATAAAAGTATTCACTATCCCTCTTGATCAATTTAATGCATCCTTGCTGATTAAAAGTACTAATTTCTTCTTCTTCTTCAAAAAAAAGTTTTCCCCAAAAGTTACAGCTAAACAAGTACACCTGAGAAATACTTCTATTTTAAATTTTTATAATTTGAATTTCTTTAAAATAAATCAATTAATTAAAAAAGTTACATAATTAAAATTTAAAAAAGTGAAAATATGAAGATTATGTAGTAATGACAGGCACATGTTTACTCAAATTTACTTAAAGTTTCAGTTTATTTCCAGGGTTCAATAATAAGATTGAAAAATCGCATTTTCTACATGGACCTGGACATTTGAACACCAGTTTCTGTTAATCACATAAATGGCTTCAACATTACCCAGACATCTCCCTACCTTCAGGTGGTCGATTTGAGGTTGCCACAACCACGACCCCACACTTGAACAAACCCTCAAATAACTGCTTCAGAATCACAGCATCGGCTATATCCACCACCTGAAGAAAAAAAAAAAAGACGATTATTGTTCATTGTACTCTGACGAAAAAATTTATTATAGCAACCCATATTCTGCATCAGCTATTTCCTTTTTCCTGCACATGTAAAATACAGCATACCATCAGCTAAGTTCATAGGAATAGCTCAAATTCAACTGAATTTTTGGCAAACTGTAATAAAACAAATGAATGTGTATTAATGCAATAAATAGGTTGGTTTTCATTTCATGTTGCCTATAAAGCAACCTATAGCTTCTGTTGTTTGAGTTCTGTCCTCTAGGCAGGACAGTCAAGGCACTATAGGAGCGAGCACAGGTGTATTAGCTGGAGATGAGCGAGGCGCAACTCTCTCCCCTTTGGCCTTCCTCTGCCTTGAGCTAATTACCACAATTGTGTGCATGCATGTGTACTTGTGCATGCGTGTACATGCGAATGAATGAGCGAAAACCAGGTGTTGTTGCATTTTAAAACCAAAGCCTCGGCCAAGGTCCTTTGACATCACCCTCCCCAACGCGCTCACACACAGACCCAGGACAGACACAAAGCCACTCCACCTGACTGTAAAATGGCCACACAGAGCCGCAGCTTTCTGCTAGAGACAAGGACAAGTGGCCAAAGCCCTGAAAAAGGTAAATAATTGAATACATAAATAAATAAATAGCGTTTTGAGGTAAAATCAGTGACACAATGACAGCCAGATGGCCACACACAGACAAATACATACACACACACAGATGCGCTCCCATTGTGCTCTTGAGGGCCTGGCATGGCTGTCCCTGAATCTCAGAAGCGAGAGGATGAGTGGTTCTTTCATTATTATCATTTTCATCATCATCATTCATTATTATCATTTAAACGTTGCCTTTTTCACAGCAGCGAGCTGTTGCCTCACACACATCTGCAGCAACACTGGGGCTGCTGACCCTCCCCTGACAAAAAGAGCCCTTTAGTCAATAACACACAATGAGATCGACCATGGTCCGCTCTCATCTTCTCCCACGTTTCTGCTACTTTTTCAGGGTTGAAATGCATTTAGTCAAAACGCATATATAGTTTCTCCTTACGTCGCATTAATACTTGATTAGCGTTTGCATATCTGGCAACGAGGAGCCAAATTTGGGGCCGAGGATGGTTTTGTCATGTAGAAGATCTTCTCATTCACTGAGCTCTACTATTCTTAGAAGGACACACTCATGACTGCCATACCCCCAGCATATGTTGTTTTCTTATATTGAAGTGTTTCCCTTTTTGCATATTAAACCTTCGGCCCCATCAAACCCAATTAGCGTCTTCTATAGCGGCCTTACGTGTGGCAAGGGCGTGTGTGTGTGTGTTGTCGGAAGGGTGGTCGGTTACAAAGACGAGGTGCTATGGCATAAATTGGATCACATTTCCTTTAACCATCCTCTTCTATTCTTCATTTCAAAGGAGTCATTTAATTATGACCTTTTCATCAGTCCTGTATTTGTTTTTTGTTTGTCGCACAGGCACTGCGACACTCATGCGCGAGTGTGTATATACACACACACACACTTTCAGTCTCTGGGTATTGATTGCCAGGTTGAGTGCAAGAAAGCCCTCAGTGTGGCGTTGTTGTGGACGACAGCGAAAACAACGACACGGATATTCAAATGAGCATCCAATTACGCCAGCAGAGTCACTTTTGTGTGGCGCACACGGGTGCCAAATTGCACTCTTTTGATCTTAAACCTTTACTTACACAACTCTGTCGATGAGTAATTTCACCCGGCGACTGACTGGGGCCTGAGACAATGCCTCAAGCGGTTTCTGCTCGCTCTTCCTCTTTCTATATCTCTCTTGGTCCTTCTCTCAATACCTTGCATTCATTAAGGGAGTGGAGAGGGACAAAAGGGGAAGGCTACAAATTACTGATAATGATGCCGGACTAATGAAGAGAATGGAGAAATTTCATTAGCATTTAAGAGGCATGGATGCATGCGACCCGCCATAGTCGCTCTCCATTACGCCTCACTCAAGGAAGCAAGAGGGGCCGACTCGATGCCTCATTTGCATGCTTAAGTGGCAGTGGCTCCTGATTGGTAAGGGGCTGTCAGCTCCTCATTTATGCATCATAAACAAAATCTGTGTGCTTTCCATATTGCCGTGAGCAACGATTGGTGAGGTGAGGTTTCAGGCAATAATGAGAACCCATACTAAATAAATATATGAAAGCGATCAGGTCTGAGGTAAACATTTCAATTTAAATAAGGAAAATATTGATTATTGATTAAGAAATGGGCTGATTGATTGATTTAAATCTGCAAACATGTATCTGATGTTTAATTTTTTATTCATCTTTTTGGGCTCGAAAAGAATACAATTTTCTGTTTAATTCTAGCTTTTTTCTAATCTCGATTATCTGTGGCCTCAGCATGTGTTTTCAGATCTGTGTGAAGGTATCTCACTCCACTAGATGGCTCCAAAATGAACAAGACTTATATCTATGAAGAGCTATTCCACACTGTAGTCAGATGAACTACTACATCAATATAAACATATAAATTCTTACTATATTTCTGCAGCTTACATTATTCCCCTCACTCATGCACTAACACACAGAAAATATGCATTAAATTGCAGCTTAGAAATTTCTCAACAATTTTACAAACTCTTCACCCTTCCAATTTCCCTACTCCTGCCCTCACCTGAAACTCATCAAAGCATAGGAGACAGGTTTCCTCTGCGATCTCCATGGCAACCGGAAAGATGGGGTCATACATTGTCATTTTACCTATCCGTCGCTTTGGCAGGCTCTGTTTCAGTTTGTGGATCCCTGAATGCAATGCACAAATTAAAGTCAATAGAAATAAGTGCAAATGCTCTCAGAACCTAGACAAAATCAAATTTTGAACTCAGAGGAATCTATTCTACTTTATGCTGTTATTTTCCTTAATTGCTATTCATGCATGATAAAAGGCATGTTTGTTCGCTACTTGTACAACTACAAAATAGTACTACTTTAAATGGATTCATATGGAATGAGGTAAATATACACTACTGTTCAAAAGTTTTGGATCAGTTTTTATTAATAACACTTATTTAGCAAAGACACATTAAGTTGATCACATGTTAAAAACATTTATATATATTCATATTTATCTAAATTTAGCTTTGCTATCACAGGAATAGATTACATTTTAGCATATATTGAAAATTTGTTTCAATTGTAATAATATTTTAAAATATTACTAATTTTACATATGGCCATTTATGTATCCACAATTACTCGAGAACAGGCCACTTTGGTTTAGTTAGAACTTACTTCTATGTACGTCTAACATGAATGTATTGAAATGAACCCTCCTTTTTCTTCTGTTTTCCACAAATGAGTAAAAAAGATCCATCATCATTGTTTTTCCAGTGCCTATTGATTATGAAACAAAACACAGAATAAGCATTAATTGGCCTCTCCATGTAAAGTCCAATCCCTCCAAACATTAGTCATTTTAAAACATTAGTAATTTTAAACTTTAAATGCATGTTTAAAATGACTAATAATTTTGCTGCCATAGCTAAAAAAATTTTTACTTAAAAGCTTACCAACATCACCATGGATATAGTAGCCGTGGGGAGGATGTGGCTTTGGGGACACCTGTAAAATAAATTCAAATATTACCATCTTCTTTAACGCTGTAATAAGCTGGTTTGCTTCAGCACATTTTAGCCTACGTAGCTTATATCATAAAGACATCTTATGGTTTGATTTTGTCACCAATTGTAACAAAAATAAATATCCAGGAAACTCTTGGCATGCGATTAAGTGCCACTGACTCAAAGTTTCCAAACAATGTCCACAACTTTCACAGCACTCAACTTTCAACTTTCAGAGTACAAGGTGTTTGATGAGCCAGTCCAGAACTGTCTGTGGCTGCAGACAACTGATCATTCAGGACAAGACAAGAGAGTCGACATCCTTATGCCCGTATTTTTTTTTCAGTGGGGTGAATGCTGTTTGAGCAGTGAGGCGCAGCGTTCTTGGATGACAGTGTGTGACTTCTCACTGACTTCCAGAACTCTCTGTAGCTCGTTATTGTGGCTGGTGGCAGTGGTCCAGTCACGGTAGAGTGGACAAACACAGTAAAGAGACTGAGAGAGAGCGGACCAAGGCCCTGTCAGGGACGGGTCCACAAGGTGGAGTCATGCTCTACACTTTCACAGGACGCAGCCAAGTGGAAAAAGTTCACATGCCAACATTCTTAGGCTCTGTTTTCCACTCTCTTTCACAAATGAACTGTTGTTTGCCTTGGTAATGCTTTAGATAAACAATGACTTTTATTCATTTTGTGGAAATAATAACTATGCTTAATATAATAAGTGATTTACTTTTAAATCAAAAGAATGCATTTATTAATTTACTCACCCTACGCACAAAGTGTTTCGCCCTTTTTGCCCTAAATAATCAACACAAGAGCACATCGCTGTACATGTTTATATTTATTTCCCCATATTAAAAGTGGAGCTGGGAATCTCTTTCCCAGACAATGGCGACCCCTCATTACTGAGGCGAGGGATAGGTGGGGTGTCCTGACTCAGAAGGGGGCCGTGCTGTGATCCAGCAAGTGCTTGGTCTGGTCTTTCCTCCCACTCTCCACCCCAACAAACACAAACAGACTGAGGCTGCTTTGACCTACAAACAACAGTCCCACAGCAAATTAGGCAATGGCACAGTGCAAGCACTGGGGTCTGACTGAATGTTGGACTGCTAAGCTTTTTCTTCACTGTAAACATTCACAGATTGCACTGCTCAGTTACCCATACCTCTTGTGTGATGTCAACATCTCTGTCAATATCTGACATCTTTTCTTCAGGACTGCAAAGGTTTACTTTACTTGTATTATTCTTCAGTTCTGAGGTGGGATGACTATGTAAACAGTCTTTAGGTTGAGGGAGAAGGATCGGGATGTTGGTATAGTCTGTCATCACTCTGTTTAACTGTTCTAACTGACGAAGTGCAGCTCTTTGTTGATCATCCTCTTGCAGTGAACCGGAGCAGACAAGACTGTCATAGTGGCTGATGAGTCCTCCATGAGCAGCCCAAGGTGCTGATATAGATGCATGTCCTGCAAATAATTATGAATATCATTAAGAAACAAGAATATGTTGTTAAACACATATTTGGGATCTATTTATAAAATAATTTTTTACAGTGCTTATATCACATAATACTTGATAATAATTCCTTAATATTTCACAATAAGACACAATTGATGAATGAAGAATAGTAGATCCACTAAACATCTATTTCATGTGATATAACTTTTTTTCTTGATTATGAACAAATGTATATGTAAGAGATTCATTTTAACATGAGTAAATAATGACAATTTACATTTTTGGGTCAACTGTATGTTTTATGCAAAACACACAAGTGAACATATATTGTAATAAAATATTGCCATACTATAAATTACAATAAATAAACAATACATGCTTAAAAATAAACATACTGCCTACTGCATGAACAGCTGTAAAAGATTGTTCAATATGAGACATTTAAACTTAAAATAATTAAAAGTTGGGAAAGATTCAAGAAATGTGTTCCAATACTTATACAGCACAATAAAAAGTTAATATTTTTGTCAGCTTGGTTGTTAGTTTAAACATAATAATTCTCTCTCTCATATATATATATATATATATATATATACACATATATATAAATAAAATTATAATTTTTTTTTAAGTTTTACAATTTATTAAGGCTATTGTTGTTGAAACAGCACTGAATTGAACAACACTGCATTGAAATACAATAACAAAGGGGGAAAAAAACAATAACACCTCAATCGGTAAGAAAAATATCATCATAAGCCTTAAGAAACCTGTTATTCTTATTGTTGTCAATGAATTTAAGAGATTTAATAATAAGCAAAATCTCAGCAAGACAGACATCAAATCTAGGAAACATCTTGAGAAATTTGTTTTTGTGAATAACATTTTTTTGCAATGTAACAAAAATAACAACAACAACAAGATCAATAGCATGGTCACTGGCAGAAATGTACCTTTCAGCTTAAGTTCTCCCAAAGAGATTTAACTTGATTACACATAAGATAGAATACACATAAGATAGACATTATGAGAAATCTTCAAATGTACCTCTCTTATTTTATTAGAAATGCAAAATTTCCGATGAGTACTATTAAAAAAATTGGTCCACAAAAATTTACATCTAGTATATACTGAATAATGTAACAATCGCTTTACTGTTACCTTTTTTTTTTTTATCAAGAAGACAAACTCCATCCAATAAAAGTTTGAGCATAATTGTTTTTCTCTCATTAACGCAAAGGTATGCTTTAAATAAATGCTAAGATAGAATACACATAAGATAGACATTATGAGAAATCTTCAAATGTACCTCTCTTATTTTATTAGAAATGCAAAATTTCCGATGAGTACTATTAAAAAAATTGGTCCACAAAAATTTACATCTAGTATATACTGAATAATGTAACAATCGCTTTACTGTTACCTTTTTTTTTTTTATCAAGAAGACAAACTCCATCCAATAAAAGTTTGAGCATAATTGTTTTTCTCTCATTAAAGCAAAGGTATGCTTTAAATAAATGAACATAACTTGGAGACAAACTTTTGATGACAGAATTGAAAGATCTAGCTGGCAGAGGAAGACTATACAAAGTCATAAATTCTTCATACTCCAGCATAGTAACTACCATCATTTTTCAATAAATAAATATGTGTGTGTGTGATAAAGATGAATATAAAGCACTATGACGTAAATGATTTCCCGCAGTAATCACGTGCTTTCAGCACTGACCACGACAGGAGAATATTCATGCTCACCTCTAACGGCCTTAAACAGTCCACACCAAACTCCTCTCCACAAACTTGTCTCTTTGAATGTAAGTCTTAAAAGACATCTCGTTGTCCACCGCAACCTGTATGCCGCCATGTTGATTCAAAACCTAATAACTTTATTGAGCTCTGTACACTGACACCTTATATATCCCTTTATGGAGAACAGACACTGCTCTGCATGTTGCACTTTCACGTTTATATGTCACAAACATATATGCAATACATAAGAAATTCGTTTTTATAAATATAAACGGAGGCTAAATCCAAATCTTAGCTTATTCGATAATAAATGCGAGATTTTATTCTGCAGGCGGTTCTAAACAATAATTGAGAAACTATCATTTTTAACAATACAGATTTGCAAAAAGTGCACTGTTCTTGCTTTGACAGAACTTATCTAATTACACTGCAGATTGCACTTGGAGGAATGCAAGAATGGAGCTTGAATAAATGACAAATGTTACTCTACAAAAGGTTCGGAATTTATAACCTATAAAAGTTGAACATTACAGATGTCCACCAAAAACTCTACTCGCTATGACAGCTTTTATCCAATCAAAGCCCAGGGATATTACCACGTGACCGTATTGGTATGTCACATGTCAGCTGTTCCTCAGCTGATCGGAAGTGCAATCGATAGCTGCTTGTTTGCTCAAACCTGTAGCGGAAAGCCATGGCTGAGGCCATAGCAGACACGAGAAGGCTGTATACTAAACCACAAAACCTGAGCGATGCGTATGGGCCACCGAGTAACTTTCTAGAGATTGATGTTTCCAACCCCGAGACGGTTGGCGTCGCTCGGAACAGGTTCACAACATATGAGATCAGACTGAAGGTGAGCAGCCAATGCTGGCCTGACCAGACATCACACGCTCGGACACACTGATCTGTTCTTACTGAAGCTTAAATACACTCTTAATGCGATTAAAACGAGTGCTAATAGTATAGATCATAGTGTAGCCAAGCTCACGTTAGTTAATAATGCGTCCAGGTATAACTTTGTAAAACTTGATGGCTTGCAAAATATTTCCATGACAGTGTAACTGTTCAGCTTTGTTTTGATTTTGATTTAGCAAAGCATTCAGCACACCCTCATGTTTATCAAACCCATATAACTTTCTTTCTTCAGTGGAACACAAAAGGAGATGTGACTGAAGCTGTCATTGTGCCTAACAGTTCACTTTCATTGTATGGAAATCAAATTCATTGAAAGGTGTAACTGAAGCTGGCAGTTGTTAACATTCTGCCTAACATCTCCGTTCTTTTGTGTTGTCTTAATAAGAATGAATACAGGTTTGGAACAAAATGTGGATGATGACAGATTATTCCGTTTTTGGTGAACTATCCCTTTAATTTTTCTTTTTGGCATTGACCTAAATTTTAAAGGGGTCGTATGATGTTGCTAAAAAGAACATTATTTTGTGTATTTGGTGTAATGAAATGTGTTTATGCGGTTTAAGGTTAAAAAAACACATTATTTTCCACATACTGTACATTATTGTTTCTCCTCTATGCCCCGCCTTTCTGAAACACGTTAATTTTTACAAAGCTCATTGGTCTGAAAAGCGAGGTGTGCTGTGATTGGCCAGCTATCCAATGCGATATGTGATTGGCCGAATACCTCAAGCGTGTGGCGGAAATGTTACGCTCCTTACCATATTGTGACGCCCTGTCAGGCCTGAGCGACGAGACAAAAACATTAAAACTCATAAACATTTTTTTGCATCCAGTGGGGACATAATTACGGATTATAATGACTTATACTGTCTTTTTACGCGTTGCATCTCGCCGTGTAAACATAAAACCATGTCTGCATTTGTGATCGGAGAAATTACAAACTACAAGCGCTACTCTACACTGCTCAAAACTCGCGTTTGAATTGTCAGTGGCAAATCCTTTAAATATAAAAAACGTACTTACAGTCTGAGAGTCAGAACAGCCAGCATTGTAGTCTACTCTACCAGGATCAGGAAACAGTCCTCCATAAAATGTGCTGCACACAAATGAATATTTGGGTTGAACTGTTCTGGAACAGTGTACAAAGTAGTTTCGCTTTCACAACGAAACACAGCGCCTTCATGACAATGGTGGCAGCAACAAAACTACAGCGAGAGTACAAGTTACGCCTTCTTTCTTGGCGTGCACATTTGGGCGGCGTTATGCAAATCTTCCCACATTGTGACGTAGACATGTGGGGGCGTGTTAGAACGAGCCGTTTTAGGTAGGTGTGGTTGACTCTTAAATATATAAAGGATATCTCTTTGGATTTGAGACTTTAGTCTTTGCAACTTTACAGATCTTCTTTATGCACCAAGAGCTTGTAACACTTCAAAGAGAAAGGAAAAATTGAAATCGCATCATATGACCCCTTTAAGCCTGACTGTGTAATGGTCAACTAAGTATGTTGTGCAGTCAAGAACACAGTTTAGTTGGTATGCGTCCAATTGGGATGAGAGAGTTTTGAGATGAGACTTTCAAGCAATTTCGATTTAGATCTCAAGTATGTAGTCTGTGTGACCACACCCCTTTGTGTAAGCCCAAGATAATGGTGCTTGTAATGATAATGATGAAACTGGTTAACGTTAAAGTACTGTGCGCATCTTCTTTATCAAATGAGACCTTTCAGTTTGCTAGTTAAAATGCTTTATTTTAATTTTAATTTATTTTCCTCGTTCTTGTCCTCTTGTCCCAAGTTAAGCAGAATTGATTTTACGCATGTTTCAGTAAGTTGTCTTATGATCAAATTCTTCTGAACTCGCTGTGTAGATTATGGTTATTGCATCAGTAAATTTCCCACACTTGCACACATCATTCCAAAGACATGAGTCAGCTTACCCATATTTGTGCTGACAAAATGCGTACCCTCATGATTTGTTGGCCAAATTATTCTGAATGTTAGAGGAAGTTTTGAACGGTGAGACACAGATGGCTGCCATCTGCTTTGCATATGCGTGTTTGTGCGCTGTTATGCATGGAATTGACTGATTAACTGATAAAATGACTGACAGGCCAAATAACATGTTATACCGTTTATAACATGTTTATATACCGTTTTTTCAGATGCCCAAACTGAGCAATGATGCAATTTAATGCAGTTGCTAATATTAATATGGCTAATTAAGATGAAATTCTGATAGCGTATAACGTCAATCAATGAGATCGCTATTAATTCTATAGCAAACTACTTACAAACTTCTAGCGTTATATTTAGTGTTTCAATGGTATATATAATTCGCTCTCTATTTTTTCTAGGAGCACTGTAGCCCCTGACTGAACATTTTTAGGAGCACAAGCAGAAAATTTAGGGGCACACCTTGAATCAGCCTGCAATGCAATCATTCACACATTTTCCCCATTTTAACTGTATTACTGACCAATGTTTTGATAATAAATAGACTTAACTCATAGAGATTACAATGTGCAGTATTCTTTTAAATTCAAAGAGATATGACAAATATATGATATGATAAAATTACTATTGTTTTGCATTAATAAATGCAGTTACTAATTGTTCATTTCTCGTTTATACATATTTGACAGAAAAGCTTGAGTTGGGAAGCTTACAAAATGTATTTTATTAACAACTGTAACATGCTAAATCAAATGTTTATGTAGAAAAGATATATAGTGTACTCTTATTAATTGTACCATTATTATTCTGTAGTCTAATATGAAACTGACCAACAACTTCAGTGATTATGTGTGATTTAGTCGCAAATTGAAGAAAAGTTTGTTTTTCAAAGCACTCTGTGATGTTTTTTTTACTTCATAAACAGAAAAGAGCGAAACTGACAAAATCTGATTTCTTGATGATTTGATATTTTATAATAGTGATTTTATCATTTCAAAATATAAAGGAAAAAGTATAAATGAATGACTAATAAGCCAATAAGTGCTCCTCTGCTGCCATCTACAGTGTTAATTTGACGTATTTTTTTAATTTTACATAAGTGTTTGTTTACCACAGTATATTCTGGTTATCCCACTGAAAATAACATTCAAATTGGATCATTTAGGAGCTTGAAAGTGCTGGAAACAGTTGTGTGAAATGCTTGTAGTCATTGAAAAAGGCATGACGAAGCGGATATCGTCCTCTTTTGGAAGGCCAAACAAAGTAGTTTCGCTTTCACAACGAAACACAGCGCCTTCATGACAATGGTGGCAGCAACAAAACTACAGCGAGAGTACAAGTTACGCCTTCTTTCTTGGCGTGCACATTTGGGCGGCGTTATGCAAATCTTCCCACATTGTGACGTAGACATGTGGGGGCGTGTTAGAACGAGCCGTTTTAGGTAGGTGTGGTTGACTCTTAAATATATAAAGGATATCTCTTTGGATTTGAGACTTTAGTCTTTGCAACTTTACAGATCTTCTTTATGCACCAAGAGCTTGTAACACTTCAAAGAGAAAGGAAAAATTGAAATCGCATCATATGACCCCTTTAAGCCTGACTGTGTAATGGTCAACTAAGTATGTTGTGCAGTCAAGAACACAGTTTAGTTGGTATGCGTCCAATTGGGATGAGAGAGTTTTGAGATGAGACTTTCAAGCAATTTCGATTTAGATCTCAAGTATGTAGTCTGTGTGACCACACCCCTTTGTGTAAGCCCAAGATAATGGTGCTTGTAATGATAATGATGAAACTGGTTAACGTTAAAGTACTGTGCGCATCTTCTTTATCAAATGAGACCTTTCAGTTTGCTAGTTAAAATGCTTTATTTTAATTTTAATTTATTTTCCTCGTTCTTGTCCTCTTGTCCCAAGTTAAGCAGAATTGATTTTACGCATGTTTCAGTAAGTTGTCTTATGATCAAATTCTTCTGAACTCGCTGTGTAGATTATGGTTATTGCATCAGTAAATTTCCCACACTTGCACACATCATTCCAAAGACATGAGTCAGCTTACCCATATTTGTGCTGACAAAATGCGTACCCTCATGATTTGTTGGCCAAATTATTCTGAATGTTAGAGGAAGTTTTGAACGGTGAGACACAGATGGCTGCCATCTGCTTTGCATATGCGTGTTTGTGCGCTGTTATGCATGGAATTGACTGATTAACTGATAAAATGACTGACAGGCCAAATAACATGTTATACCGTTTATAACATGTTTATATACCGTTTTTTCAGATGCCCAAACTGAGCAATGATGCAATTTAATGCAGTTGCTAATATTAATATGGCTAATTAAGATGAAATTCTGATAGCGTATAACGTCAATCAATGAGATCGCTATTAATTCTATAGCAAACTACTTACAAACTTCTAGCGTTATATTTAGTGTTTCAATGGTATATATAATTCGCTCTCTATTTTTTCTAGGAGCACTGTAGCCCCTGACTGAACATTTTTAGGAGCACAAGCAGAAAATTTAGGGGCACACCTTGAATCAGCCTGCAATGCAATCATTCACACATTTTCCCCATTTTAACTGTATTACTGACCAATGTTTTGATAATAAATAGACTTAACTCATAGAGATTACAATGTGCAGTATTCTTTTAAATTCAAAGAGATATGACAAATATATGATATGATAAAATTACTATTGTTTTGCATTAATAAATGCAGTTACTAATTGTTCATTTCTCGTTTATACATATTTGACAGAAAAGCTTGAGTTGGGAAGCTTACAAAATGTATTTTATTAACAACTGTAACATGCTAAATCAAATGTTTATGTAGAAAAGATATATAGTGTACTCTTATTAATTGTACCATTATTATTCTGTAGTCTAATATGAAACTGACCAACAACTTCAGTGATTATGTGTGATTTAGTCGCAAATTGAAGAAAAGTTTGTTTTTCAAAGCACTCTGTGATGTTTTTTTTACTTCATAAACAGAAAAGAGCGAAACTGACAAAATCTGATTTCTTGATGATTTGATATTTTATAATAGTGATTTTATCATTTCAAAATATAAAGGAAAAAGTATAAATGAATGACTAATAAGCCAATAAGTGCTCCTCTGCTGCCATCTACAGTGTTAATTTGACGTATTTTTTTAATTTTACATAAGTGTTTGTTTACCACAGTATATTCTGGTTATCCCACTGAAAATAACATTCAAATTGGATCATTTAGGAGCTTGAAAGTGCTGGAAACAGTTGTGTGAAATGCTTGTAGTCATTGAAAATTGCTTGAATTTCTCTCTCAAAAGTCTGAACAAACCCTGAAATTAATAATGTAATAACATTCGACTATTTCTGCCACAACACCATGGTTACAGTTAGCATTACTGCTTCTGGTTTTCTATGTTAGCGCTGTTTGATCTGTTTATAACAGAGAATTCTGTGCAGAATTTTAATGCTTCGCAGATTCTCGCAGCAACCTTTTATTCATTCTGTGGCGAATTCAAACATTTCTCACTGGATCTCGCAGCACTGTGCAGTAATAGTGTTGCGAAATCAACTTTGGTTCACGAGTAGCTGTTCTGAGCTTGGACTAGTTTGTTTGTCGCGGTTAGGCATGGGCTGGTATGAGACTTTGACGGTATGATAACCTTAAGCAAAAATATCACGGTTTCACGTTATCACGGTATTGTCGTTAATATTGTCGCACACTAAAATGTGTTCTTTTTAAATGACTGGGTAAAAGAAAAACTTTTTTTAACCTAAATCTGTAATTACAGTTATTTAATTTTAGTTATATAATTCATATACATATTTATATCATTTAGTTATATAATTTCATATACAACATTTGATTTAATAATAACCCAATTTGAAGCAAAAACAGAATGTTCTGTTCTGACTAGCTTTGTGAAATTATACTACATGCCTGAACAAAGCAAAGAGCAGATGCTCTGAATGAGACGCAGATTCACTCTCTGACAGCAGGAGGCGCTTCTGGAACACCAGATACTGCGTTTCCTTGGTTACCGCTGTTAACAAAGCAGGGCTGCGCTGAAACACTGCTTTAATATGAATTGTACTAGATGAAAAGAAAATACCAATTCTCTGTGCATCCATCTTCAGCATCTCTGGCCCGTGTTAACCGGCGTTTACAGACTTCATATTTTCACATAAATGACATTTTGGAAAATGATTGCATTACAATGCAGTATGTGCAAGTCCAGAACAGAGACAAGTTGCAATAAGACAAAAACGCCCGTTGCTGATCGCATAAGTTCCAGGGGCAGCTCCTTAAGTTTGGCCATCCTACACACACGTGACTGACCGTGCTCGCACCAACAGGAGGGGGAGGGTCGTGTTACTCTCTACTCTGCACTCAAACTGAGAGATTCCTACACTTTCAGTCTTTGAGGAGACATGAAAAACAGTGCATACCGCAGGAACGGTATAACAGAAAATATTAGTGTTTTTGAAACTGTGAAATTTTCAAATTGCGGTATACCTTGAAACCGGTAATCGGCCCATGCCTAGTCGCGGTCCTATGGGGTTAGATCTCGGCCACAATTCTGCGAGCGAAATATCATATTTTGAGCGCACAAAAGTGCATTTTGCAAGTGAGCAATCTGAGTTTTGTGGAGAATGTTCGTCTCACAAAGTATTTTGAGCGCACTAAAATCAATTTTGCATTTAAAATAAACTTTTGGATCTGTGCAGACCTTCTCTTTTGCACGTGCAAAGTTTCACTAGCTTACTCCCTTGATGCCCGCCCTCAGTGCTCTCTAAATGTTGACGGCTGGCTTGCTCAACACAAGCCAGCGTTACAATATGCCATAATTCCAGCCAATCAGAGACGAGGCTGCTAAATTCTGATTGGCTGCCTTGACAACCAATCACAACATTCCTTGCATTACTGATGACAGCGGAAGAGGGAAAATACTGTGCATGCATAATTATTATGCAAGTTGATATTCTGATTATATTTTTTTCCAAGCACATTTTACCAATTACAAACAACATACATTTTAATAACTACTATTAAAGGTGGGGTAAGTGATTTTTCAAAAACGCTTTAGAAAACTGATTCGGGCCAAATAGCAAAACGAACTTGTAGCCAATCAGCAGTAAGGGGCGTGTGTACTCATGAATGTGGAGGAGAGAGCGTTCAGTGCACAGGACGGACATTAGCCAAGCCCAGCGACAAAAAGATAGAGTTGGCGGATAAAAAAAAACAAGAGAGGAAAACGTCTGCGGAACAAAAGAAGGCTTAAGGCAATAAGGCAAGAAGTAGGCCTCGTGTAAATATTGGATCAGCTTTCCAGCGCTGGAGAGAACTCAAGGAAGGCCTGTGATCGGACGCCGAGGTTGCTTTTTTTCTCGATAGGTGAGTAACACCGTGTCTGCGCCGCAACAGCTAAAGTCTGTCTAGTACACTGGACAAAGCGACCGTTGAAAATCATTTTAAATTTGTGTCAATACATCAAAAATAGAATGCAGCAGCAGTAGTTTTCTGTCGGGGATTTGTCGTGCCTTGGTGCGCCGCATCCAGTGTAGACCATAGATATGTATATATATCTATGGTGTAGACGGCATCATTGATTATAATGATTTCTGTAGTATTTTGTCACGCCGTGCCACTCGCGTCCGGTGTAGACACGCATACCGCAGGAACGGTATAACAGAAAATATTAGTGTTTTTGAAACTGTGAAATTTTCAAATTGCGGTATACCTTGAAACCGGTAATCGGCCCATGCCTAGTCGCGGTCCTATGGGGTTAGATCTCGGCCACAATTCTGCGAGCGAAATATCATATTTTGAGCGCACAAAAGTGCATTTTGCAAGTGAGCAATCTGAGTTTTGTGGAGAATGTTCGTCTCACAAAGTATTTTGAGCGCACTAAAATCAATTTTGCATTTAAAATAAACTTTTGGATCTGTGCAGACCTTCTCTTTTGCACGTGCAAAGTTTCACTAGCTTACTCCCTTGATGCCCGCCCTCAGTGCTCTCTAAATGTTGACGGCTGGCTTGCTCAACACAAGCCAGCGTTACAATATGCCATAATTCCAGCCAATCAGAGACGAGGCTGCTAAATTCTGATTGGCTGCCTTGACAACCAATCACAACATTCCTTGCATTACTGATGACAGCGGAAGAGGGAAAATACTGTGCATGCATAATTATTATGCAAGTTGATATTCTGATTATATTTTTTTCCAAGCACATTTTACCAATTACAAACAACATACATTTTAATAACTACTATTAAAGGTGGGGTAAGTGATTTTTCAAAAACGCTTTAGAAAACTGATTCGGGCCAAATAGCAAAACGAACTTGTAGCCAATCAGCAGTAAGGGGCGTGTGTACTCATGAATGTGGAGGAGAGAGCGTTCAGTGCACAGGACGGACATTAGCCAAGCCCAGCGACAAAAAGATAGAGTTGGCGGATAAAAAAAAACAAGAGAGGAAAACGTCTGCGGAACAAAAGAAGGCTTAAGGCAATAAGGCAAGAAGTAGGCCTCGTGTAAATATTGGATCAGCTTTCCAGCGCTGGAGAGAACTCAAGGAAGGCCTGTGATCGGACGCCGAGGTTGCTTTTTTTCTCGATAGGTGAGTAACACCGTGTCTGCGCCGCAACAGCTAAAGTCTGTCTAGTACACTGGACAAAGCGACCGTTGAAAATCATTTTAAATTTGTGTCAATACATCAAAAATAGAATGCAGCAGCAGTAGTTTTCTGTCGGGGATTTGTCGTGCCTTGGTGCGCCGCATCCAGTGTAGACCATAGATATGTATATATATCTATGGTGTAGACGGCATCATTGATTATAATGATTTCTGTAGTATTTTGTCACGCCGTGCCACTCGCGTCCGGTGTAGACACGGTGTAACATTGGTTTTGCTTTGTTTCACAGAACTAATCATTGTCTGGGTTGCGTACGTATGTGTGGGGCAGAGCTATCAAAATAGCTCTGTGTATTCGGTGTGTAATTCTTCCCTATAGTTTTAGAATATTTCTAGAACTAAGAAAAAAAAATTGTTGCAGCTCTCAGTTGTCCGCAGTATTTGACTGTGACTCATATCTGTCCAGTCGCACTGTTGTTTTCGTTCATGTTCTTCTGATGTATCCAACTGTATCAGGAGCTGGACAACTCTGTACTTCCATTGATTGTCACCACATTGCATTACTGCTTATTTGCACGAAGTTGAGCACATCTTTGAACTGATCGCAAATGGTCGATGTTTCTCAAATTGCAGAAAGCACCAGTTGCTGCAAATCAGTGTGAACATCTCTTTAGCAAGAATACATACATGGCCTAGTTAGAAGTCATCTTAGTGGTTTAGGTTGGTAAACAAAAGATTGCACTGACAATTGTGCACTTGAGCAAGGTAATCATCCCTGCAGCTTAACATTGCAACATTACTTGAAAGTAGTGGAAACAAATTTCACAGTTGTTCTTTGGTCTGCAGTTCTATTCTATTCTATTGTTCTTGACACATATGTAACAGTATAGTCCCCTTTCCTTCAGAAGTTTTGATGAAAGACGAAATATTCATCAGACTCAGGTTTTATTGTTGAAACTCTTCCCATCTAATTCACTTTTTCTTCCGTAAATAGCCCAAATTCTCCTTTGAAATTCAATACTTTTAAATTTAAAGTGCTCGCCTAAGGAGGCGGAGACGCAGATAAGACATTGTCAAAACCCCTTACTGTCCTAAGCAGTCATTTTCCACAACTGATGAGTTGTGACAGGTGCTGTTGTGTCTTCTAATAGGCCACTGTCTTCCCAGCTTTCCTATAGTATTTTTAGCTTTCTCCTACCTACAGAGCGAGCCACCGCCTGCCATTAGCTCAAATCTAAAGCTACTGTACTTGATTAGCGTATAATAATTAGCATATGCGTGTAATCAGTATTATTGTGTGTCTCTGAGTCGGCGGTGACCCTGCTTTGCATAAGGGAACACCCCACATATCCCTCTCACGCTATCGCTCTCTCGCTCTAGCCCTCAAGACAGAGAGAAAGAGCGGAGCTGTCAACTTTTGATTTGCTTCTGAAGTAGCCCAATCGCAACAATGAGAGGAGATAAAGAGATTCTGTTTGTATTTGTCATAGTAACACTGCCTGTGTTGATTACATGCTTTTGCGTGCCAAGGGCAGCATCTTTCTTTGACGGTCTTCTGCACCATCCACGCACGCTTTCTCTCTTTCGCTCGGTGGCCAACCATTATCCTTTCCATCGTCATATCCCACATCCCATAGATGATCCTGGCATGGTAAGTGAGAGAAAGAAGCCAAGCCATATTTGTGTATGTGTGTGTGTGTGTGTCTTGGAGAGGGAACGAGAAGCTTCTTAATCCCTTCTTTTAAAGTGGAACGTGTGAATGACTGTGGGGGTGCAGACCTCATCTTAACCCACCAAGCGCACCCCCCACTGGATGGCACAAAACATGCCCATCCCCCGTCACCTGCTCCTCTGGTCTCATCTTGGGATGGATTCTTAAAGTTTGGTTGACTTTTGTTCACCTGTAAGTTAAAGGTAGAATTTATTTACTCTCATGCCATTCCAAACTGACAGAATGGAACAAGTGAATATTTTCAACATAATGAATCAGGAACATGGCATGTTCATGTGAGCAGTGTCCGATTTATGGACATATCTTGATGTGTGAGTACAATCTTTGTCATCAAAACTGAATGATTTGTTTGTGAACTGACTGACTCTCCAGTTGCTGAAGCTAACCTAAATTTAGTCTGTTCTTATCAAGCTATCATATGGCTTCAGAAGACATAAAAATGTACCCCAAGAGTTGCATGCACCACGTTTATGATACTTTCATTGTGCTTTTGCATCCTCTTTGATGCCTGAAAGCCTCCGTTCCCATTCATTGTAGGTGTATTGGAAAGTGCGAACAGTACAATTCTTCAGAATCTGTTCTTTTGTGTTTTGCTAAAGAAAGTCAAACAGGATTGGAATGACATTAAGGTGAGTAAGTGACAACACACAGAATTGTCCCTTTAGCAGAGTTTAATGCAATAACTTAAAGCAGTTATGCATCTGTTACTGTCATGTTTGATCAATTTAATGCATAAGTTATCAAACGTGACAGATCTGTTTACAATGAATAAACTCCATGAAATTAGCCCCAATGCTGGAAAAAGAAATTTCTATCAATTTTTAGCAAAAATAAATTGTAAAAACATGATATAATTCAGCCATAAATTTTCTCGCAATGAAAATAGCCACAGAAGCTGGCATGGCATTAAAAACAAACAAACAAACAAACCAAACGTGACTGTAAAGACATTTATAATGGTTCTTTTGAACTTTCTATTCATTAAAGAATCCTAAAATGTGGCACAGTTTCCACAAAAATATTAAGCAGCACAGCTGAATTTTTTAACATTGATGATAATAGGAAATGTTTTTGAGCAACAAATCAGTATATTAGAATGATTTCTGAAGGATCATGTGAAACTGAAGACTGGAGTAAAACAGTTATTTTTAAATTGTAATAATATTCCACAATATTATTTGTATTGCTTTTTTTTCAAATGAATGAAGCTTTGGTAAGCATTAGAGAAACCCAAAATTTGGAAAGGTACTGTAGCTTCTCTTTTATGAATCAGTTTGGTTTCTGCCTGATTTTCCAATTGGTCATATTTTTGCTCATGAGACAGTTCAGTTGGAGAACAGTTGCTTTATATCATAAGTGTTAAGCAGCTTAAGTACGTAAGCAATAAGCAACTGAACATTGACAACCTCTAATCTTTTATTTTATGGATTATGCAACTTTGTAACTGTGACACATGGACTTGTTTTTAGAATAGGTCCGTTTTATTGGGTTTGTCGCAGACAGTTTGAACTCACATTAACATGACAGCAGAACATAAGCATGGACTCTCAGATGATAATAATAGAAGTTCTGTTTGTTGACTTCAGTTTCTTTCTCATTTAATATCAGATCCATATTGTGACAGTCTCACCATGGCATTAACTCTTGTTTTGTGGCCACCTTGTTTACAGTGCAAAAGTTGAGTGACATGAGACCACTGACTCTGCACAAAAACCACCAGACGGAGGATTTGGGATTCAACGTTGTTTACAGACAGGAGAATCCTCAGCCCCCCTTCTGCGTTTTTGTGTACAACGCTCTCTTTCCCTACACATCTTTCATTCCCTTTCTCCCCTGTTCACCTCCTCCTCCTCCTCGTCATCCCCCTTTCATTCTCTTTTCCAATTTCCAAAAAAAAACCTCTCTCGCGCTCCCTTTCTGCCATTACTAAAAATGGCTTGCTTGCCTGGTTGTCAGTCCCAGTCAAGTGTAATCCAAAGTCTACAGCATCCTCCCCGACAACTATTTTAATGGTAATGGGCAGCATATTGTATCAAGGCTACCATATCCTACTTGAGATGACAGTATCAAAAGTGGGAGTTGATGCTATGGGAACAAAGACAGGGGGCAGCTTTTTGCCAGAGTGAGGGTGTTGGGCGGGTTGTGTTTTGCGTGCGTGTGTGAGAGAGAGAGAGCGACTTGTGTGTAAAACTCGGAGGGGGATGATGGTGGGGCGTGAGTGCTCTCATTGTCCCTCTGTCCTCTTCTCTTTGGAGCTATGATGCGATGAGATGGCATTGTGCTTCCATTTTTGCTACTTTTATTTTGAAAGAGAGAGCAGGGCGGAGAGATGAAATGCTCGCTTTTAAACTTGACTTGATCCGACTCGCTAAAAGCTAATGCATAGCCAGCGCAGAGCCCTTACGCAGGGTGAGGTGACCTCTCTCGGCTCTTTTTTCACTGCCCTCTCTCTCCTCCTAATGAGGATACACCATTGTCCCCAGCACACACATGCATCTGAAAAAGAGGAGAGCGACCAGGATTCTGCCATCTCCTCATATCGGCATAAGCCATGTGGAAGCTTTTAACAGTGCGGAAGAGTGACTAAAAGAAAGAGCGCTTTTAGTGCAGCTTTCACACAATTGCCTATTTTTGGGTGTTGTGCATAAAATGGACCCAGTCTGTATTACTCTGTCTCTCTCCGACTTTTTCTCGCTCAGTCACTCTATCCCATTCTTTTTGGGTCGTTTTGTTTTTGTGTTTGACATTTTTAGGGCGTTTTTGAACCTAGTTTCACTTGAGATGAATGTGCTGATAACATTGAGCATATACCTGTTGAATCTTGAAGATAGAATCTCTGGGTCAACAAGGCACTGTAATTTCTTATCAAAACGCACATCATTCTCTGGTTAATAGATAGATATAATTCTGACCAGTGAAAGGACAGTTTGCACACATGCTACATTTTATAAACTAATTTTGGTCCAATTTGAAATCCAAACCGGTCCATGTTTCATGACAATTTAGTCCTGTTTATTTTGTTATCATTTTATTTTAAACAGCCGCCTTGCCATGTTGTGTCATAGACTTCAAGATACTTTAAAGCTTCACAAGTAACACTTTTTTTTATTATCAATGTTGAAAACAGTGCTGCTTAATATAGTTTTTGGAAACTGTGATAGATTTTCTTTCAGGATTATTTGATGAATAGAAAGTTAAAAAGAAAAGCCTTTGAAATAGAAACACAAAAAAACAGTTGCTGCCTTAAATGAAGTCAAGTCATTTTAAACTTAAATTTTATAAAAAGGCTTTAGAAATCAAGCTGAATCTCCTATAACTTCAAAAATGAAGTTGAAATTGGTTCAGCTGTTTTGATTAAGTTGAAGTAATGGAAACACATTTGTTGACATGACTTATTGATCATATCATATTTTTACAGTGAATCTTTTGTAACATTTTAGACGTCTTTTTTGACCAATTTAATGCATCTTTTTAAAATATTTAATTTCCTAAAAAATAATTTGTCTCATCTTTGATCATTGTTTTATATGTGTGTAAAATGTATCATTGTGATCCAGCCACAAGCCATTTGCTATTCACACTGAATGTGAAAATGCTGCATGATGTTTAATACAGCTATGTGGCGCTAGATTTTGGACCATTGAGGTTTCACTCTGGGCAGGGCTCCTGAGTGCAACCAAATAGATACCAAGCGACCCACCAAATGTTGTTTTCTCAGAGCAGCAACTGTCAAAAACTCTGATTAACATCACATCACTCTTGGTTATCACAGTGTCACAGTGTTATGCTTCATGTCAAGAAGGCATTGTTTGTAGCAGTTCCTGTTAGTTGACATCTAGAGATAATTAAAAACAGACATCATTAAATATCCCACGGAGCTTATGGAATTAACATAAAAACCACCCAAGAGAGCATAGCTGATCATCAGAGAGTCTCAAAGCATTTGATCGTGTGACACTGAGTCACATTACCTGCTGGTTTAATCATGTCACACCGTTCCTCTCTCACAAGTACGCTCACAGGTATTGATGGACCTCTTGAAAAGCCCAGTCTTAGCCGCAGTGCAAGGCTGCTGTCTTAATGAATTGGGCTGTTTTCATCTGCTCATTGAGTGTTTGATGTGTAAGGGCTTCCGTCTGTGTGGTTAACTTTGGTTGCCACGGTAATCAGGCCCTTTGTTGGGCTGTTTTGTTTGCTTGTCTCAGGTTTGATTGAGATCATTAGCAGTGAGGGGAGGACAGTCAAACTCTTCAGAGTTTACATCTGCAGCTGTATACAGTGTGACGCACCACTCCTTTGCTCTTTATACGCACACACACATCGATACAACACTGCTCCCGTCACAGCATTTTTGTTGAAGTGTAATTAGTGGTGCTTGCAAGCATCATTATTACTATTGCTCATACTTAAGGTGAGGGATTTAAACAAAACCCTAAGCCAAAGTAGTAAACCTGAGCTATTCCTGTGGAGTTTGCACTAGGTACACGATTGATACCTCAGTCGTGCAGCTTGTTGTGTGATGTTACTTTGCTTAAAACAGACAAACAAATCACATTGACTTGCAATGAAATAGTGACAGGAGTTAGAACACCCTTGCAATAACCACAAGACCTTTCATCATGGTGGTGACTTTTGAATGGCCAGCTACCACATTTTCCTCAGAAAATGTAAAATATTTGGTATTTGTCATTCATTTAAATTGTGCACTTCAAGTCTTGGGAACAGTATTCATTTTTTTATGTTTTTGAAAGAAGTAAAAATATTAATCAAATTGTTAGTCAAATTATTACAATTTAAAACATATTTTCTATATGAATATGTAATTTATTACGGTGATGGCAAAGCTGAATTTTTAATCAACCATTATTCCAGTCTTCAGTGTCAATTGATCCTTCAGAAACCGTTCTGATATGCTGTTTTTAGGTTCAAGAAATCTTTCTCAGTATTATCAGTGTTTTTTTATTTATTATCAAAGCAGTTGTGTTACTTAATATTTTAATGGAAACTATGATACATTTTTTTCTGTATTGTGTGATGAATAAAAAGTTCTAAAGAAAAGCATTATTTCAAACTAGAAATGTTGTAACAATGTAAAAGTGTTGCATAAGTTACTTTTATTTATTTATTCTTAAATATTCTTAATGTACAGAGACAGCTTTCTAAGTAAGTGATTTTTTTTATTTTTTATTTTGTTTGAGTGGCCCAGGGGTAGGCAAGTTCGGTCCTAGAGAGCCGCAGTCCTGCAGAGTTCAGCTCCAACCCTGATCAAACACACCTGAACAAGCTAATCAATGTCTTCAGGATTACTAAGGCTATAGGCAGGTGAGTTTTGTTTTCAGGGTCGGAGCTGAACGCTGCAGGACTGCGGCTCTCTAGGACCGAACTTACCTACCCCTGGAGTGGCCCAACATGGCAACATTGATTTGACTAGTGATATGAGCTGATGGTGGAACTACCAGACAGGGAGCGTTTTTTGGAAAGGCTGTTCAGATACAATTATTATTTTTGTTGTTTTATTACTGGTGCTGCTGGTATAGTGTCAAAGAAATGACACACTTTGGCCGGTGGCAGAATTGGCAAGCTTGTCCTTTGGCCAAGTGTCACTGAAAAGTTTAATGTATAATAATAGTAATAATCATCATCCATAAGCTTTTTACTCTTGACCATTGATTTTCTGTTTTCACTGATGTCCTCTGTCCTGGTCTAAATTACTTCAAAATCGCTTCTATATTAGAAGGTGATGTAAAGCTGACAGATTTTTTTTTTAAATAAACAATTAAAATAACAAATAAGGGAAGAGATGCCTAATCGGCTTGGATATATATATATATACACACACACACACAGTGGTGACCAAAATTATTAGAACACTAGTATTTTCACCAGCTAAAAAATGGTTTCATGTAGGAAAATGTGTCAGTAGGAAATATCAGTTTGCAAAGCTACCTGAAAAACTCTGCACAAGTGCACTGAGGGCAAAAGCTGCTTTAAACACTAAGAATGGTCACACAAAATATTGATTTAATTTAGTTAATAGAAGTTAATTGATAAAGAAAATCTATTTATGAAATTATTTTTGACAGCCTCTTTATTTTTACAGCATTTTTGCACAAGTGCCTAAAACTTTTAACAGCACTGTAGCTTTGCAGGTAGGTTTCTCAAAGCATCTTGGAGACGTTGCCACAGTTCTTCTGGATTTAGTCTGTCTCAGTTTGTTCTGTTTCTCATGCAATTCCAGACCAACTGGATGATGATGAGATCAGATTAATTATTACAATTAATGGCTAAATTAATGTTTGGAAATGCAAACTGGTATTTCCTACTGACACACTACAGCAGTGATGGGCAAACTTGGCCCTTGCAGGCCACTTTCCTGCAGAGATTTGATCCAACCCTGATAAAACTCACCTGCCTGTAGCCTTCTAGTAGTCTTGAAAACAATGATTAGCTGGTTCAGGTGTGTTTAGGGTTGGAGCTAAACTCTGAAGGAAAGTGGCATGGAAGGGCCAAGTTTGCCCACCCCTGCACTACAGCAAAAGATAGAAATAACTGACTTAAAACCATTTTTTTTAGTTGCTGTCCCTTGCTTCACCTTGTAAACATGACTGAAGACGTAGAGTGAAATAAGAAGCAGAACCTGACCTGTTGACACCTTTGTAGGTATTTATCGTTTGTGTGTGTGTGTGTGTGTGTGTGTGTGTGTGTGTGTTTTAAGAAGTTTTCAAGATAAATGGGCTTTCACCCTTGGCCTAAGAACTAATTCCGTTCAATAACTAACTAACTCTTCCTCCGGTGTGACCGTGCACCACATAATAGTCCTGAAACCATGATGTTATTGTCATGAGTGTGTGTATTAAATTACCTGTTACTGCGATCAATTGACGTAGGGATTAACTTCTTTTGACCTCCTTACTTAGTGGAATGTGACACCTTTGTAGGTATTTATCGTTTGTGTGTGTGTGTGTGTGTGTGTGTGTGTGTGTGTGTTTTAAGAAGTTTTCAAGATAAATGGGCTTTCACCCTTGGCCTAAGAACTAATTCCGTTCAATAACTAACTAACTCTTCCTCCGGTGTGACCCATTTTTTCCAAATTAAGTATTCATTGTAAATTCAATTTGCACTACATTCCAGGTGTACATTTTGTCAGTTCATGTATTTCTTGGCAGTCAAACTCATGACTTTAGCGTCATGCTGTACTGTTTAAAGGGGTCATATGATGCGATTTCAATTTTTCCTTTCTCTTTGAAATGTTACAAGCTCTTGGTGCATAAAGAAGATCTGTAAAGTTGCAAAGACTAAAGTCTCAAATATTCTTTATAAAAGTTAAGAGTCAACCACGCCTACCTAAAATGGCTCGTTCCAACACGCCCCCAAATGTCTATGTCACGATGTGGGAAGATTTGCATAACGCCGCCCAAATGTTCACACAAAGAAAGAAGGCGTAACTTTTATTCTCGCTGTAATGTCGTTGCCGCCGCCGCCATGCCGTGGAGACGCTGCATTTCATTTTGAAAGAGAACTACTTTGTTTGGCCTTCCAAAAGAGGACGATATCCGCTTCATCATGCCTAGAGCTGTTCCATGCTGGTCGCTGAGGAAATGCATCAGCTTCGCGCTGTGGATCGCTGGATCGGCTTTCACTGTGGATGAAGTGGAGTCCAGCCCGGGATCATCACATGTGGTTCCCGCAAGCCTGCCTGCCGCTCCTTCGTCGAATCCGCCGGCCACGCCGTTCTCAAGCCCACCGGCCGTCGAGAAATCAGTGGTTAAGTTGTATTTACAACACTGTTCCAGAACTGTTCAACCCAAATATTCATTTGTGTGCAGCACATTTTATGGAAGACTGTTTCCTGATCCTGGAAGAGTAGACTACAAAGCCAGCTGTTCTGACTCACAGACTGTAAGTACGTTTTTTTATATTTGAAGAATTTGCCACTGATGATTCAAACGTTAGTTTCGAGCAGTGTAGAGTAGCACTTGTTGTTTGTAATTTCTCCGATCACAAATGCATACATGGTTTTATGTTTATGCGGCGTGATGCAGCGCAACGCGTAAAAAGACAGTATAAGTCATTATAATCAGTAATTATGTCCCCACTGGATGCAACAAATGCCTCGTTTATAATGGGTTTTAATGTTTGTCTCGTCGCCTCGGCCTGACAGGGCATCATCACAATATGGTAAGGGGCGTAACATTTCCGTCACACGCTTGAGGTATTCGGCCAATCACAACGCACTGGATAGCTGGCCAATCACAGCACACCTTGCTTTTCAGACCAATGAGCTTTGTAAACATCAATGCGTTTCAGAAAGGCGGGGCATAGACGAGAAACAATAATGTACAGTATGTGGAAAATAATGTGTTTTTTTAACCTTAAACCACATAAACACATTTCATTACACCAAATACATAAAATAATGTTCTTTTTAGCAGCATCATATGACCCCTTTAAGTTACAGGAAAATTACTGTATTGTAGCATCTCTATGGCCAGCATTCAGTTCGCAATGCTAAATTAGTTTTCCACTAATATTCAGAACCTGAAAAGCCAAAATATAAGCAAGTTATCCTAATAACTTTTCATTCAAAACATTCACAAAAATCTAGTCTTTTAATTATAGATCTATTAATGTGATATATATATATATATGTATGTATATATATATATATATATATGTATGTATGTATGTATATATATATACTAAAGTGTAAGCCATGGAAGAAAAATAGCCATGCAGGAAGAAAAAGATAACATTTGATTCCCCCCCGTGGCACACACATTTGGAAAAACAAAATGGTTTAGTGCTATTAATAATGCAAAAAAAACAAAACAAAAGTCAGTTATTTATTGAAATGTAGAGGTTAAATTTACTTGTAAATATTTTAATGAAAAAAGAGGGTTCACAGCGAAGGTGGCAATATTAATGGAGGATACTGTATGTACCCATGATGCACTGTGGAAATGAATTTAAAAATATATTTTTCCTTGTGATTTTATTCTTAAGTGAATAAATTGTATGATATGACAAAATTTACATAGTCCTCTACTATGTGTCCTTCCACTTAACTTCTTTTAGCCTTGGCACATCTGAACTGTTTTTATAAAGAAGACTGAAGCGGTTATCATGATAAAGAATTACAATAGTTTTTCATTTTGAGTTTTTAGGTTAAGTTACTTCAGTAAAAGAGAAAAACAGACACTTGCCAGCCTTTGTGTCATCTGATGTCTTCCCTCACACTTTTTTTCCTTCTCTCATAATTACCTACAGAATGATCGAAACTGATGAGAGGCCGCAAGTGCACCAGCTTTACTTTTTACATTTGTTTTATTTTTGATGTGTAATTTATGATAATTGCGAGTGAAATTACAGGCGTGCATACCTTTTCCCTACAAGATGTTGTGTGCACTCCTGCTTATTTTTGATCCGAGGTGCCGTTCCCCCGCCGACGGAGACAATAAAAGTTACAGTTCGATTGTAATTATTTGCTGTGATTGCAGACTTTGCCATTATCTTTGTTTCATGTGCAAATGCGCCGGCTCTACCTGTTTGAATTTTAATACAAGACGAACAGCTGTAAATTAGGTTTGAAGAAAGAAAGGATATGGAGGTAATTAAGATGGGATTTTTTTTCTTTTACCAAAAATTCCTGAATTAAATGTCATTGTTCGCTGCTAATAGCACCTGGAGAAGGGGGACGCATTCCCATCATACTTCTAGACTATGTGTGAGTGGATTTGTACAGCATGTCTTTACATTTGCCTGTCCCAAATCTGAAAATGATCCTCCATCATCTTGACTTGTAACATCATGAGCATTGTGTAATTTTAGAGGTGTGAGGGTCCTTTTTTTATTCCACTGGAAGCTGGAATAGATTGAATGGTAAAATAATGAGTTGAATTAGCATGATGGCTCATTCTACTGTTTTTAAAGATATGCGTAATTAAATTTCGATATTATCGCTCTGAAATTCAAGCTAGATGATTTATGATCTGAAGAAGAATGCTGCAGAATGTCACAGCCTCCCAATAATATCTAAGAGTTGTATCTTGATTGGGGTCAGAGTTGATTCCGCCTCTCTCTCTCTCTCTCTCTCTCTCTCTCTCTCTCTCTCTCTCTCTCTCTCTCTCTATCCTGCTTTACAGTGTGTGTCCTTGCATAATATTTTTATGGTGGCTAATATGCATTTTTTTGGTGTGAGTGGATTTGTACAGCATGTCTTTACATTTGCCTGTCCCAAATCTGAAAATGATCCTCCATCATCTTGACTTGTAACATCATGAGCATTGTGTAATTTTAGAGGTGTGAGGGTCCTTTTTTTATTCCACTGGAAGCTGGAATAGATTGAATGGTAAAATAATGAGTTGAATTAGCATGATGGCTCATTCTACTGTTTTTAAAGATATGCGTAATTAAATTTCGATATTATCGCTCTGAAATTCAAGCTAGATGATTTATGATCTGAAGAAGAATGCTGCAGAATGTCACAGCCTCCCAATAATATCTAAGAGTTGTATCTTGATTGGGGGCAGAGTTTATTCCGCCTCTCTCTCTCTCTCTCTCTCTCTCTCTCTCTCTCTCTCTCGCTCTCTCTCTCTCTCTATCCTGCTTTACAGTGTGTGTCCTTGCATAATATTTTTTATAATATGCATTTATAATATGCATTTTTTTGGTCTGCTCTTTCCAGAGTGGCTGGTCATCCATTGGCCCAAAATGAGCGCTGCCTGCACATGTTTCTACAGGATGAGTCAGTGGATAAAAACTACACCCCGTCCAAAATTAGACAAGCCTGAACCGGTCTGGACTCTATACACACACACACACACACACACACACACACAAAAACATGGCCCACAATCAATAAGAAAGGTTTGAATCATTCTTAACAGCAACAGAGGCTTAGCATGAACTATAGGGTGTCCAAAACATTTACAAAATAATTGAAAATGTTCTCTAGCGTTAGTTGTGTCCCTTCACCTCTCCAAGTTTTTTTTTTAATTTATTTTTTTTATTTTTTTATCTCTGCTTATAGATTGTTTCAGTCTTTTTGTTCTGATTTATAAATCCATAATGTTAATATTACCACTTTAAGTCAGATCAAATACGTTCTTATGTGTAATTAATTGTGGTTAACAATTATTTATGGTAGTTTTGTCTGAGAGCACCACTAAAATCAAACGAAACACACAAAATAACTATCACAATTATGCAAGCACTATATCACACACATCGGCTTCTCTGTGTTATTGCTACTACCTACTTGTGTTGCTTTTAATGCTGAAGAACACGTACAGCAGCTCACCGTGCAGGATGCACTTAATTGGGAACCTCCTTGATACGTGGTGGTTGATCGTGTGCCGTGTGCCCCACTTAGCTGCAGACAAGCCTGTTTTTACTGTGTAAATGCGGTACACAGGAACACAGAGCGTGCTGCCTACAATGCATGTTTCCAGATTTGTATACTGCTGTGCCATTGTTTTGTTTATGAGAATTTTCCAATAAAATGGATCAAACACATGCATGTATGATGTGGTTTGCAAAACTAAAGCGTCTCTGTTTGCTTCCACTGAAATATCTAAGAGACGATCCTAGCTTTAGTGGTTATAGACATTTAGTCTGCCTTAAAAGCTTTTTCTTCTTGACCATCAGGAGTGTAATTCAGAGGAAATACAATTTGTTAACTGGAGGGTAAGTATTAGTATTTTATGTGCAGGAATTATCAAAATAAAAAGTGAAATTAATTATTCCAAGGTGTTGTTCACCCAGGTTGTGAAGGTCAGTTCCTCCTCAGATGCCCTTCAGAAACAGAGTAGAAGAAACTTTTTTCATTGTAAGAATGTTTTGGGGAAATGATTTACAGTAACTGGTCCTTCAAATAAGGGTCATTTGTTTTGTGTGGTATTTACAATGTATTTTTACTGAAACCAGGACAAAAGTGAACACTGCACTTAATTTATACTTTTTGGAAAGCATATGTAACTATATAGTAAAAACACATAGGATGTATAACTAGGAGTGTACGCTATTGGGAAACAGGTGTGTTTTTGTATTGTTTCTAATTGCTGTACAAGACACTGCAATTAAAGGCCTACAGTACATTCAACCTTTTGTTATTAAGTCTAGCATTGTCTCATATTTTTTGTTTGTTATTCTGTTTCCAGCATGACGGATCGTGCCCAACTTACTTTTGACGGAATTCAAATGTTGTTGAGAGTCAGTATGTGCAACAATGCTGTATATAAGGTAAAGAGAAGGGCACAGCCGCTTGGCTCACGTAACCTTGGAGTTCATTTCACTTCAGAGCAGCCCATTAAAAATGAACTAGGATAAATTGGATTGAAAGTTGTCATCGCAATCATGTTTCTTTCTATTGTATCCGCGCTTGGCTCACGTAACCTTGGAGTTCATTTCACTTCAGAGCAGCCCATTAAAAAGGAACTAGGATAAATTGGATTGAAAGTTGTCATCGCAATCATGTTTCTTTCTATTGTATCCTCTAACAAAAAATGAAGATTAAAAAAAATGCAATTTGGGCAAAGCCCTTGATTTGTGAAAGAGTGCTTGAAATCCCGAGCCGTGCGAGGCACCGCAACTTCACTCAAGGTCCAGGGTATTGTATCGGCAATGGTTCAATATGCACTTGCGTGCAGACGTGAACCTCTCTGTCCCCGTTTATTACCCCGTTTAGGGTGCAATGGACCTTTTGCGGCTTGTAGAAGGAAGCCTTAGAAACCCAGAAAGCAAAAGGAGACATGCATTTGACAGTTGTTGAAGGACCAGGCGATCAATATTCAATATTTATTCTAATATCTTAGAACAACTTTCACAAAAATTATCACTGTACAACGAGAAATGTATTTACAGACTACAAAAGCAAATCCAAGTGCTGATCATGGTGTCTCTTTTCCAGGGTTAGTAGCTAGTCAAACAAAGGTTTAAAATGGTGACCTCCGACATGGCCATGGCATGGGCCACGGATTGAGCAGAAACAACTTTTTAAACCTCAATAAAATTACATTTTCAGAGTGGGCGCACAGAAAACTCACAATGTCGACAGATCTGTATCCAGACGATTTCGAATGCCCTGCCTGTGAACTCTAATCTTCTGTTAAGGTCACAGGGTGTGGGTGCTGCGGCCTCCCAGTCACCTCAATAAGTAATTATGTGATGCATCAAGTCAGTAATGCTCAGTCATGCTGCCTTCCTGCAGAGTTTAATTCCAACCTTTTAGCGTACATTTCAAGTAAACCTGATTAGCTGGTTCAAGTGTTTTGATTAAAGTTGGAGCTTCTGCTAGAAGGTAAAACGGGAATGAACTTGCTCTTCAGTTCTGACTCATGGGCCTTTGGTTTTCAGCACTATGTCCAAGGGACAGCGACCTACTTCCCTGCAACATACCTCATGGTTTCTTTTTTTTTGGTTTTCTTCAAAGTTCTTGTGGACAAATTAATGATACTGGTGCTGAAATCAAAACAGCATTTGTAGGATAAAGGTAGTTGGTCAGTTGGACACAATAAAACATCCCGTTTTGAAATGAATGATTGTACATAACCTCACAGACACTCCATTCAAATATATGACTACGAACTAAGATAATTTTGTATTTAAATCTTGATAGAACAAGAACAGATTAAGCCTGTTAAGTTACTTCCATAAACGAACTTAAATAGATTAAAAGTAAATCAATTAGAAAATTACTGGTTAAACGTTCATTTTTCTTTCTAAGCAGTAAGCTCATCTTGTAGAGATTCAGTCTTTTGTTTGTTTTATAGTTTCCCTGCATAATAACGTCTTGACATTGGTAGAGCTTTGTTCTCCAAACAAGTGCGTGAAGTATCACATTAGGGTATCTGGTATCATCCACAGCGTCCATGCGAATGCCAAGGTCAAAGATACATCTTGATTTCTTTTCTCTGTCTCTCAGTAGCTCATATATCACTGGATTTGTACATGTCGGAGAGCAGTCGTGTGATGGGCACGTTTCCGATGGTCTTTTTGAAGAACACCTCTTCAATGGTGGATGGACCAACTGAACGTAGAGCAGGCAAGAGCAACAGCAGTTTCCCAAAGCGACACGGCTGAGTGGGGTACCTGGAACGCAACAATTCGTTTAAAAAAAAAAAAACACACACACACACACACAAAATGAAGTGGTCTAAATTTGCGTAATACTTATTTAATGTGCTTTTATAGATTCACCCATGTTTCAGGAAGTATTAGCTGTACCTGGTGTGGATGTAGCTGTTTAGAGTCAGCTGGGCTTCGTCCTGAAGGGCTGCAATGGCACTGCCGTTGCGAAAGCTCCTCAATTCTGAGCCACTGTGTGTTGGAACTGCAAGAACGGGGGAAAACAGCGTGTTTGTTCAGACCTACTGTTCGGCCAGTAGAGAAAGTTTCTGTAATTATTAATAACTATTTCGCTTTAATATGTTGTATTTTATTTGATCGAACCCCACCTGCTTTAAAAGTGACGATGCACTTGAGGCACGCGAACTCCGTAGCGTCCAGTCTTAACTGTCTGAAGCGCGTCACGACCTCCTGCAGCGCCTGGATCTCTGCGATGATTTTGTTTAGCCTCTGGGAATCTGTGTTCTCGGTGTTCATTCCTAATTCGCGAGAAAACACAAAACATTTGACTTGTATGGATATAACACTCGAAGTTATCATATTTGTCCAAAACGTGGCGTCAAAAACGTCAATCTTAGGAGTGGGTTACTTGCTGTATGGCCTGGGCTATACCTGAAACCGCTAGGAGAGTGCTGGAGTCCACTGGAATGGCCCACTGCGCTATGCCCAACACGAACAGTTCCCTCCAAGCGTCTTCTAAAAGGATCAACTGCACACAAAAACAAGTAATTTCATTAATGACTATAAATAAAACATCTTTGCGTTTTTCATACTTGACATGTATAGCATATTTAGCCTAATCTGTGTCAAATTAAACCTTATAATAATACTAATAACTTGTTTACCTGGTCCGGTAGAGGGAGTGTGGAGAAGGCCGGAACGCTCTTGGCCCATTTAATGCTCATGAAGAGCAGGCGCGCGGCTGATTCGCACACAGACTCGGTCGCCACTTCATACAGGTACATGGGATTGCCGCTAACTTCATGAGGATACTGAAAAGTGATTACATTATCATAGAAAATAAGCGGGCTAATTCAGCGTATGTTTTAGTGAAGTTCATATAAATCGACAATTCGTTCATTTAAACAACACTGTTCTGAAGGAGCATGTTTACCTTCGGTGTGGGTTGGGCGAGTCCCACAATGGCCTGTCGTTCCGGTGTGCTTGTGACCGTGTTTAACTCCAGATTGTGAGGCTCCAGCTGCGTGACTGTAGTGAAAAACGGCGGCCCCGGGATAGCCGTGGATGGGAAATGGGTCGACGAACCGTTCACCTCTTTATGCCCTCGGAAATACAGTGCCACCTGCTTTCGAATGGTTGAAGTCCTCGGTCCTCTCTCGTGCTGCACGGCTGTAGTGATTTAAGGATCAGTGACATGAGAAAGAAGCGTTCTCATATGATACAAAGCAGAAATCGTTTACAAATGAGTTTAGAAACGTGTCAAATATTTTATTTTGTTCTTGTTGGATTCATACATTTTAGAAAAACGTTTATAGCGTTGTCTATATAGCATAATTTAATGATTTAATGAAATTATACATTATTTTAGGCTACTTGCGTCTTGAAGACACAAAACACAAGATATTTCTTTCCTACAAATATCTTGAATAAATAAGCTACTTTAATTAGGATTAGCTACATTTGACCTTTTTGATAAAAACGTTTTTAGTCTTGTGATAACTGGGCATCTCACTCTCTCTTTCTCTTTCTCTTTCAAATGTTAATAATATAGGCTATATAAGTGGCTTTACGGCTGACTACTATTTTTAAAAAATGTCAAACATTTAGCCTATGAGAGTGTTACAGTCTTGTTGTTCGTAAACAACTTAAAAGCAATCTACTTTTTTAAGGTATGAATAAAGAGCTTTCATTTTCTACCTCTATCAAAGGGGGTTTACATGCATTATAGAGGCTATAGACAAAATATTTTTGTTATATCTAAAAAAAAAATCAAGTATAAAAAAACGCAAATGTAAGCCTATTTACTACTTACCATCTTTATTCATATTCACTTCTAGACACTTTTTCAAGCGACAGGCGCGGCACTGATTTCTGTGCGTCTTGTCTACTGGACAGCCGCCCTGAGGAAAAAAGGAGGAAGGAATAAGGAAATGCAGATTCGTTTCGTTTAGCAGTAATGGCAGACAATCAGCCTCTTCTGCTATATGCTCCACTGGTCTCCACTCCACAGGTATGTGGGAATGGCAGAGTAATGACGGCTATTGACTCGCTCCCCCGCCGCACGGCCAATAGTCTCATTCCCGCCTACCGCTCTCCAAATCCACCCAGTCCCGCCGGTGCGTTAGATTGGATTACACCTGTTACACTAGACGGGGCAAAGGGCCCTCAAAGGCGCGGGAGGGGGCTCACTTCTGGGATAATCTTTCAATTATGAAAATCACTGGAGGTGTAATCTAGTCCTTAGACGCGCTTGCTTAGATCAAATTAGCTGAAGCTGTTATGGTTCAAACACATCGCGGTAATTGATTAGTATAGCTCACCTGTGTGCCAGATTTGCAGACATAAGTTCTGTTTCTCCTTATGCTCCTCTTGAAAAATCCCGAGCAGCCATCACACGCATAAACCCCGTAGTGCTTTCCAGAACTTCTGTCTCCACACACTTTACATGGAATGTCCAGAATCCGACCTAACAGAGATAGAAAATACAGAATTGATTTAAGGGGAAAAGCCACCCTATTGGAGACTTCTTTTTTTTTTTTTATAAAATATTGACAAATGTTTTGTAAAATTAATTATTCATAAGATTTTGTAGATTTGTCTATAATAGTTTGGTTCAAACACATCGCGGTAATTGATTAGTATAGCTCACCTGTGTGCCAGATTTGCAGACATAAGTTCTGTTTCTCCTTATGCTCCTCTTGAAAAATCCCGAGCAGCCATCACACGCATAAACCCCGTAGTGCTTTCCAGAACTTCTGTCTCCACACACTTTACATGGAATGTCCAGAATCCGACCTAGCAGAGATAGAAAATACAGAATTGATTTAAGGGGAAAAGCCACCCTATTGGAGACTTATTTTTTTTTTTTTATAAAATATTGACAAATGTTTTGTAAAATTAATTATTCATAAGGTTTTGTAGATTTGTCTATAATAGTTTTATATATATATATATATATATACTATAATAGTTATTCACTTTAACCGGACAAAATGTTTTAGGTTTTAGAAAGCCCAGTCCACATCCTGTTTTTTTTGTGTTTTTTTTGCAAAGGGTGAAAAAATCCTAATCATCCTAGATCATCCTAATTAAGGCTTGAACCCCCCGAAAGGACGTCCGAACAAAAAGTTGGGGAATCTCAAATGTACTTAGTCTATTCTTTCCCCAATTTGGTATATACGTTTAGTTAAGTTTATGATTACAAGTTAGGCCGAGCTCATATTTCCACCTAGCGATAAATAGACACTATAGCGAACAAAAATCGCGATGAGGAGGTAACCATGGCAACTGTAGGCTTCTCGTGCGCTTTCGTCAGGTTTAATTTCTTGCGGTTCACCAAGAAAACAAAAGAAGGCTACTTTTATTATTAGTCGCTTTATGTTAGATTTACTTAAACAACTGTGTCACGCAAAACGCATTCATTTAGTTTAAAACTACAATAAGGACCCAAAAGAAAAATTTTGCGCAAGAAGTAGCCTAAAATTCCAACAGACGGCGCCTGATCATTTTCTAGAGAAATTCCTTGAAAGCCATTGTATAATTTGCACATTTGCCCTAAAAATCGTGCTCAATGTTGTGTTAAAGGACACACCTTTATTGAGTCCATAGGAATGTGTAAACCATAGGCCTACGTTGAGAGCGCATTAGTGGGAAGCGTCATATCGCAGGTCCCATAAAACAATGTTCAGTTGACGCGCACAATGGCGACATTAGGGAGAGTGTTAACTTAATGATTTCCCCATTGAGCCTCGCCTGACTGGCCTGGTCTCGACAAGCTGCCAACCCCGCTTCATAATGAAGCTCGACAACTGCTTTCTTCGCGCCGTCTATAGGCTCGCGGATTAGGGAGTGACACGGGAGAGCAGAATAATACGCACCAGCGCGTTTCAGCGACTCAAATGAAGTGTATGCAAATGAACTTGGAGTAAATGAAAATTGTGATTTTTCTTGTGTGTGCAGAACACTTTTTTTCTGTATTTAAGTCTGTCAATAGAGGTATATTTGCATGTATATGAGGGAGTCGTTTAGTGAAACGGCTATGTAATTACACTGACATATGTCCACCTGCTCATTGATTTTCCAGTGACCCGTCAAAAAGGGTAGCATGGGAATTCGGATATAGACCGGTAACGACGGAGAAGGAAAACGACTTCATGCACTCTGACTTCATAAAACAAGAAAAGGAAGAAAAAAACGATGCTGCATTTTAATGTAAAAACACATTTCTGTTCTGTGCATGCCAGATGTTCCTCATATAGGTCCTTTCAGAGATTATAATGGTGTTTTGTTACAGGCTTTTGGTGATGAAGATTTGCGTGTTTGCGTATATAGTCTTATTTTAATATTTAAGAAGTGCGAAACTTTCATGTAAAAGTTTTGACAACAATGCAGATCAATTGAATATTTCATTTCATATGCTTGAATTTTGCATGACTTAAAAAGAGAACCTCTCATGTGATAGAGGCAACTTGTTGCTTTTGTATCGGAGTCGTTTTGAAACTTGAAAATTGCTCCACAATTACGCTTTTTTCACCCCAGATGATAAAGCGCTTGAAGTTAGAACGCCTGCTTTTTGAAGTGCATTTACAAATTATATTTTGATTAAGAATTTTTGTTTCTACGATTTTTATGTGGTAAACCCATGAAACCAGACAGCTTTTATTTCAATCATGGCATGATTTGACAACACTCACACTGGTACGTTGGTAAGAAACTCATATGAACTGAAGGCGGATTTGTTTTAGAGAAGGGAACACGTCTTTAACTTTCCACGGCGGGGGTCCCAGTCTGTTGCATTGTGCGCAGTAATTGTTTAAAGACATGGCATATTTCATTACTGTAATCAGCATCAACCCTGGGACCTGCTGCACTGGATTACGTGCAGTTGTGAGAAACTCTGAACTTAATGGGCCTTCGACCACCCAAACAGTGCCGCAGTTTCACCCCTGTAAAACAAGTGAGTAAAACAAATATATATGTATATATATATATGTTATATAATACTCATGTGAATATTAAATATCACCTGAGTTTTTTTTTTTCATTTTACAACTGAGTCAAATAGCCTGCATGTAAAGTGTCGTCAAAAAGTTTTTTTGTGGTAGCCATTCAAAATAATGAACGAAAAGTTTAGGCCTCAACGAAATTAATTCACTTGTTCACCGGTGCTAAATAAATGACTCCTAACTAATTTCATATTTATAAAAAATTACTAGGATAGATTTAAAAATTAAGTTAAATCTAAAATATGTTACGTTTTGTTATTTAGAAATCATTACTCAGTGTGCTTTAAAAATTGTGATTGGATTACCTTATATTCTTTGCCTTTCACTTGAATGAATTGTATTGCCTTTTTCACTTTCATTTGAAGCCACTTAAACTTTTAAAAACCTTTAACACCATTTGTGTTTTTCATTTTCAGTTAAGCCTAATGTAAAAAGTTAAATAGAGGCGCTCTTTTTTTTACCACCACAAGCGTATTACAGGCATATCACACTCAGTCTTGTCATATTTCAAGAAATGTTTCCAGTTAGACAATTTTGAGAATTTTATCTGCAATTATAAAATAACCAATTGACAGAAAACATTTATTATAGATGAATTTCAGGGCACTTGCATTCTTTTTTTTACCTTGAAATTAATTGAAAGTCAAAAGAATGCCTAATAAGGAAAACTCAGTAGATCTGCTTTGATGACACATTATGCATAGTTTACGCATACCTTAGGACCACATTATGTTATTTTAAAACTGTACAGGCTGGTACCTTAGAATTAGTATTCAATTTTTTTTAGTCTCAATGTGCACGCAAAACTTATCTGCAAAGCGTAACGGGGGGATAAGGCTGTTAAAACATTCTCAGCAGCGTAACAGCATCACTAAATGCGAACTTATGCATTTATTTGTTTTTTTGCATTTTCACATCTAAGATGTATACAAAGAATGGTTTATAGAGTGTTTTGTCTAATGTGCACGCAAAACTTATCTGCAAAGCGTAACGGGGGGATAAGTCTGTTAAAACATTCTCAGCAGCGTAACAGCATCACTAAATGCGAACTTATGCATTTATTTGTTTTTTTGCATTTTCACATCTAAGATGTATACAAAGAATGGTTTATAGAGTGTTTTGTCTTTTTTGTTTTGGGCTATCGTGCTACTGCTATCAGTCTAAGATGTATAGGCAACAATTTGACAGCATGTAAACATTTCGCTTTGCGTTGTACAGCTCTATGGAGTATACGTTATTTTTGTCATCTTAACCCACAAGCAATAATTTTACTTTCCCTTATTTCGTAAACAAAAAGAGACTGCGTTTTTGCTTCGCCATATCACGCTATTCTAACAACATGCATATCTCGAAAGTAAAGAAAGACGATCTACTCACTGGATTTGACATTTAAAATATCCAGACAACCACTTGTTGAACCAGTAGGCTTGCTCATGTTGAAGACCTCTGCTCCAAGAAAACTGCGTTGAAAAGTTACACTTTTCAGGCCCAGGGGAGTCTTAACACGTTTGAATTGGTTTTAAAAAAATTACAAGCACAAATTTAACATCCGGTTTGCGGTGGACAGCTGGTCCTCTGCTTTCTGTTGGAGTTTTCTTTGATTGTGTCCAAGTCGCTCCTCTTGTTTTTCAGCAAATAGAATCCAGATTTCCTTTGACTGTTGACTGATGCGATGGATGCAGCCTGCACAGACAATATATGCCCAAACCGGTCCCTGGTCTCTCAGCGCCACGGAAACTTGGTGCAACTAATGGAAAAACCCTGGAGCTCAAGCCAGCACTGTACTGCTCAACACCAGCTTAAAAAGTACAACATGAGCTGGGAAATGTGTCTCAGCCCGGAGCCTTGGTGAGTGACTTTGTGATGTGTACCGTCAGATTAAAGGTTTGGTAATATGTATGAGATGTATTAGAGTAGGAGGGCGGGAGAGAGGGAGGGAGGGTGGGAGGAGAGCCCAACTTCCTTTGACCACTTAGCTTTTCCCTGCCTTCTGCTTCAACTCCTGCTCGCGCATGACGTCACGGGGACGGATGAAGTGGTGTTCTATACACACTGAGTCAGACACTGTCAGAGGCCAGTGGTGCGCTCTATAGGAATTGATTAGGATCAGCAAGGCTGTTTAAATGACCGAATCAAACGTTTGCCACTGAGTAGGAACACGTTTCCATCCTTGGAGAGTTCAGTGGCCGGACTGCTCCCAGACCGTAGTAAACAGTTTAAAGCATTCTATTTAAATAACCCTTTGAAACATGATCACTTTTTCTTTTTGCAACGAACTTCCCGGATCCTTCCTTCTCGCGCGTGCACCTGTTGCTTTGGTAGAATGACTGCAGAAAAGAGATCGAGCCCAAAGTGTTTCACATCGCTCTCTCATCTTGCCAGGTTTTCACGCACGGCTTGAAAATTAGAGGATTTTTTGTAAGTGTATGTTTGCTGCATTTTAAGAGTGAATCAGCGGGTAAATGTGGCGTATGTTATGAATACTACTGTAAGCTACTATATAATACATGTTGCTGGTTTGTGTTAATGTGTATTTAACACTGAAATTTGTTCGACTGCACGTTTTCCCCCTACTTTTTCGTAGATAAAATCTAAATCATCCTTTGTTATATGTATAGATCTATACGTAAAACCTTTATTTAGGTTTTAGATAGACAACATTTTCTTTCTTTGTATAGCCTAGTATGTAACATAAAACTTTCAAATTACAATTTTTTAAAAAATTTTATCATTTGCACTGCTCATAATTTAAACAAACCTCTTGAATGCAACGTCTCTTTGTCGTGTGGTCGCGAAGTTAATTCTTTAAGTTAATTTTTATTTATGAGACCCAGTCTAAACATGTAGCCATAAATAAACAGTTCTATAATGATTTTACGTCTATATATTTAGATTTACCTTTACTCTAATGAGCTCTATATGAAAAAGTTTATTATTATTACTTTTTTTTTTTGTACTAGCCTTTAATGCGGAATACATTTCACCGCAGACTCGGTTCAATTGCTTATAAGTGGAAACAAAACGGGAAATCGCTGTAAAATCAAGTGCGCGCTGTGTTTCAGAGGGGACACATGCGTGCGAGTTTCCCTCGTGGACTGGGAGAATCACAACTGTACCTCTTTGAGAGTGTGCGCAATGACATCTTGACCTTAACAGCGTGCCGTGTTGTGGCCGCCGCCAGTAGACACCCATATTTTAGGTTTAATTATGAACATTCCCACGGTAGCTCGGGGCCATATGGGAGCCCTAAATCTCGGTCTAAATGTGGCGAACGGGGGCGTATCTAATCGCAATTAGTGATTGTCATGTCCTCCTTTAAACGGTGTTCACAGTGCACTGAAAAGAAATTAGGATTTTTGACAGGTGAATGACTGCACATTCAAATGTGCGTTTTTCAGGACCTTATGAGCCAGACTGAGAAAAACAGTGTCAAAGTAAGACCCATATCTCTGTGGACATCACTAGCAAACTCTAGGCTGTGAGTGATTAAATCAAAATGATTCTGAGTGTAATGACTTTTAGATAGCCTTTATGATATGTTAAGAGCATCATGTTCATTTTAAAAATGCATGCATATGATTGTGGACAAATCAGACTTTTTCTGTCCCGTCTCTCTTTTTCTTTCTCATTTCCCACTTTCGCTATCTGTGTGTTTATATGTGTGTGTGTGTGTGTCTGTGTGTCTTTGGGGTGGGGTGGTCTGCTCGTAGTAATCTGCTTAACTCGCCCTAATCCTGTCATTCATAGATAGTCTTTACACAAACATAACCAACATCATGGTTGCCCCGGCTGCTTGCTTTCACTTTTTGTGCTTGTGACTCTCCTCTCAATAACAGTCAATGAAAATCTCTGACAAAGAACCATCTGATTGTGTATCTAGTTGTTGGCTTGACAGAATCAGTATGCAACTGCTTACTTAGCCCTTAAAGTGGAGAGGGACAGCAACACCATCTCTTATCCTTAACCACTCCTGTAACAGCATGTTGGAGATGTTGCAAAAGACTTTTCTGTGTTGGCACTTTGTTCTGAGATGAGCACATGTATGAGGCAGAATCAAATCAGAAAAGAGTTGCGGATTGCTGATGACACTTTCAGTGCACTTCTGTTCCTGACTTATAGAAAAAGAAACTACTATCAAATGAGGACGGGAACTTTTAATATATTTAAAAAAATGGAAGAAATAAATTGACATTACATATAAAAAAAACACCTGAGTAACCTCTTAGCAAACCTCTGCGTTGCCTTTCTAACCCTTAATTCAAATCTGATCAAACCATAAATTACTTAATTAAAAACTGAAAATTAATTACTAAATTAAGTAATTAAAAACTGACCTCTTATTATTGGGCCACTAAGAAAAAAAAGCAGTTTTATTTAATAATTTTAAATGAGGTATATACAAAACATGTTTTCTTAAACCACATATGTCCTATACATATATGGTGTATAGAATATTTGTTTCTGATAGAAATATGTCTGTTAAACTGTTTTGTATTTACATGTACAAATCTTTTTTTTTTAATTTTTTTATTGAATACTCAAAAAAAGTTCTCACTAAATAGAAAGGGATTTATTTTGTATTATTTTGTTTTAGATATTATCTGCCATTCAGATTGTTGCCTATTTGACACGATTTAAAAAAACTTTTTTTTAAATATAATAACATTAGCAATTTCATAACTATCATTGCAAATTCTTATGCAATAATGTTTGTACAGAGAAATTAGGACAGGATAGTCCATATAGTATTTTAAGGGAAATTATATTTTAATAAATATAAATATCTATCTTCCCATAGCAAGTATGATGTATGAATATTCATCATCTTAATCATTTTCTTATTCTTTCAGTTACTGTAAAATAAACCCCATATTTCACCCTTTGATAAACCTTTTGGATTCACATACACAGATGTTTTAATATTAAAGAGACCTGACATCAAATTTAATTATATACATACAAACACACATTCCATGTGTTAGCAATTACCATATTCATTTCATCTCGCACCTTACATGGGGTTAGAATGTCACACAAACGTTTCACCACACACCTGTAGTATTTTCCCATTATGCTGCCTACATTTCAAAAATATAATAATAGTAATAAAGGCCGAACACAACCTCGCCCTGTCTAACTGGCAGGTCGATAGACGCTTTCTGACAAATCTATTTGGGGCAAATTGTCAGTGAGAAACTTCCGCCTGAGCTGGCCCGGACAAAACTGGCTGTTGGACGGACTAAATCCTACTGCAGGAGGGTCGGGACAATGGGCTCTGAATGTGTTGATGTGCTGGCAGTGGCTTGGGCCTGACAATGGCCGGATTAATTGGTCCCTTGGCTGACTGATTTGAGATGGCTTCACTCGGGTCCTCTCCATGGGGAGCCCCATTGTCCTTCTCCTGATTCCCACTTTTCACAAACTCCAAACAAAAGTCAATTTCTTTCTCAAGGGGGTTTGGGAGAAGAGGAGAAATATCGAGACCTCATGGTTCGGCTTCGTGAGAGGTGACTTTAAAAGAGAGCTCCTTTCTCCCCTCATCGTCTAAGTTTTTAAATGGATGACTTAACTCATTCCGTTTCCCTTTCTGCCTGCCCTCCCTCTCTTTAAGGCCCAGAGCTCCTCCTGAGACTTAGAGGTGTTATCGTCAGCGGGACAGGAGAGAGGCACCTGTTGCGAGTGCTGGCAGGCCGGGCCGAGGAGCTCGCTCTCATTAATATTAAAACGTCAGAGATGCCATCATGTTGCTGCGCTGAAATCGGTCTGATGTTGTCCCCCCCGACCCGGCTCCCTGGGGACCGACTCTCCGCTTCCACAGTCACTCATGAAGGGCACCCCCTCTACCCTCTCTCGCTGCCTGTCTCTTTTTTCTGTCCTCTCATTATCATTCTGCTTTTTTGAAAGGCCTCGTTAACAAATTATGACAGCTGGCTAAAGAGGCTTTAGCCGTTCACACCATTTCGGCAAACAGTTTAGGGGCACGAAATGACAAACTTTATTCTGCTGTGACATCAACTTTCTTTTAATTGTTTGCGCTCTCTTATTTGTCTCTTCAGGTGACGGTTCATCAATGGCATATTTCACAGAAATAATTTGCTGCCAAAGCCCATCACATCATTTGATGGCTTTTATATGATATGATTTATTTTATATTTTTGACTTTTCTTTATATATTGATTTAGCTTTTTGTTGTCATATTTGCAGTAACACTGAAAAATTTGGATCATTTTTGACTAGTTACGCTTGTATGTTCTGTGTCCTGAATTCATTTTAATTAAAAAATGTTATAATACATTAAATTCTATAATATATTATTAATATATTAAATAATATATTTTTTAATTGATAAAATAATCCTCTCTCTCTGTCTCTCAATCACACACACACACACACACACACACACACACACACACACACATATAAAAGTCACTTAATTTTGTTGTGATTTGTACAATACCGATTGTGTCAAAGCAGCCTGGTAAGACTTTTCTTTATATATTGATTTAGCTTTTTGTTGTCATATTTGCAGTAACACTGAAAAATTTGGATCATTTTTGACTAGTTACGCTTGTATGTTCTGTGTCCTGAATTCATTTTAATTAAAAAATGTTATAATACATTAAATTCTATAATATATTATTAATATATTAAATAATATATTTTTTAATTGATAAAATAATCCTCTCTCTCTGTCTCTCAATCACACACACACACACACACACACACACACACACATATAAAAGTCACTTTTAATTTTGTTGTGATTTGTACAATACCGATTGTGTCAAAGCAGCCTGGTATCACTACAATAAGATCCCTTTAGTTAATGCATTAACTAATGCAACTATCAATTAGCAATACATTTGTTATATTTACTATTCATATTTGTTAACATTAAATAGAAATACAGCTGTTCATTGTTAGTTCAGCTCCATTAAATAATATGATCAAATGCAACTTTTTAATAAAAACGTTTGATTTTAATAATTAGTAAATCTTGTAATTAACTTTTAGAAATTTGTTTTATTGTTAGAGTATGTTAACTAATGTAGTTAACCAATGCTGACAAATAGAACCTTATTGGTGTTACCAAAATCAAGTAAAAAGTATATTTTTTCTACTAACCACAAGTATGTAAAGATGTCCAGCAACAATTATTTAATATAAACAACAAATACAAGAAAAATATTTCATAGATGAAATATGATCATTTAATACATTTGTCAAGCTCACCTGTGCACCTTTTGTATTATTTTGACATACATGCAATACAGTGTTTAGCTACTGAATAAATATAGAGGAGAAAAATAATAATTCAAACAAAAATTCAGTTACAAAACGTATGTATTTATTTATCTATCTATTTTTAACTTTTAACTTGTCAAAAAATCATTATTAGCTATTATAATCCTCTTGTCTTGTGAATTTCATTGTGAAATACATTTTACAGACATTAACAACTAATTCAGTTTTAAAAAAAAAATTGGAATAGCTTATTATTGTATTTTATTTATTTTACACTAGCGAAGCTTGGTCTTTGGGCCACCCAATGACAGTAAAGGTCAGAGAGAGCTGAAATAGCTGATGTTTTGATGCTGAAGCTGGCCTCAGTGACTGTGGGAAGATCACACCCCGCTCATTACATGAGGAGGCTTGGATTTTGGGATCAGACAGAGGGTGTAGAGGGAGGGGAGGTGAGACGACATCGGAGCTGGGGCGGGGTGTTTTTAGGTGTAACTGATGGATTCATTGTTTTCCCAAAGAGTGATTTGTGTTGTTGTTTCTGTTCATTCTCTACGATCAGCTTTATCTTCATTAAGCTCGATATTAGTGTGTTACGTTTACGTGAATGGCATCCGTCGCCACGACTATCTCCGTTGTAGGTGGCCTAATTGAAAGAGATAATAAGTACGTCAAACTTCGAATTTCTCGTCTTCCTAGTGAGAAACGCTAATCATACAGTTGCCAGACAGACTAGAAAGGTTTTTCCCCCAAACTCGGACTTTCTCAAAAGGTTCAAACACAAATGGTACACAGAAGACTGGCCCTTGCCCCACACTCCTTAGACCCCAAACTATCATTCATAACCTTTCTGCTTCGCTCCGAAAAGGAAAAGAGGAGAGGAGAGAGGGAGGGGAGAGGAGGACTGTGGGGAGGACCATGAACGCTTATTTAAAAAGACTTCTTTTATTGGACCATGTGCAGGCAGTTCACTCACAAAGGCCTTAAATAGGATATTTTCTGTTCCCTATAGTTGCTTTCCCTTTTAAGTGCCGAGGCAAAAAAAGTAAGTTTACAGCTCCTCTCACAATGAAGCTCTTCACTCCCAGGTTGCTGAGACCCGGGCTGACCTGGGAAAGTTAATTAGGAGGCCAACAATGAGCGAGCCCGAGCAAAATACCTCGCCTCTCCTCCAGCCAAAGATGTCATCCATTAATTAGGCAAATCTTTAAGGTGGGCTTATTGAATTTACAGAAAGGCCGCAGTTTGGGCGGGCCGCGTTTTTTGATCAGGCCCTCGCCCCAAACAATGCCTTCTCCTGGTTAAGGAAAAAGGGAGGGGATTGGTGGAAGCAGAGGAGGACGAGAAAGAGAAGGAGGGGAAAAAAGGAGAGGGAGAGAAAGAAACGTATGGCTTGCAGAGGCTCAATGGGAGTAAGGACGGGGAGATTCACAGGGGCTTGGGGGGCATGCTTCAGCGATGATGTCATGCAAAGGCAACCTGGGGGCTTGGGAAGAGTGGGAAGGAGTGCGTTGGGGGGGCCACTCAAAGTTAACATGGCTGCATCTGGGCCAAAGCCTTCTCTCTAAAGGAGCAAAATGCATATGCACCCCTGCTGATCAGAGCCAGTTTTCACCTGGCATCTGCTCTCCACCGCGGCCGGATTTGCCTCAATGCGTTACCGTGATCAATTCATGAGCGGTTATGCATTTCGTTTCAGATCAATATTAGTATCGGCCTTATATTTGTGTATTGTTACATTCCAGAATGACTGTTGGCGCTCGGCAGTCCATCATATTTGAATAATTTCATCTATATGGCTCTAACAAAGGCTTCTGCACTGGTATGGTTGCTCTGTTTACACAATTATTTGTGACAATTGTCATGAAAAAAAAACCAAGTTGAATATGTATTAAATATGAACAGAGACAAACTGTTTCCATTTGTCAAATATGTTTTCAGCAAATATTTTCAGTTGAAATAATTGCATAATATTACTCCTGATGCTTTTTTTATTTTTATAGAAAAAGGCTAAAAATGCTACAGTAAAAACTGAGCTTAATATATACGGTGTAAATGGATTAACATTGCATTATATGTAATTACACTGTAAGATATTGTGAAATGTATGTTTTTTGCAAGTAAAAACTATAAAAAATTGGTGTAAACAATCAATTTAATTTTAATTAGTATAGATTTGCAGTAAAACAATATCTACGCGACACATCATATAAATAATTGGTAACACTTTAGGGACCAATTCTCACTATTAACTAATTGCTTATTAGCATGCCTATTATTAACATATTGGCTGTTTATTAGTACTTATAAAGCACATATTCTGCATGACCATATTCTACATCCCTAATCCTACCAACTATACCTTACTAACTATTAATAAGCAGCAAATTAGGAGTTTATTGAGGCAAAAGTTATAGTTAATGGCAAGAATTGGAGCTGAAAATAAAGCGTGACAAAATCATTTAGTTTGCTCTCATTGTCAAACACATAATAAGTGTGATTTGTGTTACATTTTATATTATGTAGTTAATGTTTATTTGATTATTTTAGTGTCACGTGTTACACCATCTGTATACCATCTGTATACCATCTGTATACCATCTGTATTGGCCAGAGTTTTATAAACTCTGATTCATCACATGGCTTTCTGTTTTACCACCTCTATTATCCTGTTGGTTATAAGTACATTTTAAGGTAAAAGCAAATTTAGTTCAATTGCCTTGGTATATTAACATTATATAATTTAATGAAATTATTATTAGGTTATAAGATGTAGTAAATGCATCAATATGCCATTCCATTATACGCAAAATATACATTTTAACTGTGAATTTCTGGCAACCACAACTGCCAATTTTTTAGAGTACTGACATGCAGAAAATAATCTCTGTTGCAGAATTAGATAACAGTTGTCTAACAGTCTTTAAATTGTATGTCAAGTCTTTGAGTGAAGGCTGAAAGTGTATTAGTGATTAGATCACTTAAGAAGACAGTAAGAATCTCACTAACATTACACGTCACACAGAAGGGAAATTCCTTCAGGAACTATATTGTCCTGGCCACATAAAGCCAAGCTGCTCTTTTTATTTGATTATTTATGACTGATATAAATCACCAAGCAAAGCTTAACTTTGGATTTAATCTTTGTGGGATTTGGTCTGCGTGTTGAGATCCGGCTCTTTAGGAATTTCATTGCTTCTGGAATTCCAGACTTCTCAAACTGAGCCCTGGTGTGGTTAAAGCTAATGCTGACACTTGTACGCAGGCAAGCCGTATAGTGTGTATAAAGCTTGGTAGGGGGGAGGCTGGGTATCTTTCTGTCCTCCTCTTTGACATGACCGGTCTTTGAGAAAAAAAAACCCTTCCCTTGAAGGCCATACCCCTCCTCTCATAGTTCATGCTGCTTTAAGGGCACTGACTGGGCTGAGCACTACCTCCCTAAAATACACCCTCCCCCCGGCCGTCCTAATCGGAGGGGTGGATCTATGTGTTTTGTTGCTTGTCAAAAACAATCACTCTTCGGGCCATTACAGTTGCTGCACGTCCTCCTTTAATTGGTGTAACGCACGGAGGAATGAAAGCGAGGGCGGCCTACAAAAGCCGGCCAGTGAATGAGAACCGACTCGCACTGAACTGTTCTTCAGGGCAAAAAAAGTTCATAGTTGGCAACTAACAAGGAGTTGTAGGGGGGTCTTTCATTCAGCGATATCACTGGTGAAACTGCCAGCTCACCAAACCATAAAAATGTATTCACTTTTATTATGTTGGATTAAAGTTAACATTCGTTTCAGTCAACTGTAAATAAAAATATGATAAATTATATTACATATTGCAGGGAAATTGACTAAGGCTCTTAAAGGTGCAATTTTCCCTCTCTTTAAAGAAGTTTTACATGAAGATTTATATGATTTATGTTTTTAAAGACTCTGTAAATGAGTAGCCTTATAAAAGCAGTTTTATTTTACATGAAGGGGGTCTCCTAATGGAGGTGGCCATTTCTAGATCACATGACCAGCTGAATGCCATTTGCTTCCATTATTGGACTCTTTGGCTTCATCAGGTAGGCACTTATTTTGAATCAGTAATACTTTGTGACCGTAAAAAAAGGATCCAGCATCAGTTGCATCACTTCACAGTCATTCATGAATCCTTTCCTGAGGCCTCATGGTCATGGGATAGTAAAGTGTCCATTGGATGCACACCAAATGATTATGAATACTATGAATTCGGACATACTGCTCTTTTTATATACTGTTTTTTGCCTACTATAGATGAGGGAAGTATGTGATTTCGGATGCATTTTTTCAGTTATAAAAAAAAACCAATCATGGCTGACTTTTTTCGTTGGTGGACCCAGGCCTCTAGGTGTCACTATAAGTCCAAGACGATAGCATAACACAAAGAGTAAGTCCTAGGCGCAACAAAAAGTGACCTGTAAAATATTGTTAAAATGTTCATGCAGTTTAAGTCCACTTAGTAAACTCTAACTGTAACTCTTTTTCCCCAGAGAAAGCTGACTCTAACCACCCCCTTCTCCCTCTCTGATCGTCCTGTGCTGGAGGTTGTCAGCCGAGTTTTATGTCCAGTTCGCTGGAGCTGAAAGAAGTCAGCATCATTTCTTGTTATGAAACAAGACGTCCTTGCCTTCCGTTCCGGGTGAACGATGCCTGGGGTGACTTGCATGGAGCGATGGCCTCGCGGTGGCGCTCCACAGAAGCGACCAACAGTGAGGAAGTCAATGCGCCATTGTGAATCGAGTTTGTCGGCTACATGTTTGGTAATTATCCCGACTGTTTGTTGGAGACTTGGATCTGCAAGCCAAGCGGGCTGACAGTGGAGCACAACACCGTCAACAAAGATTAACTTCTTCATGAATGGTCAACATGTCTAGTTGAGGGAGACAAGCTCAAGACATCATTGATTAGTGCTACCACTCAAAACAATTGATACAATCCACAATTTTTTTCACAGGCTGAATAAAAACATCATAGAGGACTTGTGCTTTTTGAGAAAACACATATTCCTCTATTAGAATACGTTTAATAAAACCCACTAGCATATATGTAGGCCTAGTTGTAAAATTATATTTTTTGTGAAGGTCTAGCCAGAAGCAAAGTTTAGCCTGTTAGAAGTTGTTTTGCTAAAGCAGAACAGAAACTTTCAGGATGTATCAAACGGCTCTGACATATTATGTTCATTAATCACCATGCTTTTATCAGCTAACATAACATGGCATAATGGTGGGTACCCTTCCAAAAGGTATTAATACGTACCATTTAGGTATATGTCCATTTAAGATACTATGCACCCTTTAGGGGTGAATAAGGCAAGGCAAGTTTATGTATATAGCACATTTCAATTACAATGGTAATTCAACGTTCTTTACAATTAAAGCAAGGAATTTAAAATTTTTAAATGATTTAAAAATCTATTTAGATTAATTAAAACAGTTAAGAATAAGAGATAAGGACACATAAAATACAGTTCAATAATTTGTATGAAAATAAGGTAAAGGTACTGCCCCTGTGAAAGGTAGCTGGTTTTACATGGTCTCTAGTTAGACCATCCAGGTCATTTATGGTCATTAGCTGGTCCAAACTGATCTAGATGATGGATCAGCTTGAATTGTATGAATTGGGGCCGAGATCGACCTCACAGACCAGTGTTCCACCTTGACCACCAAACTGATATAAATATTTTGTATTCCAGCAGGAACACATATGCTCCTATGACCCAGCGGTGGGGTTACTGCCCAGAAGGTTGGGTTAAACATTTAACCCAACTGTTGGTTGAAGACAACCCAATCGCTGGGTTTGTCTATATTTTACCCAGCGCTGGTTTGTATTTAACCCAGCATTTTTTAGAGTGTAGAACTAATTCTAAACAAAATACAAATTTTCCAAAATTTTTGTTAAAAAAAAAAGTGTATAAACCTTTTCAAATGGTATACTTTTGTAATAATATGTACCTTTAAGTTACCAATATCTTTAGGTACAAAACATAATCATATACAGTATTTAGGTACAAAGGTGTAGGCCTTTGAAAAGGTAGCCTGCTGCTCCAGTGACAGCTTTTGTACCTTTTTAGTGTATGCTAAAAAATCTAACACCACATTTGGCCTATGTCCCACTTGGGGGGAAAAAGAAACTGTGTATCACAGTTTGTAACTCTTTAAAAGGGTACTGTCATATAGAAATTACTAACTACAATCTCTTACCATCTCTTATCCCACTCTTGTTTTGTTTTACTTTTAATGGGGCAACTGTAGGCTACATAATCTCAAATTGTCTCAGTTTTGTTCTGAATTTTATTTTATTATTATTATTATTTTATATATATATATATATATATATATATATATATATATATATATATATATATATATATATATATATATATATATATATATATATATATATATATATATATATATATATATATATATAGGACCACCATTTATAGTATGCAAAATAGTGAGGTCCTGATATTCACGTTTTAACGAGAAAGTTAGGAGTAATTAATTAGGCTGCAGGGCTCTCTAAGCTATTTAGGGGCATCCGTTCATTGAACATTGAGAGCGCGTTTCTCCTGCCCAGCTCTTCTCGGTTCACATTGCCTCTCAGACGGCAGAATAGCCCAAGCCTTGATCCTCGTCAGTTGTCATCCCCAGTTCGGTTCACTTTGGCCGCTGCTAGTGGGGAAGTCAGGCCTAATCCCTGGAAGGAATCAGGGCAAAAGAAAAGCAACAATAACCAAGTCAACCGTAAAAAATGAAAGCGAAATCTCTATTATCTGCTCCAACATTTCCCAGCGATGCAGTGAAATCAGGCTGGTTTGTCATTCGAGTCAGACTCCGGGGGGAGAATCTGGGGTCGCTTTGGGTTGGTAGACTCACACGACGTTTAGAGAGCAATATTTCGGCGAAAGGGGGCCTCGCATTTGCAAAATCCCCCTCACATCCCGCCATAAGCATTAAATGCAGTCTGACTTTATGTTGTATAGGCAGCGCAAAACAAGAAAAGAGGCACAGTTCTCACATAAAAGAACGCGGTTTTGGGGGATTAGGGACGTCCCAAAGGATGGAGAATAACTTCTGCATAACTTTACAGCTCCTCTCTCTCCAGGTTTAGACTACGGCTTAAAGCGCGCAGTCTTTAGTTAACCCTTAACTGGTCCCTGTAGTGCGAGTCATTACCAAGTCAAAGTTAAGGCACTGAAGAGCGATACAGTCGAGCTACACTGCAGAAAGAAAAAAAAAACGAGACCGAATCGCATTTATTTTTTAATCTTACAATTTGAATATGTAGCATTTGTATTTTATCAAGACAGGCCTATCAAAAATGCATTAACTGTCAATTAAGTTATTCACCAAGACAAACGATCAAAAGAATCCACATTCAGTTGTGTAGCTGTTATTGGTGTTTAATCCAAAAGTTTTTATTTGAATGGCAGAATTTTGTTTTAAGATTTTAAACGCCTTAATTGGAAGAACAAAATAATTAATCTCGGGATAATGTCATCACGATCACATATGCCTCATTTACCTCAGAAATCATCGTGAGGGTCAGATGACCCATGCAATCAATGTCTCTTGTAGTTCCTTGAAAACCTGCTTTTCGTTTTAAAAATTCATTAGGATAATCTTGAGCCACGCACAATGATAATTTTCAGAATTGAAGCCAAGTTATCCAGGCTCATCCCTTTGCTTAAGAGCTCTCCAGTCGATGAAGATACTTCACTTAGGCAGCCTAATTAGTGATTTTTGTCCTCGTTCAATTGCCTCTGTCTCCGTTGTGCATTCAAATGAAGTCCTTAATGCACATGGTAGCCTAATTGTAGGCCTACCTGTATAAAAACCTGATTCGTTTCACAATGATCAATAATCTTTATTTCTTCCAGGACATGTGAGGTAACGTAACATATATAATATATATAAAATATTTGGGGGTATTTTCACTGCAAACATCCTGATGGTATCACTGTATGATTGTATAGGTTCATAAACTCCCTGCTTGCAAACCAATGAATTCAGCTGCCGGGGGGGAGGAGTGGAGGGATGACTTGGATCATCCAATTTAAGGCTATCACAATAACAGAGCTGCTACACTGTAGTAGTGGAGAGCTAATGCCACAATCCACGACATAAAACCTGCGAATTTACCCTCAGACATCAGCGCACGCAGTAGAATAGCCCTTAATGCGAGGCATTCTCAGCCCCCCATTTCCATCAGGCGCTCATGACTGCAGAATTGCCGCGGACTGCAAGTTATCAAGAGGCACTAATTTCACATTAAAGACCATTGACTGCAGTGGCTTGATTCGAGGGTTTGCGACAATTAACACAATCAGAAACGGAGCCCAGATCGTTTACCTTGACTCCGTAATTATTTTTTGGCCGCGCGCGCTATAGCCTTCACACTCGCAAAATTGCACGCGGTGTCAAAAACCGAGAAGAGAGAGGATGCAGAGCGTTTTCATAAAGACACCGTCTCCAAACACACACAGAATAATGAAATACAAAACGAATACAGTGAGAAATATATTAGACTGTTTATTAATCCCGATTTTAAACGGTTTAAATGAGGTGTTTGCGTTTATGTTGTTCACATTGACTAATAGATTCATATTGATAGGGATAAATAAAATAAATAGACTATATTCTGTGTGCATGATCAAAAACTAGAACGAAAATATGCTCATTCTGCAACTTCAACTCCAATAAAACCGTAACAGCACCATATAGCCTGTTTTCCTAACAGCTGAATATTCACAATGTTATAAACTAGTAGTAAAATGTATATTTCATAAAAACAAATGAGTATCACATATATTTTACGTTAAATAGATGGCAGAGGCATCATTGACCCTATTCAGCTTTTTATGTAATTCTGATCAACATGCAGAAATTCAACTCTGAATTAGAAACGTAGCCTAGTTCTAGTTAAACCAAATAGTTTAGTTTAAATAGTACATTGTATAGACACAAAACATCTGGAAATGGATGAAACGGGACTCAATATCCAGTTCTTTCAACTTCACTTTAGACATTACAGGTGCGCTTCTCAGTTGAAATCCCGTCCATCGCGAGATTACCTAACCCTAGTCATGTGACCGAGATTTAGGGAAAAGAAAGAAAACAGGAAGTTGTGTAGAGTTGCAAAACGCAGAGCGACAGTGTGTCGTATTTGGAGTGTATAAGATATGGAATTGTTAACGAGATTAACATTTGTATCAGCATGCTTATTTGCAGAGTGGGCTGTTACTTTCATTGCCGTTGCTAACTGCTCTAGTTCCCCCTCAGAAATGAATGGCGACAGTGCACTAAAGCTGCCATCAGCAGACATCCCTGTAGCACAGAAGAGCACTCTGGGATCTTTCTACTCTCTCAGTCTTTCATCTACATTTCCAGAAGACTTGGAAGTCAACGAGTATTGTACTGAACTGCTTCGCATCTACGGCCAACGCTACGTGACTTTCGCGAACTGCCTCGTGACTTATGCACGACCTGTCAGAGTCTGTCAGAACTGTTACACTGGCTTCAACAGTCTGGAGGACATTTATAAAAACATATCATTTGACAAAGTAGGTGTTCATTCCAAGTCGAAATGTCCATTTTTAACACCAAAGTGCCTATAAATGTCCTTGCGTGGTTTGAAGGTTGACAGAATTCCACGAGTCACATGCACTCATGTCTCGTGATTGTGTTCACGTTCACCAAGCCCGACTCACACTGACTATGGAATATTTTAGTATGCTTAAAGAGCTACTTTTAGTTATTCTAAAATAATATTCTCATTGTACCTTTAAAAAAAACTTCTTAAAAAAAGCTAAAGATGTCAATACATACTGTATGCTGTCCTGTATGTTTTTTGTCATTGTACAAGTTGTTATAAAATGTGACCCAGGACCACTAAACCAGTCATAAAGGTCAAAAGATTTTAAATTGAGATTTATACACGCTGAAAGCTGAATAAATAAGGTTTTCATTGATGTATGGTTTGGTAGAATAGGACATTATTTGGCTGAGATACAACTATTTGAAAATCTGGAATCTGAGAGTGCAAAAAAAATCTAAATATTGAGAAAATCGCCTTTAAAGTTGTCCAAATGAAGTCCTTAGCATTTCATATTACTAATCACAAATTCAGTTTTGATATATTTAAGGTAGGACATTTACAAAATATCTTAATGGAACATGAGCTTAACTTAATATCTTATTATTTTTGGCTTGAAAGACAAATTAATAATTTTGACCCATACAATGTATTTTTGGCTATTGCTACAAATATACCCATGTGACTTAAGGCTGGTTTTGTGGTCCAGAGTCACAAATCAGTTATGGACTGCAGCTGTAGAAGTTAATTGCAAAATACTTTATGACTTGTGATTATGTGTTGTCCTCATAGTCTGCCCCTGGAAATGTCAGTTGCCATGACAGCCTGATGCGTTCTGATAGGTTGATGCTGCTCTATACCCTCTTCATCAAATTAGATGAGATCTGGACATCAGCAGAATGCAAGCGTAAGTAACATAGCCTGAAATTTTGTAGGTTCAATTAAAACTGACATTAGACTGCATGCTTCCCTTAAGCATGTTTCTTTCATTTTCACTCTTAACCACTTGTTGCAGTATGAAGAAATTGAGTCAGTTTTATGATTGGTTTTTATTTAGTTATGATTATTTTGAGAATAATTCTAATATTCTTTGTTCGTTAGAATGTCTGAATGAAGATCAAGATGCTCTTTCCAATGATACTCTTTACTTCATGGCCACTCTGAATCAGTCACTCTCCTGCTTTGAACAATATCAGGTAAAATCAAATGGCTCATATACTGTAGATAGGTACAAGCTCAGTTAAAGAGATTACTTGAGTTTGAGAGTATCCTGTTCTCTTAATAGAGGAACCACACTGAACTGTGTAAAGACTGCAAAACCTCATACAAAAGGTTGAACGAGGTCTATGGTAGAATGGAGAAAAACCAAATGCTCTGCATTGATTTAGAAGACGCAGTGAGTATGGACTAATATACACAAACCCTGTTATTTGATGCAAACACAGTCCTAGGTTATCAAATTAGGTTTTATGATGTGGAATTATGGGAGAATTGTAAAACAGCACCCTCTATAGTCCTAGATGGAGAATATCAAACATATTTTACAAGCTGTTCAGATTTGAAATTGAGATGGACTAATATACACAAACCCTGTTATTTGATGCAAACACAGTCCTAGGTTATCAAATTAAGTTTTATGATGTGGAATTATGGGAGAATTGTAAAACAGCACCCTCTATAGTCCTACATCTGTGCAAACTAAAGGCTGGAATACACAATACGACTTTTGTAAAAGAAATAAATAAAATTGCTTCAATTTGCAGTCTGGACGAGTTGACGATAGTTGCCGAAGTCAGAGCCAGTCTTCAGATTTTGGACAGTTGGAGGAGTTATGAGGGGCACAGACTTTTTTTAGCCTTAGACTATGATTTTATCCAGATGGAGAATATCAAACATATTTGATATTCTCAATGCATCACTTTGCTCACCAGTCAGATGAGAGTCCAAACAGCTGATAAAACATCACAATAATCTACAAGAAATCCACATTACTCTGTCCATCAATTAACCTCTTGTGAAGCCAAAAAGTGCATGTCCATAATACATAATAATGCTTCCTCCAGTAAAAAAGTCCATCCTCTGTCGTCCTCTTACATTAAAATTTGTTTAGAAACTGGTTTGGACTGTTTTCACTTGTGCTTGATTTGTGCATATTTCTCTCGTGATTCAGATGAGATGACTTTTTCACTGGAGAAAGCAACATTATGGATAGAGGACTCGTATTTAAGCCAATTAGTTATTAATCAAAAGTTTATTAAGTCTTAATGTTAGATTTGTTTCTTACAAAAGTGCAGCTTTTCACAGGACATTAATTAGTGGGGCCTGGAGTAGTGTGGATTACTTGTGGGTAATTGTAATGCTTTTATTAATAGTTTTGACTCTCATTCTGACGGCACCCATTCAGTGCAGAGGATCCATTGGTGACCAAGTGATGGCAAATTTTCATTTTTGGATGAACTATTCTTTTAAAAGTGGTGTAGTGTATTCCAGACTTTACAGACAGTAGGAGCACCAAGGTTATTGGTTTTATTTCCAGGAAATGTATTAAAATCCATTATAAAGTGTATATCTAAAATGCATTTTCCTTTGGATAAAATCATAAAATCATCTCCCAAGCACATTAATGTAATGTAACACACTAATCCAACAAAAGCCATTGTTTTTTTGTTGGTACAATGTATTTTAGATTTTTTGTCCACCATAATCTTAAATGTCTTATTTAGCTTCTTGTTAATTGAATTACTTTTGTTGTTTCTTCTGTTTTTACTAGATGTTGGTGTTAAAATAAATAAATACATTTTTGTTGGTACATTGTGAACCAGCCTTAATGGTAGCAGATTATGATTAAACTATCAGAATTGTGGTATCATTACCTTGCTTATTTCTCAGATGAACATGACACAGCACCTGTGGAGTAAAAACTTTAGATGCTTGTTACCTCGGGAGGAGACGGTGCCTGTCATCGCAGTGTCCAGCTTCATGCTCTTCCTCCCCATCATCTTTTACTTAAGCAGCTTCCTGCACTCAGAACAAAAGAAGCGCAAGCTTATACACCGTAAGTAACTTGCCTAGCCTTGCAAATGGTCTCTTTAGAAAGTTTAAGTAAAAGGGCAAAGGTATTTGATAGTGTTAATTGTGCATGCTTGATATTTCATGGTCAATCACTTTCAGACAGTATTTAACCAAGCGGTCTCTAAAACTACTAATTTTAGCATCTGTCAAAACATGTAGAAGACAAAGTGTGTTTTTAATGCTCTAAGCAGGTCTCTGACTTCAATGTTAAACTGTGCATTGAATATTCTGTTGCATCTCTTGCCAGTTTAGTTCTAATCTATTCTCTCCTCCTGATCCACAGCCAAAAGAGTCAAGTCTAGCAGCAGCCTAATGAATATCCAAGACAAATTCAGCTGAGTGGAGATGAGGCGAGGAGGGGAAGAGAGGGCACTGAATCCTGCTAAACCAACAGGCACTTTCAGCATGGATGGGTAGAGTTCTCATCTTCTCCTGGACTCCAAGCACATCTGGGACCAAAGACTTTATGATGCTCTACAGATGCTGTATTCATTTCCTATTTAAATCTGATTCTTTTTTTGCGTGATTTGCACTATTGATTTAAATACGCCAATTGCAAGTTTTACTGATAATTCTACTGATTTTCTCAGAGGATCAGTGATGATTTCAATAATTACAGTGGATGCTAGTATTATATTATTGTATTTAAGGTATGAAGGAGATGTGATCCCGAAAGAGGGACATTTATCTTGTACATTAGACTGGTTATTCTGCATTTTTACTGCACTAACAGACCATGTTACATTTTATATTCTCTATTTTCCTAGGTGATAACAAACACACACATAAACGCATGTACACACACACACAGTACATGGCAATGGTACCACTTCTGGAAGCACTCCATGTGCATTAGAGAAAGATCTTGTAACATACTTTATTCAGGGTCAAAAGTGTATGCAGTGAGTAGAGGAGAAAAGTAAAGGATGGAAGAGGCAACATGAAGCCTTTTTAGATGGTCCATGTGCCTGTTTACTTCACTTTTAGTTTTACAATGGATTTGCCATAGTCTTCTCTCATTGTGTGGTTATATACTAAACTCAGATATTTAATGAACACACCAATTATTCTAAAAAAGATACACATGGAATAGGAAAGTTTAATTAATAGTGATACATCAGAGAGATCTTTCATTTTCTGTACTCAGATGTTGACCATAGCATTAAGTAAAGCATTATTTTGTATACTCTGAATGCAGTAAGGTTTATTCATAAGATATTTGCATACTTCTATAGTTGCGAAATAGTTTTCAATTCAAATAGCTTCCTCATACCTCTATTTTAATTTTGCTTAACTCCTACAGCCTTCCTTGGTGCGATTAACAGGCTTGTTGTTTTCAGGTTTACGTGGACTTTCCTTGGATTGCAAAGCACCTGTTTCCCCAGTCATTAGCAGCTAATCTAAATGTAGGATAAAGTTACTTGGCCGATTAATCGTAACAACACATCCGTTAAGCTGCATTGGCTTTTTGGTCTTGTGGAGCCAAGCCATTGCCTATCACACTGCCTGTTAAGCGCATTTCACTTGATTTATCCAATCATATGATCGTACAGGAAGATATGGGGAAAAATAGCCTTTTCATTTGTGGCTCATGAGTGCAATGTCTAACAAGAATGACAGCTTTCATATCTGCAATGCCAGATCTGTAGGTGAAAGTCATTACTCCTGACCTGACTGCCAAATGTAGCAACCAGGCGAATTTTATGGCCACGTGTTCGAGGAACTGACGCAAAACCTGAAATACCTTTTAAGATGTATGACCCGAGCCTTACTTTACCTGACAAGAACCTTAGAGAGGATGAGGGGGACCTGGTGGGGGATGTGAGATTATCCGTCATCACGTTTTGCCTTGGTAAAATCGGAGCAGTGACTTTGGACCTTGAGCAGTGAGCCCATTATGAAATATCCATGAGCCTGAAACTCAGCAGGGACTGATCCAACAAACCTTCAAAGTAGCTGCTGCATTGTTTAAATGTTGCCATTAGGATTTTGGATGACTTGTCATTATAAATCATTTTTGTGTGTTAATTAATGATTGCTTTGTGCTCTTTTGGAAAAACGTGCTTACTAACAAAAGTCTGATTTTATTTTCACATTTTGTAAGGCTGTAATTTTATTATGAATAATAAAGAGAACTCATTCTAAAAGTGTTTCATTTTATTGTATATTTATTTTTTTATTTATTATTCATATGTATTGTTTATTTAGTATATATTGTATACAGCATGATTAGCAGTGTGAGTTCTTACCATGCTTTTTATAATAACCCCTCTAGCTTGTTTCCAAGCTCCATAATCTACCCAAAGGAGCTTTAATAGGAATTGACTAAGAAAATCATTCTTATGATTATGAGGAAAATGTAATTTTGTCATTTGATTCAATGTCAGTCACCCTCTGCTTTTTAATTATTAAAATTCTCAATATTGCTTGAATATTGTTTGTAAGGAAAAAATATAACATTGACAGTAGTATGTATATGTCAGCATAAGTTATTTTGTTTCTTATGTGTTAAAATTAGTACAGGTTAGATAAAATATTGCAAAACATGACATTTAATCCATCATATAAGGTCAAGTATTATGTTGCGGGTAAAAATTCTCAAAGGACAACTAAACGTGGTGTTTTAGACAGCAAGAAAAAGTATGCAGTGTTTGTCGACTAACTGATAGATACAACTTGTATAATAGCAATATCATAAGAAATATACTACGATTTTTGTATAATAGTATCTGGGATATAAATGAGATACTGTGAATTTAGGTTTACTAATCAAATTTGTATTTCTTTCTCATTCATCCCTTCATGTAATTTTTGTTTTATATCTGTAATTTGAGGTTCCTTCATCTACTCTATATAAATCTGCTCTGTCATCAATCACACATACTTTCTGCGTAACTTTGGTAGTTACGCAAACTTTTTATAGCTGTCAATGAGCTAAAGTTGAATATGGTGCTTTGTTGAAGAAATATAGCTTTATAATTAGAGAATTCTCACTTAAGAGCCAACATGTGTTGCTGAATGAAAGGGCCCATTATGACCTCATAAGGGTCAAAGTCTGAAGATCATGGGATTATGGTATTATGATTATAGAATCGCTTCATCACAGTGGTCACTTAGCACCGCTGATGGCAGAGCTCTCCATTCCAGCCTCCATTTGCTGCTGATCATTCTTAAATGTTCAACCCCATTACAAAGGTCGTATGAGAGGTCAGCTGGAGGAGACATCGCAGATGCTGATTGGTGTGTCAGAAACCTAAGGTGGATGACTTCTGTGCCCCGTAGCTTCTTTTAATAAGACAACAGGATCACAGTCGGCAAGGCTTACACAGACCCAGGGGGTCTGGCAGAATAAGAGCTTTTGAATAATGGGCCATGGCATAAGGGCAGAAACATCTGACCCTGTTGGGCACCCCTGCCCTCTCATCTTTGGGTACAGTACATGGCCCATCAGCTGGATAAGACGGCTATAAAGCCTCTTGAAGACAATAATAGAGAAGATTTGAGGGAGGCAATAGGTGGCCATTGTGCTTCGTCTTCATCATGAGCTGCTTTCAGGACTATTTCTAAAATTAGTTTGGCATCTGAATAGCTCAGTACACGAAAACAGAAAGCACTGGATAAAATAAATCATTTGCTTCACTAAAGGCCTATATATTAATGTCCATGATGTTACACACTCAACTCAAGATGCTAATATTTCTTTTACTCTCAAACGTTTACTAATGGTAATGTTTGTTTACTCTCTATTTCGTATTCATACTGAACAATTGTACAATTGTATATTATCTTAAACAATATTTGTATATAAAGTGCAAATGTCTGTATTAGACCGTGCAGATATTCAGTTGTGCAAACAAGTATGCAGTGTGCGCAATAACACAGTCACAAGAAAGGGTAATAGGTTCTTGGTTTTTATCTGCCTTTATGGCTCAATATTTTCCTTCCAGACTGAAAACACAAAAGTTAAAAAATTTTTGTTGTTGTTTTTTTGTATGTGTGTGTGTATGTAAAACCCTTCAAATATTAATAAAGCTGGTTTTATTGCACACAAATCCATGTCTTCTGTTTATTCTGTTTTATAACACGGCTATAAAGCCTCTTGAAGACAATAATAGAGAAGATTTGAGGGAGGCAATAGGTGGCCATTGTGCTTCGTCTTCATCATGAGCTGCTTTCAGGACTATTTCTAAAATTAGTTTGGCATCTGAATAGCTCAGTACACGAAAACAGAAAGCACTGGATAAAATAAATCATTTGCTTCACTAAAGGCCTATATATTAATGTCCATGATGTTACACACTCAACTCAAGATGCTAATATTTCTTTTACTCTCAAACGTTTACTAATGGTAATGTTTGTTTACTCTCTATTTCGTATTCATACTGAACAATTGTACAATTGTATATTATCTTAAACCGTCAGGTAGCAAAGAAAATAGTCCACCAAGCACGAGCAACAATATTACAGTAATATTAATAAGTTTAATTTACCTGGACGAACGGTCTATCCAGCGTCACCATGAAATGAAAATATTTGATCGACCAATCAGAATCAAGTATTCCGGAGAGCCGCGTAATATTGTTAACATGCAAATATTCTACTTTTAGGTTTCAAATGATTAGACTAGGATCATGAAAATAAATATTTAATATCTATGGATTTTACCTTTATTTTACAATATCTATAACTGAATATCCACTGATAAGATGCTAACTGTAAAAGTACCACTAAAGGCCTATATATTAATGTCCATGATGTTACACACTCAACTCAAGATGCTAATATTTCTTTTACTCTCAAACGTTTACTAATGGTAATGTTTGTTTACTCTCTATTTCGTATTCATACTGAACAATTGTACAATTGTATATTATCTTAAACCGTCAGGTAGCAAAGAAAATAGTCCACCAAGCACGAGCAACAATAGTACAGTAATATTAATAAGTTTAATTTACTTATTAATTAAATAAGTAAATTAAATCACCATGAAATGAAAATATTCTACTTTTAGGTTTCAAATGATTAGACTAGGATCATGAAAATAAATATTTAATATCTATGGATTTTACCTTTATTTTACAATATCTATAACTGAATATCCACTGATAAGATGCTAACTGTAAAAGTAAGTTTTAAAATAGTTTTAAAAGAACCATGTCACTCATTGTAAAAAGAACATTTACTTAATATATCTGGGCAAGAAACAAAAGTAAATGTCACAGTCTTAATTTCCATGCAACTTGTTATAGTTGATTTTTATACAGATTTATGGCCTTATAGTGCATAACCTCCATGTAATAATGTGTAAATTAAGATGAGGGGTTGTGACCTGCACAGTTACTCCTGCATATTTAACTCTGTCTGATTAACGCAGGATGGTAAGAGCATCTCTCAAGTCTGAAGTAAGCAGTCTCATCACTGTAGCTCTTTGTTATTTTGTGCTTGCCATCACTCAGGTCAATGGGATTGAAGAGGAAACGGCAAAGGTTATTGAGGAGGGTTTGAGCATGATCACTTTCTCTCATATTATTATCTCTCATATCAGCAAACACACTTGATGTTTTGTCTCTTTTGTAAATGATATGGAATTTATTAACAGTTGATCCATTGATAGTATCTACATGATAAATCATACGCCAGGTTAATTGTATTACTCTGGTGCCATCTATCGATGGAATATGATTTTAAGCCACACTTTGAGTGAATAATAGACTGAGACAAGACGTGTTCATGCCATCATTGCTAAAAAAAAAGAAGCCCATCATAAACCAGTATGTTGGTTTGTAGGCTGGTTTTAGTGGTTTTAGCTGGTCACTCTGGGAGACCAGGATTTTGACCAGCTAAACTAGCTTGGCCAAAGACCAACTTAAACCAGATAAGACCACCTAACTATCGCAGGCTGATTTAAGATGTGCCTGGTTTAAGATGTGCCTGGTTTTAAAACAAGTTCCAAAGCAATTTCCACTGAAATCCGTATGTTATAAGATAGATTTGCCATAAGAGGGCGACATTGCAACAGTCTGAAACCGAAAAGCATGGCGCTGGAAACATGTATTGCGTTTTTGTTAGCAGACAGCTATGATGTTGAAGATTTCTTATTTTTCAAGAAAAATGCAAGTCGCAAACGTCGGAACGTAAGGTGAAGGAAACTGTATTCTATATGTCATAATGTTGCTTTATTTGGCAAACAAACAACACGGCGTCTCTTTATAATGCGCCGTTTATTTACTACAGCTTGCAACTCTTTGACTATTGGAAATATTCCTTCAGTTGTCCAGCCTGTTGAAAATCCATCTTAAACTGGTGATATTTTGAAACGTGGTTGCTGGTTGACTAACGTTACCTACAATGTACCAAAGACAGCTCGATTATAAGTTAGATCACAGCTAGCTAGAAACTAGCTAGCTAGTTTTTATTTTCCGCTGTGAAAACCCAATAATGCAACTAATTCTTTTGATATTAATTTATATTTCAATAGAATGATTCTGAAAACTGAACCAAGTGATGATCTGCAAAGGTAAGAGGATCCACACAGTATCTGATATAAGAAAGATGCTGTTTATAATGCACATATGCTTTAACATTATTTTGTTCCACATGTCAGAGAGGATGACAAAAGAAATGTTTTCAATACCGTGCTGCAAAGCTTGACAATAAATGATTTTAAGAGTCACTTTCAGCTGATGCCATCTCAAACTGAGGTAGGCTACTTTAGTTCATGCTGGTCCTATTTTTTTTGTTTCTGCTAATCTCGTTTGTGTTTTGTAAAACAAAATTGTTCTTTTTGTGTTTGTAGGAGTTGGTACGGCTGCTTGCACCTTGTAAATGGACTGCCATTAGGCAAGAGGGATGGACAGTGTGGCATGCAGTGCTTGCTAGCCTGTGGGCTATTTCTACCCAAGAGTCTTACCACAGTGTGGCAAACCGTTTCCACATCACAGAGTCACTCATTTGTGATCAGCTGGATGAGTTCTGTACCCTTGTTACCAGTAACTTGGCTAATGAAATTCACTGGCCGCACGGGGAGGAAGCAGAAATGTCTGTGGTGGGGTTCCTTTCTACTGTGGGTTTACCAGATACTCTTTGTGTAGTTGGAACGTGTTTCATTCCTACTGAGAAACCTACAGATGTGTCAGATCCAGAGGTATATAGAGACGCAGAGGGGTCGTACTCTGTAAAACTCATGGCTTTTTGCAACCACATGGGTCGCTTTACCTATGTGTCTGCAGAGCACCCTAGAAATTGGCATAACTCAAGAGTCCTGTCAGCCACGGAGGTTGGCAAGGCATTGCGGGAAAACCCTGTGGCTCTGCTACATGGCAAACACATCATTGGCAATTCCACCTTCCCACTTTCAGAGCACTTTCTGACTCCGTTCCCTGATTATGCAACATTAGGACAGAAAAAAGTATGTTATAACCAGAAGGTGCAGTCATCTCTTGCAGTGGCACATGGCTCCATCCATACTCTGAGATCTTGTTTTCAGAGGCTCAGATGTCTGCAGAAGCATTCCGTTTGCCAAACCAGTTTAGCTGTGAAGACCTGCTGTATTTTATACAACATGTTCCTAGAAACGTATAATGTTCTAGTGGACTGCATTGGGGACGATGTAACCCAAAAACCTTTCCATGAACTACGCTACGGACACTCTGGAAGTCTTGGTGGAATATCTAAAAGACAAGACATTGCAGCCTCACTTGGGCGAACCACTAAAAAAAGAAAATGTATGTACAATTAGTGTTGAAAAGTAATGTTGCATATGATAATGAATACAACATGTCGACAAAATGTTCACAGACACACACATATATATATATATATATATATATATATATATAATGTTATTTATTTCTGTAATGGAAAAGCTGAATTTTCAGAAGCCATTACGCCAGTCTTCAGTGTCACATGATCCTTGTGATTTGGTGCTCGAGTAAACTTTCTTATAATTGTCAGTGTTAAAAACAGTTTTGTTAATGTGTATCATTATAAATGTTTTTATCACTTATGATAAATTTAGTGTGTCCTTGCTATATAAAAGTATCAATTTCTTTAAAAAAAAATCTTATTGACCCCAAACTAGTGCTGGGCGGTATGACCAAAAATGTATATCACGGTATTTTCCAAAATTATACCGGTTTCACGGTACATGACGGTATTTTGTTTTCATGCATGACCGGGTGTTAACCATATTTTCTACTGATTGAGAGAGGAAATACTGCAGTATATTGACTTAGAATGCCCTATTTTACTGTCATGATGAGTGAATATTGTCAAAAAATACCACACAAAATAGTGACTAAACGACCCCTTTTAATACATGTTAACGAGGAGTCACTCTCATTTATAATCGCGGCATCGTCTGATAAAATCAGCATGCAGCTACACTAAAGAGCGGCTATGTGGTTGTTTTGGCTTTATTACTTTTTTGTCTTATGCAGCGCACTGCCTGCGTCTGAGTAAGAAACTAAAAAAAACAACAAACAAAAAAGTGCATGTGATATTAACAGACGAACTACGTTCATATTTATAATTCCAAACAATCAGTAAGCGACAGGTGCTAGGAAACGCTGTTTTGTACTCATTTGTTGACGAGTCAGCTGCTGTGCGGCCATCTGAATGCGCTGCTTCTCTGCCGCTCACTGCACAGAACAGACGCCGAGAGAGGTGACACTTCTCCGGGAAAGTCAGACCTCGCGTTCGCGGGACAGCACTGGCGAAATCTTCCAACTGAACCATAGCTAAGGTTTATCCAAAAAAGTCAGTATGAATATTCTATGGAAAAAAGCCGCTAAAAGGGTCTGAAAGTTGCTAAATCTAGTGCTAAAGTCGCGCTCGTGTGTGTGTGAGACGCGGGAGCTGATGGCAGGGGGCGGTGGATATTTGTGGAGGTCAATGTGGATATTGTGGATGAGTTCTTCTGTGTCATCACGTTCTATTAGTTCTACAGCTTCAGTTTCGGAACTTTCACGCTTAGTAACACATACAGCTGTTCCCTCACCACAGCGCAACAGTGAAAAGGGACCCCTTTCAAACTGTGTCGTGTTCCGAACGTTGTTTAAGCGACATACATACAGTATTTTAAAAATTCATATCATAACAAAAATAAACACCGGTATTCGGTATGAACCGGTATACCGCCCAGCACTACCCCAAACTTTTAAAAGGTAGTATGCCTTGTTGGATCTTTTTTGTACAAGTATTTTGGAAACCATAGTATAGAAACCTTTTCAGTTAATATATGTTGTGATAAACCCAATTGTAATGTGTGTTTTTGTTTAGGGCACATGGTGGTACCGCTCCATCCGCTACAGTGGTGATCAGATCCTTATCAACACCACACAGCTTTTCATGCACTTTATGTACAAAACGCCTACAATGAACATGAAACGTAAGTTGAAGAAAAATGTTATGACCCTTTAGATCCTTTAGATTCTACAGACTAATTCTTTTCTCTGTTTGACAGGATTGGTGATGGTGTTGACTGCAGCGTTTGAATTTGATCCTCGTAGTAACAAAGAGGCCATTATAAGACCAACAGACAACATAGAAGTTCCTCAGGTAAAATGTTCAAACATATGTATTTTGTGCCAAAGATTTAGAGTGCTTAATGAAGTGGGTAGTGGATAATTATTCAAATTTAATGCTCATATTGTGTTCCTTTGTGCAGTTGATCCGGGAGCTGGGAAACATTAATGTGAAGAAGAAGGAGCCTCCATTCTGCTATCCCTATAGCCTGAAGGCGCGAGTCTTATTACTTACGCACCTTGCCAGGATGGATGTTTCTGAGAATATAGAGGAGGGTATGCATTCACATACACCTCTCAAGTGACAATATTTAATCCTGTAGGACAATTAAACACCAACTACCTGTCTAATGCAATTAATTTAATTTATGCATTTACAAAGGCATTCAAGAAATACATTGCAAGTATGTGTGATCCCTGGGAATTAAATCCATGACCTTGGTGTTGCTAATGCCATGCTCTGCCAGTTCAGCTACCCAAACACAATATTCATGTTATTAATGTGAATTAATTGGCTGTTTTATATCTTCTGCAGATCAAAGGTTTGTGGTGAAGAAGTGTCCTGCTTTACTACAGGAAATTATCAATGTTGGCTGTCAACTTACTATGATGGCAACCAGTAGAGGAGGTAATTAATATAATGATATAATTAATGCAAATAATATGTTTTCATTTAATATACACTATCATTCAAAAGTTTGAAATTCATCTTTTATTCAGCAAGGATGCATTAAAGTGACCAAAACTGACACTAAAGACTACATTGTTACAACAACAAAAAAATCTAATAAATGCTATTCTTTTGAACTTACTATTTTTCAAATAATTCTGAAAAAAATTCTGATGCTTAATATTCCCCAGAATATTAAGCATCACAACCATTTTCAACATTGATAACAGGGCTCCAGACTAACATTTGAGAGCAGTGGCACCAGCGCCACTAAGTTCTACAGATGGTGGCTTCAGGAGCAGATTTGGTATCGCTGGGGGTGGTGTGTGGGAGTATTAAAATATAGATAATTTAATCATAAAATTACTAATGTTTTGCAAGTGCAGTTACTAATAATATTTCATGTTCATTGTTTATTTTTCTTTTGTTTATTGTTTATACAGATTTGACAGTAAAGCACTAAGCTTGTTAAGATGCATACAAAATGTACTTTTGTTAACAACAGTAACAGGTGCAAAATCAAAAAAATTTTATATAGAAAATGTATATTCCACTCTTATTAAATGTACCATTATTCTTCTAGTATATGGAACTGACCAACTTCAGTGATTATGTGAGGTTTAGTAGCAAATTGAAGAAAAGTTTGCTTTTCAAGGCACTTTGTGACTTTTCTTACTTCATACACAAAAAAAGTGTAAAATTCTGACAAAATCTGATTTCTTGATAATTTTTATATTTTATAAGAGTGATTTTATAATATCAAAATATAGAGAAAAAGTAGAAATGAATGACTAATAAGCCAATAAGTGCTCCTCTGCTGCTCTCTACTGGTTACTACTCTCTACTACATTGTGATTTGATGTATTTTTTAAATTTTACATAAGTGTTTGTTTACCACAAAATATATTTTGGTCATCCCATTAAAAATAACATTCAAACTGGATCATTTTAGAGCATTAAATTGCTGGAAATAGTTGTGTGAATTGTGAAATGCTTGAAAGTCATTGAAAAGTGCATGAATTTCTCTTAAAAGGTTGTACAAACCCTGAAATGAATGATGTAACTTTTCTTACTTCTACACAAAAAAAGTGTAAAATTCTGACAAAATCTGATTTCTTGATAATTTTTATATTTTATAAGAGTGATTTTATAATATCAAAATATAGAGAAAAAGTAGAAATGAATGACTAATAAGCCAATAAGTGCTCCTCTGCTGCTCTCTACTGGTTACTACTCTCTACTACATTGTGATTTGATGTATTTTTTAAATTTTACATAAGTGTTTGTTTACCACAAAATATATTTTGGTCATCCCATTAAAAATAACATTCAAACTGGATCATTTTAGAGCATTAAATTGCTGGAAATAGTTGTGTGAATTGTGACATGCTTGAAAGTCATTGAAAAGTGCATGAATTTCTCTTAAAAGGTTGTACAAACCCTGAAATGAATGATGTAATGCATTCGACTATTTCTACCACAACACCATGGTTAGTTAGCATTCCTGACGTATGTCAGCGCTGTTTATAACAGAGAATTCTGTGCAGAATTTGAATGATTCTCACTAGATCTTGCAGCAACTTTATCATCGTGCGGCGAATTCAAACGCTTCTCACTGGATCTTGCAGCACTGTGCATCTGTGCAGTAACAGTGTGGCGAAATCAACTTTGGCTCCTGAGTAAAGCTGTTCTGAGCTCGGACTAGTTTGTTTGCGTCGCGGTGCGAGCTGAAACGTAGCGCGGTTTAATTTAGTTTTGTTTGCCGTTTGATGTTTCTCAAATGCAACAGAAATGTCAGTGCTTGTGAGCTGGACAACGCGGTGGTCACGCCAGTGTGACCGCTCACAAAAATTAGTCGCACCGGCAGAAAAAATGGTCGCAGTCTGGAGCCCTGGATAATAAGAAATATGTCCTAAGCACCAAATCAACATATTAGAATGATTTCTAAAGGATCATGTGACACTGAAGCCTGGAGTAATGACTGCTGAAAATTCAGCCTTGTCATCACAGGGGAAAATTACATTTTGTAATGTATTATAATAGAGTCTTATTGTGTTTTTCTTTTCATGCATTCTTGGTGAGCATAAGCGTCTTCCTTCAAAAACATTAAACTTCCTTTGAAAGGTAGTGTATAATATGTTACATGATTAAAAAAAGTTTTTTGCTGATGTATGATTTTGTAGGGCTTCGGGCTCCCAGGCTGACATCTATAGAGAACTGCATGAAGTTGTCTCAGATGGTGGTTCAAGGACTGCAGGAGGCCAAATCTCCTCTGCTGCAGCTGCCCCATTTTGAAGAGGAGCACCTCCGATACTGTATGTCTAAGAAGGTACATCTTTCTCAAAGGTGTTGCAGCACACAGAAGGATCCATTAAAACAATTGTGTTTGATACCCCAGTTGTTATGCAAAAACTGTTTTCAAATCTTCTAAATATGGCGCATCTCTCTCTTCAGTATAAGGTACGGACATTGCAGGATCTGGTCAGTCTGAAGGACTCTGACAGGAGAAATATGCTGAGATTCCTTGGGGAGGAGAAGTATGAGGAGGTCCTGGCGGTCCTCTGGAGCTTTCCCTATATCAACATGGAAACCAAACTTCAAGGTGAGATTGTTCAGCAGCGCTTGAACACTCATACATTCAATAAAACACATGACATGTGATTTAAAGTCTGTGTATGTTTTATTGTTCCATAGTGTTGGATGATGAAGATAGCAATAACATCACGGCAGGATCCATTGTCACAGTTACGGTCACCTTGACAAGGAAGAGAATGTCTGTAAGTAGTACATTTGCGAGAATATCTCATGAGCCTATCCAGGTGTTTAGTTGAGGGGTGAGGGTATAATGCTATTCAAATACAGCAGTTGATTGATAAGTTATGTATATATTATGCAAAGTAATTATAGTCATGGAATGGCACATCTTGCAGTTGCAGCATGCATCCACAAGAGGTCAATGCTGAGCTTCTTTGTTTTTTAGGTTGAGATTTTCATTACAGCAACACTGTATTACAGTGTCTGTATTATTTGACTTTTTTTTAATGCACAACAACATTGTACTAAATTTCTGTTTGTGTTTAGGAGATGTTTGAGAAAGAGGAGGATGCACCACTACCTGCTGAGGAAACTAATGCAGAGGAGGTAGTAATGCTTTCAAGCTACATCGTGTTCATCAGACGTAATTTAATAGTGAATTCAGAATGTGTATTTGCCCTTTACGATGTCTAAAAGTTTATGAATATTATTTTGTACTTTGCAGCAAGGAGATGCCAAAACAAACAAAACAAAAGTTTGGCAAAATAAGAATAAAGGAGCTAAAAAAGCTGCCAAGTCCAAAAAGAAGAAACTGACTAAGAAGAAACCAGTCACCCAACAGCAAGCAAAGGGAGACAAGGCCAAACAAGCCAATGGCAATGTGGCAGGAAATGTAAGGATTATAGAACTGTATATGTTCAGTCTTACACTTTTAAAGATACAGCCTTCAATTTTATGCGATATTCACTACCATTCAAAAAATAAAAGAAAATATATATATATATTTTTTTAAGAAATTAATACTTTTATTCAGCAAGGTTGCATTAAATTGATCAAAAGTGATAGTAAAGACATTTACCCCCGGGTTCACAGACAAGGCTTAACCTAGTCCAAGACTAAAATGTAAGTCTGAGCTGTTTCAACTGTAAGAAACTTGCTCTGACTGATCTGAACATATCAGTGCCTTTGTTTTGTCTCAAGATGCACACCAGTAATGTTTTTTTCTAAGGCACGTTTATAAATAATTACTTAAATCTCCTAATTGAACTATGGCCTAATCCTGGTTTAGTCTAAGCCCTGTCTGTGAAACTAGGCTTTAAAATGTTATAAAAGATTTCCAATTCAAATAAATCCTGGAAAAAAACTATCACAGTTTCCATAAAAAAATTTGGAGCAGCACAACTCAACTCAGCACAATTTCAACTTTGAATAATACTAATAATAAAGTTTCTTGAGCACTAAACCAGCATATTAGTATGATTTCTGAAAAATCATGTGAAACTGAAGGCTGGAGTAATGGCTGCTGAATATTTGGAAATATTATATTTTTAAAATAGAAAAAAAAAATAGAAAACCGCTATTTTAAGTTGAAAATATATTTCACAGTATTACTGTTTTACTCTTATTTTTGATCAAATGAATGCATAAGAGGTTTGATTAAAAAATATTTTAATTGATTAAAAAAAACTTTCCTCACAATTGTGTATATTTGTCATATTCATTCATTTTTGTCAATTTTACTATGATGCACATTTTCTGCACTATAATTGACTAAATAAATAAAAAATTCGTCCAACTCTTATTTTCATTCACAGGACGTTGCTGCTGCATCAAAAGCGGAAGAGGACGATCTCTCTGATAAAGGCAGTGAATCAGACGAGGCAGAGGGAAATAAGGACTCGCCCAGCGAGAGAGATGAGGAGAGTGACAAGCAGAGTGACACTGAGGTGGACGAGATTGCTGGAGATGACGAGGAGGTGTGTGTCCTATCCCTTGGATGACTGACTGCTGATTGTAGCCATTGCAGTGCAGCTTTCCATAACCAGCATGTCTCTTCTGTAGGAATGGGAGGCACTACAACAGAGCATTCAGCGTCGTGAAAGGGCACTATTGGAGACCAAGTCTAAGGTCACACATCCTGTCTACAGCTTGTACTTCCCTGAGGAGAAGCAGGAGTGGTGGTGGCTCTACATCGCAGATAGGAAGGAACAGACGCTGGTGTCTATGCCCAGCCACGTGTGCACACTCAAAGACACAGAGGAGGTGAGGCGACAACCACCTGTTTGTGCTTTACCACACCTTTCTTTATTCGGGAAAGTTAAAAGAGGGAATAGAAAGGGTGAAACTGTGTTGCTCAGTGGTGTGAAATTTGAGTTTTTACAAGATTTCTGGGCCTGAGAGTGTCTTATAATCTTAAAGTCATGGAAATTTGTGCAAAATTTGCTTAATATTTTTATTGGACCGACAACATTTTGTGTAAAGGTTGTGCAAAGTAAATTGTGCTTGCAAATCAGAGTGATATTTGATTTGTAAGCAGTATAATGTAAGTATTTTTTATTAATGTTTATATTTTAAATGTGTGTGTTTTTTAATATTACTGTTTAGGTTTCATTTATTAAATTTTCAGTTTTAGCTTTATATTTTTTCTTGAATTTCAGTTAGTAATTTTACTGCTTCAACTTAAACTTATTTCACTTACTTGCCAAGGCAACCTTTCTAATTTTTATTTAATTGACGTTTTTAATGTAATATTCATATTTCATTCAAATATTCAAAATGTTTTTAATAGTTTTAGTTTTAGTAACCCCATTTGTGAGTGAAGTGATTTGAATTGATCAAGTTGGTTCACAAAATATGAATTAGTGAATCAGTCTGAATCAGAATAAAGAAATATTTTCCAGTAATCATAAATGACCGTTCATGGTAAATAATCATTTTTTATTAATGTTTTGAATCTGCTTTTTTTTTAAAATATATTTTCAGTTATCATTTTTATTTTGAGTTTGTTTTTTAATACTATTATTTAGGTTTCATTTACTTTTATTTCACTTTTAATTTGAGCTTTCTGCTTATCTAGTTACTAATTTTGCTTCAATTTAAACTTATTTCACGTAGTTTCAAATGCAACCTTTCTAAGTTTTTCATATAATATGTATTTTATTTAATTTCAGATTTATTTCAAATAGCCAAACAACCAAATGTTTAATTGTTGTAGTTAACAGTTTGTGAATCAGTTAGTGAATTGAATTGAATTAAATCAAATTAAAATCAAACCGGTTCAATCAGTCTGAATCAGAATGATAATTACAAATGACTGGTTATTGAAAGTCATTAGTGAAAAGGGGTGGGAGCCCAAAAATCTCTTTATTGTTCTTATTAGTTCATAATCATGACTGTAGTTTGTGCCATTGCAGGATTGGGAGTGTACATTTCTATTTGGAGAGATTTTCAGTCAATAATTTTTTTTTTCAAGTCTTACAATAGAAATACCAAGGCATTTAGAACTCGAATACATAATGACTAAAACAAATGACTAAAATTAATTGCAATATGGTGTGCTGTCATTAAAATGTAGTAAATGGAAAGATAATAGAATGAGTGAGTGTTTTACTGTGTGTGTGTGTGTGTGTGTGTGTGTGTGTGTGAGACTGGCTGAATGGTACTAGCTACACAGTCTCCTGCACAGCAGTTTTCCCCATAGCCTGTTGCCAGGCAACCTCCATACTGCAGTCTCTGTCTGGTTACAGAGCAGCCAGACGCCTGTCATAATTCTGTCTGACACAGTGAGTGCTTCCTCTCTGTGAGGAGCATGAGAATGCAAGGATGTAAACAAAAGGGTCATAAATCACCCCATATCTCCCAATTACTCCTCCGTATTAGGTTTTGCTGAGTTGTGTAACGTGAACAATGATTATCTAAACTTCCTGTTTGCCTCAGGTTGAACTGAAATTCCCCGCTCCATCCAAAACCGGAAACTATCAATATTCTGTGATTCTCAGATCAGATTCATTCATGGGATTAGATCACATCAAGCCACTCAAGGTCAGTTTTGTTTTTTCTTCTGTACTCTCTTTTTTGGAAATGTGTTCTTATTTCTGTCCTATTTTTTATTAAATATTTATGGAATTTTTTTTTTTTTTAATAAATTATTGAGTTTATTAAGTATTTATACATTTTATAAAATATTTTAAGATGATGCATGTTCAAAGGTTTGGAGTTGATTAGATTTTGTTTTTAATTATTTTTTTTAAAAGATGTCTCTTAAGCACACCAAGGCTGCATGTATTTGATAACAAATACAGTAAATTGTAATATTGTGAAATATTATTACAATTTAAAATAACTTTTCTATTTCTTATGTATTTTAAAATCTAATTGATTCCTGTGGTGGAATCTGATTTTTCATCAGCCATTACTCTTCAGTTTCACATGAGAAATCATTCTAATATGCTGATTTGGTGATCAAGAAAAATGTGTATATTGTATACATATATATTATTTTAATATAAATGTATTTATTTACTATAATCTTTGTGATCCTAATTTCTGGTTTCAGCTGGAGGTTCATGAGGCGAAGGCCATGATGGATAACCACCCTCAGTGGGATATCCCAGAAACCGAGGAAGAGGAGGATGACCAGGAGGACAGTGATGGCATTGAGGAATCCGAGGAAGACGAAGAAGACAACGACTAAAGCAGTCATTTCATGCAGACTTGAGCACAGCTCATACACCCATGTGCCCACTCATGCACACACACACACACGCTCCTACACAGCCACAAAGCCCCAGACCATTGCCGTCTTCTGGGCCGCCACACACCGGAGGCAAACAGGAGGCAAGGACGTTGACGCCCCATGTTCCTGTTCAAAACACTCATGAGTCACAAATCTGTCCTTTTAGTTCGCCAATCAAAATAAGACTTAAGGAACTGTTGGTTACCTTTTCCTGCGTTCATCCAGTCGTTATCGGTGGGCTGTCACAGTGGTTATTTGTGGGGTCCAGCTGTGTTTCAGATTCCTCTCCACTTGACGAAAAAGATGTCTGACCAACCAATGCGTCGGAAAAATAAAAACCAGTGTACCACTGAAAAATCACACACCTCATGACGGTCATTTTTCAGTGTCACTGTTTATGCTTCAAGGGTGTTTTCTACCATATCATTTTGCAGTTTTATGTAGTTTATTAGATACCAAATTTACCAGGTGTTTCCACTTTTTACGAGGCTGTGTGACGTGTAATCTGGAGTGAGCATGAACCACAAGGATGGGGATGTGCGTTTTAAGCTTGAGCAGAAATGACGGGGTGAAGGGTGTACTGCACTGCTGTGGGTTGCGTCTCAATTTGTCTCCATGGCCATGAAGTGTGGAAGTACACAATACATTTATAAATCTCACCTATCTTAACTTCTTCCAGCTTCTCGTCACAAGTGCAGGTTATCTCAGCCTCACAAAAAAAAAGACTGCAGACATTCCACAGCCAGGTCTATGGTTTAGTCCTGATTTAACTCCTAATGTCGCTGCTGTTCAACAAATAAGCAGGTCAATATCAGACTGATTTCTTGGCGCTATGTAATAACATGGCCTATGTTTATTGAAACCTTAGGACAATTCAAGTTTTGGTTTTATTCATCCCACTGACTTTTTAAACCGTAAATGGGAAATTTTCCCATTGTTGCTGAGTACAGTTGTTACAAGCAGACCATGTTTATAGACTGAACATGCACAAGTGCAAGCCTTTTCCCATCAGTTACACTAATCTGCTGGCCATAGTGCAGCAAAACACAGTTGGGTTTTTTAGGATAATGTTTTATCTGGTTTCTTTTGGAACTGAATGCCTCAATTGTATGAGCCTGATTTTTTTTTTTGTATTTATATATAAATTTTGTCTTACATTCCACTCTCATAAAATATAAACGCCTTATTTGATGTACAGATTTCCTTGTGGCCACAAATATTGCACATTTTTATTTCTGCAGGTTTTTCTTATGTTAGTTTTCTGCATGGAGGGATGACAACAAGGCTCAAAATTAAGGGTAGATTTCGCTTTTTTGTGGATCTGATTATTTTCGTCCCATTTAAATGTTATTTTGCACCAGTGGAAGATCTGACAGCGTATTGGAAGTGCTGATTTAGTGGTTGTGAAAATATTAGTCTGGTCTGTTCGTGGTTAAGCTGACTGATATGAAATTATTTGAAATGTAGAAGTGCATATGAAATGTAATCTCTGCATTTATGGTTAATTTTCTTTTCTTTTTTTAAATCTTGAATTTATGACAGAAAATTGGATTTTCTGGTTTGTTCCCAATAGCTAATGTATGTATTGTATAGATACATTTTGGAAAACTGCAAATGTCTTTAGAAAATGTTTTACTTATTTTTCCCCCCTTTTGTTCATTAGCATAAACACAATGCAATCTTTACTCAGAGGGAAAGTGTCATTATCTGGCTGCATGTAATACACATTCACAACCAATTTGATCAAATTATAAGAGTTTTACAGATAAATAGACATTTTAGTATTATAGTTCCAAAAAAATTATAGCCTCATAATTCATGCTGTGTACAGAAAGCTGTGACTGAAGTGCACAGATTATGAGAAATCATGTCTCTACATAAACGCAGAGAAACTCACCGGCCAGAAAAAGGGGTGAATGGCCTAGTAAACAGTATCTGCCACTTTTGTTTACAAGAAAACTGTCATTGTAAATTGAAAATATATATTATTTGTATTTAAATAATTTCAAATAAAATAACTTTTAAAAGATTTTCTTTTTGATTACACAAATGAATATTTTCCCCTGAAACTCCATTTTCTTTGATAAATAGAGTAGACTAAGCTTTATTCTTCTGAAGGCACTCTGTTTTTTTTTTACCCATGACATTTTCATAAACTATTTGAAGGAATATTTGCTATTGGCCTGTTAAGTATTATACAATGGAAAATTAACATTATGGCAAAGTGCTACAGAGAACATCCTGATTTTTCTATTGTGAGGGACCCTGGTGTATAAAATCTCAATTTTGTTTCCTGCATGTTTACTGTCAGGCTAATATCTAATATACATGTTTTTTAGGTTTGCAATTTGGACATGAGTCATTTGAATTAAATAGGAAATCCAACTGTTCCAACAATATAACAATTTTGTTGAGAAGCTCTAAAAGCGTCTTATAATGTAGAATATTGATATTTTTCGTTCTCAGAGTTAATCGTATGTACCTGATTAATTGATATTCATCCACATTTTTTGCCACTTATAATTGTTGCCGTTATAAGGAAATGAATGTATTAAACCAACAAGTAAAGTCAAGTGTAAAGCTTAAAGTTAGAACTCCACGCGACATGTTAAAAAGTGCAAAATAACTAGGTTCGCTGTAGTTTAGATCAGATATACAATGACTAGATTCGCTCTATGAAATGAAACTAATTTTCGTGATAATATAGACTTTATGTGTGTCCATTTTTTTAGCACGTAACACATGTGCTGTAGGCTATGACTGACATGCTTTATATAAGTGTATTTCAGCAGGGCGAAACCAATAGCCTATCAGTTTTCGTCCCACTGACCTTGTGGCGTCCCGAACAGGTTGCGATACATATTCAACACCCAAATCCAACACATGCGAATCTTTCTCTCTTTCCCCCCCTTTTTTAAGGGTATTCTATAGTCTTTGTTTTTTCCCCACTTCTGATTTTCAGTAGCTTTGAGGACATGGCCACAAGGAATGGTGATATTTTCAAATAACTTATTAATCATCTCAATGCATGAAACGACAAGAAAGGGAACGCCTTTTCATTCTAAAGAAACGGTGTAAAATTCTTTAATCTAGAGAAAAAAAAAAAAATAAAAATAAATCAGATTTAACATTCATCTTAACCAAATCACCGTGAATTGAGGTCTTAAACATACTGAGATCCTATTATTATTATTTTTTTTACAAAAAGACGGACTAATTTATTTAATTAATTTTGAATTCATGGTAGGCTATAGGCCTACACACCTGGACAGCTGAAGACGGCTGGTTGGTAAAATTATAATTAGGCTACTGTAATTTAAAATAAAATTTGCATTGCATTTTATTAAAAAAAAGATCTATGTTCTCGTATGGTTTATTATAAAACGAAATTGATGAGCCTATTTATAGTGGCCTTTTGTTTTATGCAATCTTACGAGCGTTAAAATAAAATTACACTGGGTCTTCTGTATTTTATTAGGCTACTCATGCGTCTGTGGACAACATAAAACAGTTTAAAATCCTAAGTTAAGAAACTTTGCACACTGCTTTATTAGCGAGTATAGCCGGATCGGAAACACTGTTTAAAACAGCCCGCAATCCTCCACGGAATTTCACAAATAAGCTTTTTGTGGGCTCAAGTGGGTTTGTTCCAAAACCCAAGAACCGAAGAGAGATTTCCCGCACCGTATACACACATGCAGTAGGCTATTTATGCACTAGATTTTTGGGATACAGTCGGATATCCTGTGTGGGTGTTTTACTCTAACCTACATCGTTTTGCATACCTAGGCGAAATACATAAACGTTTCACCATACGCCCCCGTGGCTTGGCATTTAATTAGATCCCCGGGGTGCGGATCATTTTGGCACCGTGTCTGCGTGCAAGCGAAACCGGCTGTTTTTTTTGCTCCCGGAGCCCTGGCCGCGGTCCTCGCGCGACTTCACTTCTGCACCGGCGGCGCGGGAGGAAAATCGAGCCCGCAGTCCAGCTGCTGCAGCTGGCTAAATTGTTCTGCACGACTCCGACAGGCGACAATCTAAGCGCTGCAGCCGTCGACAAGCAGAGGTAAATCATTTTGGCATTCGCTGCTTTTTCCAGGTGGATCGTTGCTGATGTCAGAGTCATTCGAGACGTGAGGTTCGTTGATGCAAATATGAAATGGCCACTGCGATATTGTCTGACTGGTGATTAATCAACAGATATGCTGTATTAATTGTGATAACTTACTGTTACACGTCTGTTTTTCTTAGACTATCTTGAGATGAGATTTGCACTTATTGATATCACTCTGAGATCTACGTTGGTGCAAGTCTTTAATTAAAAAACAGATGATTTGAATGCCATCTTCGTTTTTTGGTACTTTTAGACTGTGCAGCGTAGCTTGCGTATTTATTTATTTATAGTACAGTTTCCTAATTTTATGAAATATTGTATCATACAACATTATATTTTAGCTTAACGGATTATTTTAATAACATCTTTGATGTTTTTATACTTTTAAATACTCTGCAGTGTAGCTTGCTTATTTATTTATGTCAGTACACTTTCCTAATTTTATGGAATATTGTATGGTACATTTTTATATTTTATCTGATGATCAGTTTTTGATTACACCCACAGGAAATAAATCACAGATGGCATCTTTTTAAGGTCTACCATGTTTATCCTATAGACAGCAATGAGATTAAATGGCAAAAACACCTTATGACTCCTGCTTCTCAGATTTTATGCTGTAAAAATGGCCCCAGCAATCTCACATGTGAGATCTCAGCAATGTCTCTGATTTGCAGAGATTTTAATATGCAAGGCAAAGATTTATGATCAAATTATCTGAGCCATGTATCCACATGCATTTGTCCAATTTGTGACTATTTTTATTTCTTCTAATGACTTTTGGGAAAACGTCTGAGGCAAAGTTGATGCTTAAATGAAACAGCGTTCAGATCTTCATTATCTAAGAATTCTGATTTATGAAGAATCAACCTCTGATCAATAAACGGTAGGACTATTTATGTGTTCTAGTCCGCTGGGACAACCTATCTGCCCCACCTGTGCTTGCTTTGTTTTGCTGGCAATTTCCCTCAAATACTAAAGGACTGCAGTTCAGCCTGGGGGTGATAGTGAGATTTGTGAATAAGAACGCTGATAATAATTTTGCTTTATTGCTTTCAGCTAAGCAAACAGCTTTTTGCAGGCACAAAAAAAGTAATGTATTGTCAGGGCCGTTTATGGGCCATAATTTCTTATTCTCCATTGCACTTTACATTACATGAAACTTGTGGTTCTGATTTCTAATAGTAATAATTATTAATCCTCAAGTAATGTTTTTGGAAAAGAACAACTTCAGGGATTAAGCATGCTTGAAATGACTCCTGTGAAGGTCCTTTCCCCCCTTGACACCTACACATACACACACACACACAATGCAGTGGTGTGTGTATTAACAGACCCTCGGGCACTGTGTCAGAGTGAATAAGTGGATACACACATTCTTTATTATTGAACCAAATAAGCCACTAGAGATGGACTGTGTGAAAGTGTGTTTGGTTACAAGGTTAGAAAAACACACTGCAGTCACAGAGCACTTCAGGGTCATGCAAAAACAGCCCTGCCCTTTTACAGTTTATTGTATGGTTTGTGTGAGGAAATACCACTGAACGATAGATAAATAATTTTCTGTTGACCTTGTGCTGAGGCATCAGAGACATCAGCAGGATGTTGTTGAGTGCCACACATGGTACATTAAAATTCACACTCGTTCCTGGTCTGAAAATGGGCCTGAAATAAGACTTGATTGTGGAGTAATTGGCCCAAAAGTGGCTAATCTTTTTTATTTTTTGATAGACAGAGTGTCTTTCCAAGTGCTGATATGAGCTCTGCAATTTTCTGAAGTGTTTCTTGAGAGTATGATTACGACTGAGATTTAGCTGGGTGAAATTTCATTGAACCTGAAGGTTATTTTGATGATCCTCACCATGAGCTCCCCTGTTTTTATGTCTGTTAACAAGACCTTCCTCACATAACCTCACCATTCACTATTCACATACCCTCCCTGTTTTTGATTGTGCTACTTTGAAAAAACATGAAATCGCCTCTAAGTGGCACTTTCTATCTTGCCTTTTACCCCTTGACTCCACCTCTTACCTTCAACTGAGATATTCAGATATTTCTCCTGTTGTTGAAATACTACAGTAAAGCTAAAGGAAAGTGTATTTGAATATCTCTCGCTGAATGTCATCCAGAATGAAATTCAGCCTTCTTGTTTTGCTGACTCAGCCTAGCACAGTGACATTGATAGGCAGAGCTCTGCTTTGGGTTATTTGAGTTTTTTGTTAAGTTTTTTTTATTCTAGATATAAAGGGTTTGTTAAATTCATCATAAGCTGGTTTTGTGATTTTATTAAATTTTTTGGGTAGTCTGTATTGAGCTCTCTATAATTATTTGTTTATGTATAGATTACTCAACTGTTCAAAACTTTGGGGTCGGAAATATTTATTTATATTGTTAAAATATATCTTTTATGCTTTTTTTAGGTCATTGATAGAGTCTTCATCCTATGTGTATGTCATGATTGTAAACATATATTAACTAATAAAAATTACTGAGTGCACTTTTAGTCATTTCAACATTCCAGAATGTGTGTGTGCATAGTGAATGTGAATCAAGAGAGTCAGTTTGCATTTGTCTTGGGCACAAATTAATTTTAATGTTTAAATTCTGAAAGTGTCTGTGTCTCTGATTCTGTCTTTTGCTTCTGAAGTAATTTCTCAAGGGGAGCCTAAGCCTCTCTGCGTCTACAGAGCACAAGGGCAAATACGAATAAATATGATAAAATATGGATGAATGCTAATAAAGCACTGGCCAAGTGTGGCCCTCACTAAAAGGATTATCTGGAAGGGCAGACATTATTACAGGGGCAGCTGCCGGTCTGCTGTGAGAGCAAAGCATGCAAACTTCTGCATCCAGACTGCTCATCTCAGTCTTTTTTATTATGTAATAACTAAAAAGAAAAGGGTTCAGGTTTGAGTTTGTGATAGTGAAGCACAGCTCTCTTTTGCACTGATTTGTTGTTAAAATTGTTAAATTGTAAACTGGCTCTCAGGGTGTGATATGACTGGCTCATATCAGCTGGGTCCCATTACTCTCATTAAACTACACAGGAATGGTTCAGTATTAGGGAGTACTCAAACCCCCTGGTGAAATGATTTCCATAGGTCACTGTTTATAACCCTTTGTTAGACTACTACACAGTGTTTTCCTGGAGTGTACATTCAAAGACTAGCAGCCATTGATTCAACTGAAAAATCAAACATATATTGTAGGACTATTTTGCTGTGCACTTTATATACATACTGTTAACTACTTTAAACATGCAATACAGTGTAATGCTCTATCAAATGCTGCAGTACTTTAGAAATACCTTACACATCTAGCAGCAATTTAACTTTTTCCATTAAGATGCACATTCTAATATCAAATGTTTCTCCGAGCAGGAAATCAGAACACATTAAAGTGTAATTAAAACCATATGAGTGAGCTTTGGAAAAGGACTAGGTTGTGAACTAGCTTGGAATATGGTTCTCTTTAAACTACATTTGGATGGAAAAAATTTGTGCCATGAAATTAAATGCTTAGATTTCCTCTGAAGACTGTAAAGAAACGGCTTAAAGGATGCTTGAATTAGGATAGTTAATAAAAGACAAGACTTTTTGTCTTGTGTGGTGAAAAATCATCTATTCTCCTCCAGTCCAATTTTCCTACCAATAGCTCCACTGTTTGGCACAGCTGGCTAATTTGCATCTCATTTTTTATTAATTTTCTTTTGGTCAGTCGAATTCATTGCTTTTTTAAAACAAATTCAACATCAGATTTTCGCATCTATTCTCCTCCAGTCCAATTTTCCTACCAATAGCTCCACTGTTTGGCACAGCTGGCTAATTTGCATCTCATTTTTTAATTAATTTTCTTTTGGTCAGTCGAATTCATTGCTTTTTTAAAACAAATTCAACATCAGATTTTCATGCTGCATATTTTGTTGCTGAAAGGAATGGATGGTTATAAAAGACTTAAATCTGAGAGACTTTAATAAGCAAAATAGAAATAGTCAGAGTTTACAAACCTCTAGGAAGTTTTTTGTAGAATAAGTGCAAAGTGGGAGAACTTGCACAATTGGTGGCTGACTAAATACTTTTTTGCCCCACTGTATATATGTTTGTGTATAGTAAAATTACAAACTTGAATTTAATTAATGCTTCTTGTACTAAATTACTAGATTTCTAAATTGACTTCATTCTACAGGGACATATAACTTTGCAGTGGAGAAACTCATTTACATTTGTTACGTCCCTGGACATGTTGTTATTAGTTCTTTTCTGGTACAAATGTGTGTTTGATCATTTTGAAATCCACAGTTGCCTGTAGTGGTGGTGATGGTGGTGGTGGTGTGTGTGTGTGTGTGTGTGTGTGTGTGATGTCCTGACCACTTTGGGTCATCTTTACTTTGAAGATGCGTTGCATCACCACTCGGCTGAATAACAAACATGCCTACCCAGTGGTTGGGTCAGGAATGGCTGCCAAGACATATTCCTTTGCCAAATAAAGCATTGGTCTGATCGTTTATTGTGCTGACAAAGATCCCTGAGAAATTAATTTGATGAAATCATCCCTTACACTTCAAAAGGTACTTGTAGTTGCTTTTATGTGTGAAACTGGAATTCTGGTGGGTATTTAAAGCTGCTGGAATTTGTTACCCAAGTCGAAATGTGGCTCAGATAAAGCTGTGTTACCCTACCGTACACATATGTCTATTTGGATTATTTTAACTAGAAACACAAAGAATAATCAGTCATAGACTGAATAGCTATTAAATTTTACCAGTTTTTTGCTAGCCATTGTTAACATCCATTCAGGTCACTGTCCAAGCTACCTTGATGTATCTTTTGAAGCTTGATGTTGAAAGTTTCTTGACGTTATTTAGTATCATTGATAGATTATTTTGTTAATTTAAAATTAGATTTTAATTAAAAAAAATTCAGTTTTCATTTTAATTTTAGTTGAAGAATGTTGTTTTGTTTAGAAATTTAGTAACTTGTAGTAAAATGAAAAATGTTGCTAAAATAAAAAAATTAATTATTAAAAAAATGTGGGTACACACATACACACGGCTATACTCGCTATATATATATAGTATATGCAACCCTCCCAATTTTTCCCCCCAAAAGTATAAATGCATAATAAAATAATAATTTACATTTTGACATAATAATATAATAATTTAAATTTTGGTATCATAATATACAGTATATATATATATATATATATAATTTATTTACTTATTTATTTATTTATTTTTTACTGTATTTTGTTTTCTCAGAGACCACCTACTTTCTATGGGAAAATATTTAGAATGTTTTATATCCATAAAAAAAAGTTAGAATAGTAAGAATGTATCGTTTCAATTGCAAATCTTGAAAGATTTGTGAATAGATCCCTTTAAATTCCCAGTCTTAGTATAATACATTTTAAAATTGATGATGACAATAAGATGCTGCAGTCTGTTTTTTCCACTCTTCTACTCAGAAAGTGGTGGAATTGAACATTCATTGGTAATTTTGTTCTAATCTGATGTTAGACAACTTGTTACCTTAAAGAAATAATGTATGTCCCTCAGCGGTGTAGAATTGTATGATGCACACTGCTCTAATGTTCTCAATATGTGTGTGTTTGTGTCTCCCAGTGTAATGTTTTGGTCGATGTGTGAGTCGCTGTGGGAATGAGACTGCGTGGCAGGGATTTGGAGGATTCCACTGTCTCCTGGATACCAAGTGTCCTGGGTGTGCAGAGCGTCAGGCTCCGCCTTCGCCTCGATCGCCGTGACGACAGGGGGAGAGGCCTTTGGCAACTGGTTGACCTGGGAGAGGAAGCGCAGAGTGGATGTCGGATACGAGACAGGACGCCTCCTACTTGTTCTCAAAGTAAGACATAAATTCATAATAACTGCAGTTCAACAGCTGAGTTCACAGACATAAAATCCTTGATTGCTCCTGAATTGCCAAGGTGTTGTTTGAAATTCTAAGAGCTTTATGTGGATGGTTAATAGTGTTGGGCGATTTGCTCCATAGTCCTATCGTCAGCCTATGAGATGGCCAATTTACGATATTATCATGCAAATTTTTTTAATTGTTTACTTAGTTTATAGCCGGAGAGTGAACCAACTCCAGGATACGGGAGCCTAATGTTAGTGTAATCTGTTAACTACACATTATATCTTTTTAGTCAAGTAGCACATGGATGTCTTGATATTCCTCAGTTATTCAAACAGCAGCTACAGAAAACGATTATCAAAAAACATCATCAATGACTTCAGTCTAGCACGAGTTTATGCAGTTTAAAAAAACACTCCCATTATAATCAGTGAAGCTGTCTCTTATACTTACATCGCACGTACATCTGCACTTTTTTTGTGATGAGAGAATTCGCGAGAGAGCGGAATCCAGTCAGCGAGGCGCGCACTCAACAACAAAACACCGGTGTTTCAGCGATGACTCATCTGAACGCCTCTGATTGGCCATTGCATTCATGAACTCAACGGAATCGTGTGTGATTGATTATAGCATGCAACACTGTAAAAACGTGTAAAAAGAAATATGGTGGAACAAATAAGCTCTAATAGTAATTAGATAACACTAGCCTAATAATAATAATAATAATTGTCTTGATATCGTCAAAGGCATCAGGTATCTCTGACTATCATCGATACACGATACTATTGTCTATCGGTCGCAACCCTAAGCTAAGAGTCATATTAGGGTTCTTGATGCTGTTTCCTCACTTCCTGTTCATGACTGAAAATGTCAGATCTATAGATAGTGTATAAAATGCTATTTTTGCATACAGAGACCTGTTTGTATAATACTCAGGGTTTTATCATCATTAAGAGGGATTTAGATGGTTCTCCAGCTGGTGAAAAGGACCTGCAAATATATGAGAATTGAATAATCGGGCACAATAGGGAAAAAAACAGTATTAGAGAGGATAAGATAGACAGAAAGAAAAGAAGAGTGAGAAGATCCTCTGTTCATTACATTGGACCCTGGGATTCAGCACTGCTTGACTCCAAAAAAGATTAATGGAGATTAATGTGTGTCGTTCTTAATTATTGCAGTCCCTATTCTCACGCTGTGTATGAAGAAAGAAAGATGTTCCTTCCAGTTTTTTTGCTTTTTGGGGGAAATAGTATATAACACTATAATGGTCTTACACATACATACACTAATTTTTGGTGCTATTTTTCATATTTTGATCACATGGTCTTTAGTATCAGGGTTCCCTTGTCTGTTGCTATGGCAACGTGCCATGTATGAAGTAAATAACTTCTTGCTGTTGTTTGTGAGGGGTAACACATCAATTTATTTATTTTTTTTTCTTCACAAAACCCCTCCTCTATGCTAGGCGTTGGCTGGAGTATTTTCTTTTTTTTTCTTTTGTTATTTTGGTTTGAGTTAGTAGATATGTGTGTGTGGATGCACATTGTATTGCATGTTTTGTGCATGTGTGCAATCAGTGGGAATGTTTTAGGTATAATTTCCAGTCAATGGCTACAGGCAATTCCGGGCATGTGACTTTGAAAGCAGAAAATTGATGATGGTTCTCTGTTTAGTTCACCTAGAGCTTTTGTTCCAGTCAAAGCAGCATTTTGTTGACATGTCAAATTGGTAGTTTAACATTAGTGTGTGTGAACATTATAAAATGCTTGTTAAACAATTAGATTTGAATCAAGTTATGCTTTAAATCTGAATGCAATGAGGTATTTAGATTACTGTATGCTGTTCTTGTCAGAAAATAGTAACAATAATGATAGATACTGTAAATAATGATAGAAAATCATTTACTTGACTCCACATGCCATTTTTTCTTGGTGAATTGAAAAGTAAAAATACAAAACGTTTTAAACTAAGGTAATGTGACATGTTTCAGGCTTTTGTCCATCTTCCTCTCTTTCTCATTCATTTACATAGACACATACATGAACACACACACACACACACACACACACACACAGTAGTTGTCCCTCATCTGCAGTGTTAATGGGTTTGAGATGATTGAGTTGCCACTAAAGATGAATCCATGACTTTAATTAACTTTTGATTTATTGGCTTCTGTATTCCAGGCATAATTAGAAATTAAATATAGCAATCAGCTGGATGGGTGAATGGTGCCCAGAGTGCAGTGTCCAGGGAGACAGTATATTTCACTGGTTCTCAGCTGATAGGTCATGCTTTTGTATTCTAAACAGTTTTGATGCTATGTTAGTGTTAAATCTGGGTCCTGAAGCAAAACTTGTAGAAGTGATTTGTATAGAGGCTTTGGTTTGGTGAATACTTGTATCAGGCTAGCTGGGTTTCCAGCACAGTTTCTATGAGTTTGCTCTTTGTTTGTGGTTTGTGTCCTCTTAGTGGCCAGTACGGCTGCTCCCTAGAAACCACTGTCTCTCAGCCATGGGAGCGGATGTGATTTCTGTGATAGCAGCTAGTGCTCTGCCAGCAAGATTCTTCACAAGTCCCAAAGATAATAACCTTTCTTTTTTGCTTACTTTCTTTCTAAGCTGGCTTTTATTTCTGCATTGGCAAGTGCTGTTGTCATAGCAACCCAGGTTGATTATTGATCTTGCTGATGATCCATTTGATTTTGTGTACGTCTGATGTAGTTTGAACTTTGCTGGTGCTTTTGTTTCTGTGTTCACGTGATCATCCATTTGTTGTTTTCAAAGCATGTGGCTCTTTGTTGTAAAGGGATTGTGGGTAAATAATTATGTGTGTGTATATAAATATATATACATACAGACATATGTATTCTGTACTATTTAAATTTGTTTGATGATCTGAAACATTAAAGTGTGACAAACATGCAAAAAAATAAGAAATCAGGAAGGGGGCCAACACTTTTTCACACCACTGTATATGTACTGTGATTGTTGCATCTGTTTATTTATTTAGAAATTTTTATGCAATTTTGTTAAAGGTACGCATCCTAACTATATTTGACACATTTTGTAATATTGTAATTTTATGTATCTATCAGTATATTTATTGTCATTCATTCCACTGCAAATTATGGTATGATGATCCTGAAATTTAACCATTTTGTTTCAGTTCTGTTTGTTTGTATGTATGAAGACATGCATTTATATGTGTGTGTGTGGTTAGACTTGAAAGACAATTTGCTTGACCTTCAGTTGACCTGGAAGCAGTTTATCCCATGTGGGAGGTCAAGGACAGGTCTGTTTAATAGACGGTGTGTGTGTGTGT
>NW_015505480.1:543007-551254 GCF_001515645.1 Sinocyclocheilus grahami | reverse complement strand
GGGGGGGGGGGGGGGGGGGTCCTGGTATTCCCTGTGTTATGGGGACCAAATGTCCCCACAAGGTTATACCAGTACATTTGAACCTTGTGGGAACGTTTTTTTAGAAACAGGCAACAGGAAACAGGCTTATAAATGAAATGAAAATCTAAAATAGCAGAAAGTTTTGTGTAAGGGGTAGATTTAGGGGTAGGGTTAGGGATAGAAAATAAAGGGAAGGGATAGAAAAGGGATAGAAAATATACAAATATAAATATAAAGTATAAAAATCATTGCGTCTATGGAATGTCCCCATAAAACATGGAAACAGTGTGTGTGTGCTTTGTGATGGTACTTTTATAGTACTTGTAGTTTTCTTGTAGCAGCAAAGTGCTGATATAGAAGGGGCCAAAATGTAATTTATTGCCTCACTGCCCAATGGCTTAACCTTTTCATGCAAAGATTTTTCCTGAATCTTATTTCACTGTCCAGTTTACATAGTGGTTAATCTTTTGCTTGTGTATCTAACAACATTATCCTGGACAGAGCAAGTCAGCAGATACTTGACTACACTGTCTGTACACTCGCCAGCATGTGATAGTGTGTGAGTGTGGGTGGTACACGAGCCAGACCCCCCCCCCCCCCAAACACACACACACTACCGACTCAGGGAGTGCTACACATTCCCAGCGTTCTTCTGAGAGTTCTTCGGAAGCTTCTTTCAACTCTGTACAGTGCTAGGACTCAGTCTTGAGATTATCGCAGTGTTGAGATTATCCTCTAGTTCAACGATAAGGCCAAGAATGGGGGGCTTTAACCAAATGCACCTTTTGAAATCATCTACTTCTTTAGTTTGCCTGGTTGAAAGCATGTAGTATATGCACTCCATGGTCAGTGAAGCTTCCTTCTCAGTGATCATATGACAAGTGACTAGCACCACCACTGATGAGTTATTGTTATAGCAAAGTGAAAGCTAATGAAACTAATGTGCCTTATGGCTTAGTGCTCAGAAGCATTTAGGCAGTGCTGATGTGTGCTGATGGTTCAGTGTTTGTGTTGTTGATAATAGAAGAGTTCAATATTTCTACTGGTTTGCCTTTCTATTTAATGTGGCCTGTTTGAGTTTTTGGACATGTGATCTTTCATTTGGTTGATTTCTTGGATTTTATTGTGCTTTTTGTGGCATTAAAATCAGTGTTTCTGTTATTTAAATCTATATGACATAGGTGTGTCAGTGCACATGAAACGCTTTGTGATTGATTTAATAGTATTCTACTTACTAAAATATAAACTGATGTGTGCTGATGGTTCAGTGTTTGTGTTGTTGATAATAGAAGAGTTCAATATTTCTACTGGTTTGCCTTTCTATTTAATGTGGCCTGTTTGAGTTTTTGGACATGTGATCTTTCATTTGGTTGATTTCTTGGATTTTATTGTGCTTTTTGTGGCATTAAAATCAGTGTTTTTTATTTAAATCTATATGACATAGGTGTGTCAGTGCACATGAAACGCTTTGTGATTGATTTAATAGTATTCTACTTACTAAAATATAAAGTGGTGGTGGGCTTTCCATGATTCACAATAAAGTGCCTGAATTTTTATAAAAAAAGGGGCAGCGTATAATATCTAGCTCGATAATACCCCAATTATTCAGAGATATTCTTAATGTTATACACATCAGTTAAAATATTGTTCTCCAAGCTTCTATAAAAATTGTTTCAGACAATGTGATTACACACAAGCTAGGGTGTTTAAATATGGAGAAGCCCTTTGTATAAAATTTACCCAAATTAGTGTTTTCAAGAGCTGGGGACAGGCATTTATTTATTTATTTGCCCTTAAAAATTAAATATTTTACATTATTAGTTGTTAATTATTATCCGCCAAGTGTAATTAAATTATATAACAACACCCTGTTTGAAACAAATCTGCTTGACGTTGGGGCGGGGCAAAAGTATCAATTATTATATTATATTATTATTATATTAATTTAAACAATTATTATCAAACAATTATTTAGACTCCGTGTATATCAAACTGCACGTTTTCTGCGTAAAAATAAGGGTAGTTTTTGGCTTTGGACTAAAACAAAAAGCAGAAGGGCTTATTGAAAAATTGAAAAATGCAAATTCATTCTCTCTTCATTCTTTCGCTTTTCACCAGGAATATAGCCATTTCCCCGGTAACCGCAGTAAACAAACCAGCGCAGCACCAGATTTTGCAACTTGCAGCGCTCATATTTAATCAATTAAACCATAGCCTTTTGAAGTGTAAGCTATATCTCAAATTTTCATGTATATTTGTTTTTTTGACCGGAGCACCACCCGAGTCTTCTCCTCCTGTCCCATTTCTACCAGTGATCCTTTCCTTCCCGCGGTACTCATCACTGTTGTAGGTTGCCAAGTTGAGGGGACAAATGGGTTGAAATTTGTATGTGTCATTTGTGTGAGAAGGATGTATTTCATACAAGATCTGGCAACTTTTGGAACCAATCTGGAATTTTTTTTGTGTTCATTTTTCATATAATGAGGTTTGGGCCATACAAATTACGGTAGTTTTACCGGAGGCGAATGTAGCAAACATATAAAACATAAAAAAACATTTTTTTATAGAAACATTAAAAATACGGCAGGAATACGGGAAAATATTTAAACGGGATGATAGTGAGATAGAATGGTAAAATACGGGAGAATCCCGGGAAAAACGGGAGGGTTGACAGGTATGATGATAAGGTATTATTCATACTTTACTTCTGTTTCGTTTTACAATATTTTACAGTATACACTTACATGTTTTCTTTTAAAATATGTTTTTTTAACCTTATATAAATGTAGTCTATACCAGTTTTTTTTTCTTTCTTTGTTTGTTTATTTATCGGTGTTGTTGTTTGCAGTATTTGTTTACATTATTTAAACACCGAGAAAGAACTCGAAATCGGTTTCATGCCCACATGAGAAAACGCATGCATATTTTATGCGTCTTTTTTCTGAGGATTTTTTAAGTCTATACAACTAGGATGGCGATTTGTTCTAGCTGATTTAAAAAATAGGCTACTACTACTCATAGCGTTTTGGGAGTCTTGGCTGCTCTAAACGCTACTGTAGTGTGAATGATTCCGCAGGCTCTGCATCAGTTTATGACTATGGCAAAGGGAGGATGTTAGGCGCCTAGTTGCCATGACGACAGAAAGGGGACGAAGTAGCGGCTGCGGAGCGCGCGGTGGTATCGCGAGCGCGCCGTGGCTCTCAGGGCTGGCGGGGCTTTCAGAAGCGGCCGGTCTGAGGCACGGAAGCGAGTTTGATACGCTATTCTTGACATTGCTGATAACGATTCCGCTCCAGCGCTGGGAACTCGGTGAGTGTTCATACATTTAAAATGTCTTTACGTGCCATTGATTTCGCGGTGAGATTAGGAGATAAGGAAGGAAGAGCTCGCGCAATGCAACGCTGCTCGTAAACATGAACACGCGCATGTGGAACGGTGCTCTATATTTGACGCTCTATTTTTAATGGCGCTCTCTCTCTCTCTCTCTCTCTCAGGCTGCTTTCTGGACGTTTTGCGGGGTTTTCTGTCATTGGAAGTAGGATAAAATCGTGTAGATGTAGGAAAAACCATTGTGCGTGAGAAATAGATTAATGTAATTACGCATGGCCTGGCTGATGCATGGGATAGAGAGAGAGAGCGCGCGCAGGTGAGCGGAAATAATCTGATGTTTAGAAAGTGCATCTGAATATAATTTGAAATTGGGGCCATCCCTATTTGTCTTGTAAACAAATAATAATAACTAAAATAGACGATTTATTTTATATTTCGTTTATAATATATCACATGACATGTTAATTGATGTTTTGTGCAGATAACTTCTTGTATTCTTACTATTTGTCATTTAGTCTCATGAATGTTTGTCTGGAAAAGCAGAAAAGTAGATTCGTGTCATTTTATTATCTCTGCCTGCACAGCTGAGCTTCAAGGTGTCTATTGTCTGTACAGACTATGCACAGCGAATGCACTTCACATATTGCATGGGCATATTTATTACCCACCCTTTATAAATGAATATGAAAGTAGCGTGTTCGGTGTATTTAGTCACAGAATCGATACAAATAATTAGAAGGTAGCATAATAATGAAAATGATCAATAATTATCCCTATTTTATTATTTGTATTATTATTATGGTCATTTTAACTGTAGTTATGAGAAGTAATTCATAATATGTATTACTAATTTCTTTGTCCAAGAAATCATAATTAAATAATTATATCCTAAAATTCCACCTTAAAAGGTCCCAGTTCATCAGAGTTCCAGGCAATACTTATTTAAAGAGGAAGGATGAGAGAGGAGGAGAGCAGGGGAAGCCGTCTGTCAGGGCCGATCTTGAGGCCAGGCGCCACAGCTGGAGGGGGAGGGGATGAGAGTGAAGGAGGACTGGGGGAGGGGGACTGACTGAGAGAGAGAGAGAGAGAGAGAGTTGGAAGAGCTGAGGATAGTGAAGATGCTTTTATGTGGCTCAGTGTCTGTTTCTTCCACAGTCTGCACAGTGTAGGCCACCTCACAGCTTCACCATCAAGCTTTTGTTCTTCAAATAATTCATACCAGCCCAGTTTCATATGTGTAGGGTTTGTGAAGTATGTTTTTCTGGTATTTACACAATAAATATGATTGTAATATGTAATTATGGATGATCTGTATGTTACATTTTTTGTGCATTGTTTCTACTTTTTAATTGGACTGCATTGCTGTTGTAGTACTAAGTACTCTTTTCTTGTTTGTTTCACTGTGATGTTTCCAGGAACAGCTGCTAGTTTGCAGGTTGCACCGGTTGCAGTGTTTGAGCTGTGGTCATGTGTTTGAGTTGAAATCTCAGAATGAATATGTTAAAGCACGGACTGTTATTTTAATTCAAACTGTTTTGGTTTTGGTTGGTTTGATGTTTGTTTTCTGTAAATTTAAGGGTTAGTTCACTCAAAAAAATGAAAATTCTGTCATTAATTACTCACCCTCATGTCGTTCCAAACCCGTAAGACCTCCATTCATTTTCGGAACACAAATTAAGATATTATTGATGCATTCTGAGAGCTCTCTGACCCTCCCTTAGACAGCAAGAGTCCTTATACGATCAACGTCCAGAGACGTAGCAAGGAGATCGGTAAAATAATCCTAGGTTTGTCTGAATTGTCGTTGTGTTTTCTGACTTGTTAATTTGTTTTCGGATTTGTCGTTGTGTATTCTGACTTGTTATAATGTTTTCTGAATTGTTGTTATGCTTTCTGAATTGTTTTTTAGTTTTTTAGACTTGCATTTGCATTTGTAATTTGTTATTTTGTTTTCAGAATTGTGATTTGTTTTGCACTTCTCGGCCACTGTATAAGTGAAGTGACATGTGACCCATACTCGGAATTAGTGCTCTACATTTATCCCATCCAAAGTGCACACACACAGCAGTGAACACACACCGTGAACACACACCCGGAGCAGTGGGCAGCCATTTTTTGCTGCGGGGAGCAGTTGGGGGTTCGGTGCCTTGCTCAAGGGCACCTCAGTCATGGTATAGAACAGCGGTGGCGAACTCCGGTCCTGGAGAGCCGCAGCCCTGCAGAGTTCAGCTCTAACCCTAATTAAAACTCACCTGCCTGTAGCTTCCTAATAACTGTTCAGACCTTGATTAGCTTGTTCAGGTGTGTTTGATTAGGGTTGAAGCAAAACTCTGCAGGGCTGCGGCTCGCCAGGACCGACATTCGCCACACCTGGTATAGAAGGTGGAAGAGAGCGCTGTACATTCACTCCCCCCACCTACAATCCCTGCTGGTACGAGACTCGAACCCGCAACCTTTGGGTTACGAGTCCGACTCTCTAACCAGTAGGCCACGACTTCCCCATGTGACATCAGGGATTCAACCGTAATATTACGAAGCTACGAGAATACTTTTTGTGCACAAAAGAGGTCTTACTGGTTTGGAACGACATGAGGGTGTGTAATTAATGACATAATTTTAATTTTTAGGTGAACTATCCCTTTAAGGGAAAGGGAAATTCCAGGGTTCCCACTGTCATAGAAAACCTGGAAATATCAGCGAATCTTAAAACTGTGATTTCTATGCCTGGAAAAGACATGGAAATGAAAATCCTAATAAATAAAATGCAAAATATAATTGAAAGTTCAATAGATAATATCTATCTATATATATATACACTGTGTTCCAAATTATTATGCAAGTGACATATCAATAGGATTTCGGTACAATAAAGAGTCAGATTTTTGTTTGTTTTGATTTTCACATCATTTCAGGTAACTGGTATCAATCTCAGACAGGTTTGTTCAATAGTTTGCCAGGTCTTCTTAGGTAAATGGAAACCCTACTTAAAGAGGTTGTTCCACATCATTAAGCAAGTCACAGTTCTCATGCAATATGGTGAGGAAGAAAGATCTTTCTGAAGATGAAAATAATTAAACAATGCAATTTCTTGCAAAAGGCATCAAAACAAAAGCGAAAAGCAAATAGAGATTATTGAACTGTCAAAAGATTTGTGACTTAGAGCACAGAAGATCTTGGTCAGATAAAGATTTATTAAGGAAAGTTTGTCAAACAAATTAATTGTATTGTAATGGCAGCTGTAAAAAAAGCCACTGCTGAGCAGCAAACAGGTGTTTGAAGCTACTGGAGTCTCAAGATCCTCTCCATTTAGACTGACAGTTGTGTGTAAATCTGCGTTTCAGTCACTGCTAACCAAACCTCACAAAGAGAAACCTGCACAGTAGCTGTAGAAACACATGAAGACTTGTTTTTAAATAGTTTTATTCACTTATCAATGCTGCAGTACAATGGATGGTCCAGATAAATGGATTTTTGATAGTTGATGAATGGCCATCCTATTCCAATGAGACTGCAACATCAGCAAGGAGGTGGTGGGTGATGATTTGGGTTGGAACATTGGGAAGTGAAGTGAGATATAAGGTCATTTTAGGGTGTCAAAATGACTTCTGCAAGATATGAGGAGTTCATAACTGACCATTTTCTGCTGTGGTATAAAATGAAGAATAGTGCTCTCGGAAATAAAAGGATTTTCATGCAGGACAACACACTATCCCATGCTGCATAAATACCATGGTGCTAAACAGAAAAATGTGTTTCTACAGCCACTGTGCAGGTTTCTCTTTGTTAGGTTTGGTTACATCTTCAGAAAGATCTTTCTCACCATATTGCATGAGAACTGTGACTTGCTTAATAATGTGGAACAACCTCTTTAAGTAGGGTTTCCATTTACCTAAGAAGACCTGGCAAACTATTGTCTGAGATTGATACCAGTTACCTGAAATGATGTGAAAATCAAAACAAAAATCTAAAACAAAAAATCTATTGTACCGAATTGTACCGAAATCCTATTGATATGTCACTTGCATAATAATTTGGAACACAGTGTATATATATGACCCTGGACCACAAAACCGGTCTTAAGTCGCTGGGGTATATTTGTAGCAATAGCCAATAATACATTGTATGGGTCAAAATTGTCGATTTTTCTTTTATGCCAAAAATCATTAGGATATTAAGTAAAGATCATGTTCCATGAAGATATTTTGTAAATATATCAAAACGTAATTTTTGATTAGTGATATGCATTGCAAAGGACTTAATTTGGACAACTTTAAAGGCAATTTTCTCAATATTTAGATTTTTTTGCACCCTCAGATTTCAGATCTTCAAATCGCAGCCAAATATTGTCCTATCCTAACAAACCGTACATCAATGGAAAGCTTTTTTATGATGTATAAACTAGAGCCCGACCGATATATCGTTTTGCCGAAATTATCGGGCAATATGAGCCTGTCGCCCGATATATCGATATCGGCGAATATGCCGCCGATATGAAATTTGTTTTTTACAGAACATATAATGCAGATAAAGTGTTTGAAATGGTGTAATTACTTAGTTTGTCCAGCAGAGCACGCTCCATTGTTTGCTACTGGCGACCTGGATGAAACGCTTTAAAGCTTAAGTCTATGGAATACCATTGAAACTTTGAACGGCCATATCTCTGTAACGGTGCGGCAATTCCGCACCAAATTTGGGGGATCCCTTCAGCTCGAGGAACCCTCTCGAACGCAAATCGAGTGTATGTCTCAAGGCTCTTTTTCGAATGAGACCACCCCCGCGTCGATAGCCCCCTGGGTTCGGGAGTTACGGATGGTTAAATTCGCGGTCCGGCGCCGACCGATCTAGAGATCCCGGGGGGCTACCGACGCGTGGAGGGTGGCGTTCGAGAGGGCTCCT
>NW_015505480.1:541854-542892 GCF_001515645.1 Sinocyclocheilus grahami | reverse complement strand
GATAGTGACACCAGTCAACACTTTCCCTTCAGTAAGGAGGTTTCTTGTTCAGGCAGCATTCACGCGTTGTCTTATTCGACCGTAAGTGGCCTGCGAAGTGGACTTAACATGAAATTCCGCCATGATTCCATTTCCAAGGGAACGTACACGTTACATTCAAAGGTGCACGAGACGTGAATTTATATTGTATTTATTTACAGAGGTAGGGGAGAGCGGGGCACAAAGTAACACTTTTTGACTTTCTCAGTTTGTGTAAATCCACATGGGGTTCAGAATTATCCACAGTAATTTTACACTTGTCTAGTACAAATATGGCGCTTTGTTTCATAATTACAGTGTATAAGTTTTTCTTTATTTACCCTCAAAAAATGGAAGGGAAATGTGACAACATGCCCCGTAGGCACGTTGTAACTTGACCATATGAACAGCTTAAAATCTTATCTGATCAAATGAAAAAAATATACAAGACAAACTAAAATATTTTGTTAATAAAATAAAATATATATTTTTTTTTTTTCAAATAAAAAAAAATATATATTTTTTTTCAAATTTGCTCCCCATTTCTGTACTTTTAATTAAAGTAAATAGTGTAAATTACATCGCTAATGTCATAGAATAGCACATTGTAACGCAGTGTTACAACGTGCCCCATCTGCGCAACTGGAATTTAAAATTGGTTAGTGTCTTCTGCTAGTAATCAAAGCATTAAAAAACTGCTTTGTTTCTGAACTGATAAATAACAGATTGGAGATTAAAATAATAGCAGATTTGTCTCATTTTAAATTAATAATAAATACTGAGATAAAAAATTTACTTAAGCCAGAATTTAAATGTTACTATGGTAAAATAAATATTCAAACCATGTGTGTTACAACTAACACCCCGTTACTTTGTGCATCGCACTCATCGCAAGTTTGTTAAATTGTTAAATGCCCTTACATATCTCTGTCACCATTATAAGTGTTTGATCACCACATCTGAGTGATCATTGCAAAAAACTTGTTTATGTATATATATTCTGTTTATGTATATACTGTA
>NW_015505480.1:525442-541402 GCF_001515645.1 Sinocyclocheilus grahami | reverse complement strand
AAAAAACCCATATCGGTCGGGCTCTAGTATAAACCTCTCTCTCTCTTTTTTTTTAATGACCCTTATGACTGGTTTTGTGGTCCAGGGTCACATATGTAAAATCTTTTTTTATACACTATTCTAATTTAATAATTTCTATAGTTATGCTCAGTTATACATTTTCATCAGCTAAAATTGCTATATTGTTTATTTATTTATTTATTTTTTCTTTCAGATTACTAAAATTATCCAGTAATCACGAATGACTGACGAATGAAAAATCATGGAAATTCATTGGTCTAAAGGTGTGGGAACCCAAAATTTCATACTTGACTACATATATTTCTCTGTATGCGTGTTTTAGTTAGTGGTGTGTTGAAGAGTTTTATGATGTATTTATTGTTGGATATTAAAAAGTTGTGTTTTTTTCTTGGTTTTTGTTTATAACTTATAAATATCCAATTAGTAGACACGTGTACTCCTTATACAATTCAATGTATTTGTAAAGTAAAATCTCCAACACATGATGCAGAATGACAATTTTACTATAAATCAAGAAAAACATGCTACCTAATGTATTAAAATGATTAAATATCTATGTAAATACAGTTTTAACATTCTGTCATTGTGTTTTTCTCTCTCAGGTCTGATGAGTATTCCTGCTGCTGCATCAGTTCAGTCAGGGGGTGGAGAGATGCAATCACCTGGGGCCATTAGCCCCTCCTTCCTCCTGCCCCCAAGTGGAAAAGTTCCAGGTCGCAAGAGGGGTCGCCCACCCCTAAAGAGGCACCCAGAATATCAGAGTCGCTACCCAGAATCCCTCCCACCCATTAAAGTGCCTAAGAAGAGAGGGAGGAAGCCTGGCTTTAAGGTCAGTAAATATCAGTGTGTGTGTCTGTTTATATACACGCATTAATGCGTAGGCCACAAAGATAAGGCCTTTTCACTGTTCTAACGTGTCTACCAAATGCATAAATGTCATCAAGTGGTGCATTTGAGTGCATAATGGTGTGTGTGTAACACTTATGATGCTTTAGCTAGAGGAACATGTAGGTAGGCCCATCTGATGTTGACTGTACAAGAGAAGGAGGTGATAGGGTGGTTGTTCTTTGACTGATGTATCTGCAGTCTGCTGCTGCTGAGTTATTTTTAGCCGTGTGCCTGAGCACAAGCCTCATAATGTCGCTGCTGCTGATTTAAAGCGCAACACGCTAACACAATGTGTGTGCATGTTAGCAGATTTGCAGTAGACACAGTGCAAATACATTCTTGCTTAACCTAAACCTGATGGTTATTGCTTTCTATAGCAGTGTTAGGGACAGTTTATCTTCCAAAACACATATTTTACATCATTTTACGATTACTTAATAGGGTTATTTCCTGTCTATCAGGAAATTGTTAACACATTCTGTGTAAAAAGGGTTAAATAGGGCTTTTGGACAAGGGGAACCCCAAAATTTGGTGTCCTAGACAAGATATGGTCCAGTCTCATGTATCTTGCTTTTGAAGTGAGTCGTCCCGAGTTCAAAAACTTTTAAATAAACCAAGCAAATGTACTACTTGATGTACAGTCAAACCAAAATGTATTCAGACACCTTCAACATTTCTCACATCATTACAGTTTATTTGCTATTGTTTAGAAAGTGGTAATAAAATATGACAAGAACTCAGAGTTAAACTGTGTCAGAACAAATTCATCTTGATAATGATAACTTTGATACAAAGGTATGTAATGAATTAGGTTGAATAGCTGTCAGCTGTTAAATTTAAGAACACAATTAGATAATACCAATTTAGGCCAACCAATTACCAAGCAATGCTAAATTTTGTTCAGTCTGTGGTGTAAAAAGGTCACATTAGCAATTAAATAAAAAACAATTAAGCAAAACATGGTCAGGTTAAAACAATTTTTGTTCCCAATTTTTTTTATCAATTTTATTGGTAGTCCACTGTATGAAGAATTTTTGTGTATAATATGTCACAGTTTAATATATTTTGCTATGCTCACTTACATAAATTAACTATAGTGTCCTGCACCCACTAGTAAAATAAAAAATGATATCTGGTGTCTGAATAATTTTTGGTTTGACTGTATAGCAGAAACGGTGGTATTTGGCTGCCTTTTAATTTGTGATTTTATTGTACTGGAGTGTGACTCACTAAATAGATCAAATAGACGTCCGTCTGGATTGTTCTTGCTCAGTTTAACATTGCATGTCATTTTTAAAAAGGAAACATTAATATCTAGATATCTAAGCCTTGTGTTCTTTAACTCATAAAAGTCTTTTGTGTGTTGCATTAGATTTTTTTATTATATATATGATTAGGACAATACATATGTTAAAAAAAATTATATTTTACTGCCTTTAAAGACGTATAGATGTATATTATTGTAATAATAATAACAATAATATTATATTAAATATACACTGGGATGTTTTTTATTATAATATAAAAATCTCATAATATACATGTTACATTTATGTTTTATAAATATCTAAATATTATCATATAAAATGTTATTATTAATAACAATAATAATAAATATAATGTGTGTGTGTGTGTGTTTTTAGCTGAAGTCTCGCTTGATGACACCTCTAGCCATCTCTCCTCCCAGCAGCACCCCGGAGCCAGACATGAGTTCAATTCCCCAGGACGCTGCTACTATCCCCCACTCAGCCACCCCACAGGTCCTCACAGGTAACAAACACACACAAACTTCCGCAGACTGCCAGTTTTACTATTTGCAGTGTTGCTGTGCCAATCCCAGAAACTAGTAACCTGCTCTTACTATTAAGGGAATAATAAAATGTGAGCATTAGAGGAATCACTGTCCTCAGAGGAGTCACATTATGACTCAGTGTCATCTCATTCTCTTCTTAGTGGCCAGTAGGGACTGCAAATCTACCCATATATCGGAGTTATGATAACTGTTATTTTATCAAGATGATATGACGGGATGTGTGTTCCTGGGGTTGGGGGGGGGGCTAGAGAAGACCACCGCCTGAATAACATTCAGCCTAGATATTTTTCCTTATTTGTTATTTAGGACAACAGTATCTATGAAGATGTATTGCCTATAAAAACAGTAATATTGTGAAATATTATTCCAATTTAATAACTGATTTCTAATTTAAAATGTAATTTATTCCTTGAGGCAAAGCAAAATTTTCAGCTATTTCTCAAGTTTCCAGTGCCACATGACCCTCCAGAAATCATTCTAGTATGCTCATTTGATGCTCAAGAAACATTTCTTATTATCAATGTTGAACAACAGTTGTTCAGCTTAATATTTTTGTGAAAAACACTTTTTCAGGATTCTTTGAAAAGTTCTTAGAAAGATTAGAAATATTTTGTAACAATTCAGCTTCTGTCATTTTTGATTAATTTAAAGCTACAGTCTGTCACTTTTTTGTGTTCAAAATTTACAAAATGTATATAATAAGCGAGTACACCATGACTTCATTTTCCAAACCGTGTTTTTGGCTTGTCCTGGATCACTACGGTACACCTATAATAAGTGTTTATATTCGGACTATTTTAGACTGGTTCGGGTAGGTACCCCTGCGGAGTAGCCCAGTACCTGCGTGATTCGTCATAGACATAAACAGAGATAAGTAGCTCCGGCTACAATGTTCTTCCGCAAGACTCACGCAGTTCTGTTTATTAACCGCTAGAGCGCCAAAAGTTTCGGACTGTAGCTTTAATGAAAAAATTGTGACCTGAACGGTAATGCATATTTAATTAATGATATAGTCCACTTAAGCTGCTGATCCATGCGCCTAAATATTAGGCATTCAAATATTGTTGTGCCAGTTGTGATGAGACTTCAATCCATTGATCTGTCAATCCAAACTCAGTCTGTGTGAATGTAGCCAGTAATGATTTCATAGCACAGACACACTCCATCTTTGAGGTCAGGACCCAGTGGTCTACACGGGCTGCCCATCCAATTGGCAATAACATCCATCACTAGAAGGAGAGGGAACAGAGAGAAAAGAGTAGTTACATCTCTTATTTTAAAGGTTAATAGGTGTGAGAGTCTCAAGGGACATTATTGAGGGACCTGACTGCTCTTGCCTTGGAGGCATTATCATCCAATTTATCTCTTTATTACAGTGGAGAGATCAATTCTGTTCTGCTGCATTGTCTATATAGTGGAATAAAAATTTTATTTAAATAATAAAAGCTTAGAATACATTCACATCCTAACTACAGCTTGTGTGATTTAAATTCTGCCTTTCAAAATGAGTGGAGGCTGCATCTCAATGCACCTGTCTGGTTCTCCATTAGGTCTACTTTAAACATGAGAAGATGTGACGGTACGGCTGAACTCAATCCTGAGTTCTCAAAGCTTAATCCCTTTGCTGTAGGGAGCAGTTGCCGAACAAGAGGCTTTTGTCTGCCCACCAGGTTTCTAGACTTTAATTCTTTGTACAGCGGAAGAGTTATGCTCTCTTTTAGTCCCTTTAGTATATTTCAAAAACCATGATCATTTTGTCCAGATTCATGCTGATGCTTTCATATGTTTGACATCAGCAAATTCTTTGAAGACAGAAATTTGACAAAACATCTCAATGCTCACAAACCTGTGTTCCAGTATGTGTGTAAACTGTGGGACTGTTGTGGGGGTCGCCAAGGGACTTGTTGCGGCTGCTGGTGGAGGTCATAACCTTGATGACCATTGTTAATAGCTTTTGAGCTTGAAAACGTGTTTGCTTGTTAAATTATATTGCCTTTCCTGAGTGCAACATTTTCAGTGTCTGTAAGTCTACATGTCTGGCATGTCAGTAATCTTGCTATCAGTTATCTATTTTAAAGCTTTGTGTGTCATATCAGTCCTCCCACACTCAATGTTCATTGGCTTTATCCTGTTTCACATTCTTAAACACACGCACAGGCTACTTTTGCGATTATTTTAGCCCATAGGCGGCACGGTGAGTGTGTGTGTGTGTGTCTGACTCCTGGTCATGGCGCTTCTAGATGACAGACGATGAAGGAAATCCCTCAGCATGGCAATCTGTCAGATTAAAGCATCCGCATGCTGCAGACGAGCGAGGGAAGTCAGTGGGGACAGATTGTGTGGGAGGATTTGGGAGGGGGCAAGTGATTGGTAGATTCCTACACAGGCTGTTTTCTCTCTTTTTCTGGCTCTATTTTTGTTTCTGTGGTAATGCATACAAAACCTCTTGTTTTTTGTTAAGATGACTCGCTCATGCTTGTATTTTTCCTCGTTTGTAAGCCACTTGAGATAAATGAATACATGGAAATGGTTCCTATTGGGGGGGGGGGTTGGTTTTATTTAGGGTAATCAAAAATGTATTGCTTGCGGTTGGCTCATAAAACCACAGATAATTTTTGGGTATGATTTACAGCATGTGATATAGTTTAAAGACATTACCTCAAGAGGAGCAGCAAGATTTATTTGTATTATGCTTTGTATTTGTAAATGTGTAAATTTAGTATTTTAATTATACTTTTAAATCAGGTTTAGTTTTGATGAATTATTCCTTTTTCAGGTAAACAACTATTTAAATACACAGGATAAAACACTGTTCATAATACAAGAAACCTAAGCTGTCACCAGAGCCGAGATTTTATTTTCATGTCTTTTCTCCTTTGCCTCCCACCCTTTCTTTTATTGCTTGTCTCTTGGGTCCCATGATAAGGACATGATATCTTCTTGTATATGAAATGCAGTTCTCCTTTCCTGACCTCTGGAAATGATCTGTAAAAGTGGTCTCAAATATTTGAAGATTCCTTGACAAATATTTGAGTCAATAGATTTAAAAGTAAAATCTCAGACATGCAGTGTGTATGTGTGTTGCACAATTACATTGGCATTGTCTTTATAGCTCATTAATTAATGTTGGATTATTGTGGTGACATGTTATTTATTTGTGCTATTCATTTACTGTGCTTTTAAAGTTAGTTATTGCTACAGTTACACAAACACTTAAAGATACATCACCAGCTAACCAAATGAACTCATTTTCAAAACTCTCAAAAGCAAGATCAAAGCTAATTACCCTGCATAGCATTGCAATTAACTGTGGTGTTTAACTTGGCTTTTTTTGTTTCTCTAAGGTAATCAGACAATGACTTGAATGTGAGCTGATAAAAAGATATGCCATTACAGCAGTTTTATATCATGCTTATTTCATTATAAATGCAGATATTGCTAATTCTACACAGTGACTATAAGAAATATCTTTCTTTCTGTTCATCTCTCTCTTTTTCTCCATCTCTAAAATCTCTCCATCTTATTACAGTGTGTATCTACGTGAATAAGCATGTGAACACGGGTCCTAACCTGGACAGGCAGAAGGTGCTGCAGCTGCCCGATCACCTGGGTCCTGCCAGGCCCTCTGTGGTGCTGCAGCAGGCAGTACAGGGCTGCATTGACAGCGCGTTTCAGCAGAAAGCCGTCTTCACCCTGCTTACTGAGGGCTACGGGGGAGAAAAGATATCAGGTTAATTTGCATGCCAACACAAATGCGTGTCTCCATTCTGATTATCGTTCTGCATTCTGATGTTCATCCTTTATATGCACTGTTCAAAAGCTTGAGGCTGGTAAGTAAAAAAAAAGAAGAAAAGAAATGAATGCTTTTATTCTGCAAGGATGCATTTAAATTGATCGAAAGTGATGGTAAAGTAATTTTATAATATTACAAAAGATTTCTATTTCAAATAAATTGTGTTAATTTGAACTTTCTATTCATCAAAAAATCCTGAAAAAATCTCCGGCGCCCGGTGGGCTATCGACTCGGGGGAGGCGGCGTCGGATAGGGGGTCTCAGGGTCTACAAAAATATTCATCAGCACAAGAGTTTCATACAACATTTCAACAACATTTAATTATATTAATTGATAATATTAAGAAACGTTTCTTGAGCATAAAATCAGCATATTAGAATTCTAAATGATCATGTGACTCTGAAGTCTGGAGTAATGGAAAATTCAGCTTTGCCATCATAGGAATAAATTACATTTTAAAATGTATTAAAATATGTTGTTTGCTTTTTTATTGTTTTTTTAAACTATATTTTTATCAAATAAATTCAGCCTTGGTGAGCATAGGAGATTTATTTCAAAAACAATTTGCACAATTTTAATTATGTGCTTGATAGGTATATTGTCCAGAGCAGATTAATCTGTCAATGTTTGGCCATTTTGAGGTTATCATCAATAATAACTACACCCACTTGAACGATTATCAGATAATATTACCATCATCTATATTAACTGCTAATGCACAATTTCTGTTTTCATGCTTCAAAGTAAATATTTATTTATAAATGCATTCGTATATTCGTATAAGTTCAAAATTTTACGAATTATTACAAATTAATTTAAACAACTGTAGTACGTATTTAAAATGCATATATTAAAAGATATTCTGATGTAATACTGATTGTAACGTCTAATATGTATCACGCGGACTCTGTGAAATAAAGTGTTGCTGCTTAAGTATTAACACAATTTCCAACAATGTGCAATTTACTTGAATTTAAACTCTTTGTTTCTCTTCCTCAGCCACCTTTGATGGTAAGCAGCATTTGTTGAGTTTGCCAGTGGTCAACAGCGTGGGCTATGTCCTACGCTTCCTCAAGAAGTTGTGCCGAAGCCTGTTGTGTGAGAACCTCTTCAGTGACCAGCCTATTGCCCCTTCATCGTCTCCCTCCTCCTCTTCTTCATTCCACGCTGAAAAGCACTCAGACGGACAGCCCAAGTCAAGTGCGTGCTCATCAAGCTTTTACGTGACCTCTGTTCTTCTACCCTTTAATAGAACTGTATTTACATCTGTCCCTATACAATCGACACAGCATAACTTAGATTTTATATATTAGACTGTTTTTTGTCTTTTTGGTTTTGGATGTTTTGTAATTTGGCAATTTTATTGCATCTGCACTCTTTTCTGTTGCTGTCAAATTTGCCCTTCTGAAAATGCAGAGGAGGCCTTTAGTGCAAGCTGAGCTTTTTAAGTGGCAGTGAAAGTTTGAGTGCCTCTGTGAGTGGCCTGTGGTTTGAGTGTTTAAATTCTGTTGGCTCCCTCTTTCTCTCTCTCTTTCTCTCTCTCTATCTCTCTCCTGCCTGAATGTGGTTTTGGAGCTCTAGAGATTAGACCGTTAACTTCAGTATAACACTGAATCTTGCCACACAGCTACACAGGCAAAGGTTCTGTCATGACTCAATCCCATGTCAATGGCTAACATGGTTAAGAGAGGAAAACCTACTTTCGAAGGTGCCTATATACACTTTATGTATATTAGTGTTTCCTGCAGACAGCTGTGTTTGCTGCGGCAGAAACCACCGTCTACCCCATAATTTGACCTACATAAACTAAATTTTAAAAATACTACATAAAAATACTATTTTGGTTATATATAGTAATTCTTTCTTTAATTTACTTTTTCATTTAATTGATTTTATATATTTATTGAACAACCTGATTAATGGTATCATTAATGATATTTAATGTTTTTAAAATGTTTGTTTTGAGTGAAAAAAGAAATATAAAGATGTGTTTTCTTACCATTCATTCATTGTGCATGTATGTGTAAAATTTGATTGCAGGACCATGCAGGGCAATCTGCACTCAAGAAAGCAATAATTAGCCTTTGCATGCATTATTTTCCCTAAACTGTATTTCTTTTTGTGAAGCAGACTCAATGGTGGACAATTACCATGGCGATTCAATGGACCCCAAGCGCTATTCGGTTGACCCCAGTGACTCAGCCTATGGTGCGATGTCCTCACCGTACACAGCGAGTAAACCTGCGTACGGTTTTCGTTCTGCCACTGCCTACTCTGGAGGTGTGTGCAGGCAGGCAGCCAGTCCCAGCACATTCCAGGAAGGAAACAGAAGTGGTAAGAGAGGAAATGTCCACTTATTCACAGAAGCAGCAATAGTGTTTCCACACTACTTTAAAACTATGTTTTTAGATGAGAAGATGCTCACTATATGTGAGAAGACATCAAGAAAGAATCAAAACACTGAAAACTAAATGGTATATATAGGCCCTATGATTTCCGCGATGTGGAAAATTTACGTTATCCAGTCATAGAATTTATTGTAAAAGCGCGGAATGTCATGGAATTTGCCAAATTGTGGATGAATAAATCAAAAGTAGGTCAGTACACTTAAATCAAAACACAATATGGACTAGTATTTATAAATATCAAGCCGCAAAATACTATTTAAATGCTCGCTGTGTTTTCAGACTCAATGAGTACATGATCACATGAATAATCTCTAGAACTGCTCTGAGAGTACTTCATGAGCATTTCTTCTGAGAAAAACTATTGTCATATCATATAAACAGAAATATAAAGGTCTTCACAACAACCCATCAAAATAAAAGTTTGGTTTAAATTGTGACAGAAATATATTACTTAATGTAATGATAGTACTACTACTAACAAAATTAAAACATTATTTTAAGGATTATTTACTAGAAAAATGATTTACCAGAATTTATTTACCAGAAAAATGTAAATACACAACACAGTATTTCTGAAAAAAAAAAAAGATTTTAATAAAATCAATTATTTATAGATGCTTTTGATTATTCAGATTTAATGAACAATTAAAATGGAATCCAGAAAATTACTGGAAAACACAGAATTTGGCAAAAATAAAACTATATTTCAGAAAAAAACAAAACGTATTTCATAAGGTTTTAAAAATTTAATTTCTGTTCAACTTTTAATAAATTGCTGTTAAATTGTGTAAGTGTCATGATTTAAATTAATTAGACATGCTTTTTGATTAATAAAATTTAATTTAACCATTAAAACAGAGTCTACAAAAATTAAAACAGAAAAAAAACAGAACCCAGAAAAAAAATGAATTTGGAAATTTTTTTTACAGAATTTGGAAAAAACTAAAACAGATTTCATAGGACCCTATATATATACACTGTACCAGTGGTTCTCAACCAATGATACTACCGGGAAACTTCAACAAACTTCCAAGGGGGCCTCAAGATGACTTAAAGGGTTAGTTCACCCCAAAATTAAAATTAGCCTGTATTTAACTCACCCTCGAGGCATCCTATGTGTATGTGATAGTGTTGGGCGATATGCTCAATTTTCATATCGTCTTATTGTCAGCCTGTGAGATCGCCGATACACGATATTATCATGCTAATTTATGTAATTATTTACTTAGTTTCATTGCGAGAACGTGAACCAAATCCAGCGTAAGGCTAAAAGCAGCCTAATGTTTTTAATATGACTGAATTTTTATTTAACATGATAACAAATTAATAGAAACATCGTAAGTTACTAATTATAATGCTTACATTTCCTCAGTTATTCAAAAAGCAGCTACAGAAAACGAGCAAAGAACATTACATTACCAAAGAACATCATCACAAGCTCAGTCTAGCGCGAGTTTATGCATTTTAAAAACACTCCCGTTAAAATCAGTGAATATACACTGTATGATGAATAAATCTCTTATACTTACATCGCACGTACATCTGCACTTTGTTGTTAATGAGGAGAGAATTGGCCATTGCATTCATAAGCTCAGCATAATCGTGTGTGATTGGTTAGAACGTGCAAAAATAAATATAATGCAACAAATAAGCCGTAATATTAATTAAATAGTATTACTAGCCTGATAATAATAATAATAATAATAATAATAATCGTCTTGCTATCGTCAAAGGCATCAGCTACACGCGATATCTGTCTATCGTCGATACACGATACTATCGTCTATCGGCACAACCCTAGTATATGACTTTTTTCTTTCAGACGAATCCAGTCGGAGTTATATTAAAAATGGTCCTGGCTATTCCAAGCTCTATCATTGCAGTCAGCGGGTGTTGCAGTTGAACAGTCCACAAGTCGTCAAATAAAGTGCGCGCATTCATAATAAAACGTGCCTCACATGGCTCCGGGGGGTGAATAAAGGCCTCCTGTAGTGAATCCATGCGTTTTTGTAAGAAAAATATCCATATTTCAAAATGTAATAAACACTTTTCTCTCATTGACTGTCATACGCGGAAGCCGTTCCGGTGGATGACGTAGTACGTCGACTTTGCGTGATTAGTGACGAATGCGGAGAGAGAACAAAACAAAATGCCGGTCATGAATTAGAAGCACAAACCGAGGATTTGTAAAGAAAAATGTCGGAGGATTTCGATATAGACCAAGAGGAGACTGGTTTTCCTTTGCTAAAGTAAGGAAACTTTGCCTCCTTTGCTCCTATAAACAAACTCGCGAGACTAGCATATCTCAGAGGCGCGCTGCACATACGTGCTGCGTCATCCACCGGAACACCTTCCGCGTTTAACAGGTACCGGAAGTGAGAGAAAAGTGTTTATTACATTTGTAATATGGATATTTTTCTTACAAAAACGCATGGATTCACTACAGGAGGCCTTTATTCACCCCCCGGAGCCGTGTGAGGCACGTTTTATTACGGATGCGCGCGCTTTATTTGACGACTTGTGGACTGTTCAACTGCAACACCCACTGACTGCAATGATAGAGCTTGGAATAGCCAGGACAATTTTTAATATAACTTCGATTGGATTCGTCTGAAAGAAGAAAGTCACATACACATAGGATGCTTCGAAGGTGAGTAAAACACAGGCTAATTAAAATTTTTGGGTGAACTAACCCTTTAAGAAACTTTCAGATTTTTAGTGGTTTTATATAATGTTATTTTAATTAATTGTTTGTCTTAAAAGAACCTGGATTCTCACATTTATGGAAAACTATATACAAGGAAGTCTTATTTTAAAAGTGATTTCTAGAGCAGAAAATGCTTTTCTAATTATGCCAAGCTCTAAAATATTTTATTGGGCATAAATTGAGCAATACTTAAAAAAAAAAAAATCTTCAAACTAACTGAATTGAGTCATGGAGTCTTCTTTTGTGGACAATGAGGGCCTTGGATTCGATAAGGTTGGGAACCACTGGTATATACTGATTAACAACTAATTTTCAGTATTTTTACCCTCTCAACTTGGAAATTAAATTGCCCAAAATTTGATGGCAACTAAGAATAAAATCCTTACCATCTCTGAACCTGATTTCTCTTTATCTAGCCTACAGTCCATCCCCAGAGGGAGGGGAGGCAAAACCCCCACCCAGTAAGGATCCCTCCAGGTGGAGCGTGGATGAGGTGGTGTGGTTTATCAAGGATGCAGACCCTCAAGCGCTGGGCCCTCACGTGGATCTTTTCAGAAAACATGTGAGTTTGATTGACACATTTATTTACTAGTGGCAAACAAACACCATGTGTTGAACATTTCGTCAGATAAGAAATCCCTGAGTGGGTAACATTAGTTCAGTTTCGAGTTAGAAAACCCTGCATATGATCAACTGTGTGTTTTCACAACTCACGCTTTCAGAAGCAATTCAGGTTCACATAATTGTTGAAATAACAACCTGAGCTGAATGTTACATGAGACTTTTTTGCACATTGCTTATTTGGATTAGAACAAAAACAAAGTACAATTTAACACTTATGAAATTAAACTTACTCTTCCATCCAGGGCTGCATACTTAGGCGAATTGAAATTGGAATCGTGTGCATTATTAAAGTGCAAAAGCCTGTGATTTAATTAAATGTGGAAATGAGTCCATCTCAGTAGGTGCTTGGAGTATGGTGGGTATGTGTGAATTGTAATTGGAGAGCACTGCAGGTTCACTTTAGCTTCACATTTATGTAATTCGCCACATGTTTGCTACAAGTGAAGAAATAGAGGGAGAGATGAATATGATTAACCAGGTGGACTGTGCAGTTTAAGTTGGATTATAAATATTATACAAGCATGTTGGCTTGACAGAGTAAATTGTCCTAGAGCTTTCAAGCCATGACCACCAAACTTAGATCAGATGCAACATGCTATCAATCTGCTAAACATGTTAGCCTTCAAACTTCAAGCTTTTAAAAGTTATTTTAAACTTTCAGACATTAAAATTTGTCTTCAAACTTATCTAGTTAATATTTGTAGCATTACTACTTCACAGCAAAGTTCTTTACTATGTTGTTTTTAAGCTCTACTTCCACTCTGCGCCACTCACATTATTTAGTTTCTATGATCACAGTATTTGTTAAAATAATTATCATTTTTGGACCAGATTTTTATGACATCTTCACTTAGCAGTATTGTAAAACATTCTGTTGTGCACATTGTGATTACTTCTTCAGGAGATTGATGGGGATGCTCTTCTTCTCCTGAAGAGTGACATGATCATGAAGTACCTGGGACTCAAACTGGGCCCGGCTCTCAAGCTCTGCTACCATATCGACAAGCTAAAACAGAACAAATACTGACCTGTCTCTGCACCCTACAAACACACACAGATGGATCCACTCACAGTATTTACTGTCACACTCATTTGTTGTAGTACAGGATTTTGTCCCCCCGCCCCCCCACACACTCTGGTCATTTAAGGACAAGTACCAGACCTTTTTTTTTTTACTTGCGTGGTTCGTCTGCCTGTATATTGGGACATTTTACTGACCAGAACATTTCCTTGTTCTAATTTTAAGTCTACAAGCGTTTTATTGATTACTTGATACTGAACACTGCTCTAATCAAATGGCAAGTAATCTCAGCTGCTTTCTGGGATTTGAGTTATTTGTCCTCAAGCCAGAGTTATGCAGATGAGTTATAAGTGTAAATCATGCTTTTTCAAATGAGCGTCATAACAAACATATTAAGTCGCAGACAAATGAGCTCCAATTTTTTCAGAGCCATGAACTCTGTCTAAATCCCTGTGAACTTTCGCCACCTGCTGGTGAAGTGGAGTCACTGCATTTCTGTGATATTTACTACCATTGTAACCAGGAACCATTCAGGGTTTTTTTTTTTTGAGAGCTACTTCAAAGGCCGCTAACCTGGGAGATCAGTAACAAACAAAATTCAGCATTGTGCTTTTGACTGAACAGATACAGTACGCACAGTTGCATTTCTGTGATATTTACTACCATTGTAACCAGGAACCATTCAGGGGTTTTTTTTTTTTGAGAGCTACTTCAAAGGCCGCTAACCTGGGAGATCAGTAACAAACAAAATTCAGCATTGTGCTTTTGACTGAACAGATACAGTACGCACAGCTTTGGCAGGGTACAACTATGAACAGTTCCATTTTGCAACCAGCAAATAACAGGCACAAATGCAATTTCCTCAGCAATGGACCATTCACGTCATCTTTGGAAAGCCTCCTTGGCAGCCTAAATCAGAACTAAACCGAATACACTACTAGCCAGTTAAAAATGGTGCATTACAAACATAGTAATGCATACCAGGTGCTGTTTCTCAACAAGCAAGTCAAGTTAATTAAAACAACTATAGTGGTACAGTACATTTCTTACTCTGGACCAAGTACACTGAGAGGTCTCATTAGTCCCAAAATTTCCTGTTTTTCCCTCTTTTCTTATTCTACACAAATGTCAGCTTATGATTTTCTTAGAAAATGCGAAGCACTTTACAATAATGTTCAGTTCATTCAGTGCATTGGGTATCATGAACTAACAATGAGCTATACGTTTACAGCATTTATTAATCTAGGTTAATGATAATTCCTACATATACTACTGTTTATATGTTGGGTCCGTAAGAAAGAAAGTAAATTATTATTTTTTTCAGCAAAGATGCATTTTATTGATCAAAACTAACAGTAAAAACATGGTTTCTACAAAAATACTAATTGATACGAAATCTTAATCATCATACTAAATTGATTTCTGAAGGATCATGTGACACTGAAGATGAGTAATGATGCTGAAAATTCAGCTTTGACATCACAGGAATAAATTTAAAATGTATTAAAACAAAGCAGTTATTTTAAATTGTAATAATGTTTTACAATATAACAGTTTTTACTGTATTTGTGATCAGATAAATGCAGCCTTGCTCAGCATGAGACTTTCAAAAACATAAAAAAAATCTCACTCTTCAAGGGCAACTTTTCAATGGTAGTTTAAACTTTTTTTAATATTTCAAGTTGCATGAATTAGTATTACTGTGTTATAAACAAATATAAATTAACAATGCACAATAGAATATTTATAAATTACCATTAGTCCAGATTAATAAATGCTGTAAAAATGTTAGTTTACATACCTAATGAATTAACAAATGTAAACAAATTGAACTTTACTGTAGTGTTGCAACAAAATGTACGACATGTTTCAACCTATTTTTTAAATGTAACATTTTGACTTTGATGTGGGTTAGACATGAATTTTCTTTCATAAATGTACAGTGTATATGTGAACAGAAGCTGAGGTGCTTCTCTGACCATATGTTGCTGTCAAACACCATGGAAATGTGCGAAAGAGTCATCCTGAGGCATTTCAGGTAATTGTTATTATTATTTGTAATATTAGTATTTTTTTATTGAGCAAAAAATGGCATTCAGAATCACTGTATTCCTTTTCAGACAGGTGAACTTAAGGGATCGTTCATGCAAAATGAATATCTTGTCATCATTTATGTCATTCATGTCCCTCATGCCGTTCCAAGACTTATAGTGAAATTCAGTTCTGTTCAACAGGAAAGCTTATGAACGACGTGAGGGTGAGTAAATGATGACAGATTTGCCATTTTTAAAGGAACTCTCCACTATTTTTGAAAATAGGCTCATTTTCCAACTCCCCTAGAGTTAAACAGTTGAGTTTTACCGTTTTCGAATCCATTCAGCTGATCTCCGGGTCTGGCGGTAGCACTTTTAGCTGTAGCTTAGCATAGATCATTGAATCTGATTAGACGTTTAGTCTGATTAGGTGCAGCAATGATATTACGCAGCGCCTGAAAATAGTCCCCAGCACGCTCCCTGTGTAAGCAGGTGGTCACGTTGGTTATGTTGATGGAAGTTAACATATTTTCAGACGCTGCGTAATATCATTGTGCCTGCTGCACCCATAGTACGAGAGTATAGTTCCTAGCCATATCGGCCTAGAAAATTGCAACTTTTAATTTTCCGTCGGTCTTAGTACACGATGTAA
>NW_015505480.1:508804-525355 GCF_001515645.1 Sinocyclocheilus grahami | reverse complement strand
TGACTCTTCTGTAGTTACATCGTGTACTAAGACCGACGGAAAATGAAAAGTTGCTATTTTAGCAATGATATTACGCAGCGCCTGAAAATAGTCCCCAGCACGCTCCCTGTGTAAGCAGGTGGTCACGTTGGTTATGTTGATGGAAGTTAACATATTTTCAGACGCTGCGTAATATCATTGTGCCTGCTGCACCCATAGTACGAGAGTATAGTTCCTAGCCATATCGGCCTAGAAAATTGCAACTTTTTATTTTCCGTCGGTCTTAGTACACGATGTAATTACAGAAGAGTCAAGTTTTAAATAGGAAAAATATCTAAACTCTTTGGTCATTTTTGAGCGAGATGCTAACGGTCTAATCAGATTCAATGATCTATGCTAAGCTACAGCTAAAAGTGCTACTGCCAGACCCAGAGATCGGCTGAATCGATTCGAAAATGGTAAAACTCAACTGTTTAACTCTAGGGGAGTTGGAAAATGAGCCTATTTTCAAAAATAGTGGAGTGTTCCTTTAAGTGAACTATCCCTTTAAGTCTGCCTTGATGATGCCATACATATCCAAAAATGGATTACACCGAAGTGTACAACTTTTTTGTATCCGCAATCATGTGTAAATATAATAATTTATGTGATAATCACAGATGAAATCTACCATTTATTAAGTAAAAAAATGAATTAAGTACAGTTTAGATCCAATCATCTGATGAACACATCCAGCTTTAACATGTAATCAGCTATCAACTTTGCTGCGCTAGACTTCATTGTTGTACAATCTGCCTCTTAAAGCGACTGCTATGCTAAACTCAGCATCTGTACAGAATCGTTGTTTATCATTTTGCAACAGGGAGGCTTTTGATTTGCTTTTTTCCTTTTCATGTAGCATCAGTTGTCCTGGGTAATAGCTTTCTCAATGAAAAATGTAGGCACCAGTAAGAAATAAAGGGAAATAATCAGTGAGCTCTTAAATCTGGTGCCAAGAGGTCAGGGTTCTTTATGAGTAAATCTACTGATTTGAAAAGTAGTGTTAATGTTTTCATAAACAGTCTTTGGCAAAAGTTGGAAATATTAAAGCCCAGGTTTTGGGCTTTAATCAAGTGATGTTTTTAACACAGAGGCCCAGGATTATAGAAATGAATTACCCATGTATTATGTTCAAACTCTTGTATTAGCTTTAAAATCAGTTTTTTTATATGATTTCCACTCATGTACTCAAACAGTGGGAATATCTTGTTAGTTTTAAAAGCCCTTTAACTGAGTAATTGTAGCACTGAGCTTTTAAATATGTTTCTAAGCACTCTGTTCTATGGCTGCACTTAACTTGACCTCACGCAAATATTCTGCTGACATTGAGTGGCTCTGATGTCCCTGGCTATATATTGCCAACATTTGTGACAGGAATATGAGTGGGCTTTTAGGGATAATCTTTTCTTCAGTTCATCATTTTGTGTGTGCATATGTCAGGTTTGTGTTCGCCTCCACACCATGTCATTCCTTGTCATTTTTTATATAATGAAAAATGTAAGTGTACATTTATGAATGCTGCTCTTGATGATAGTCCCATGTAAGATTGTTTAAATTTGCCAGCTCACAAAAGAGTTTTAATGGAAAAAGGGGGACTACAACACGGACCATTCATGTTGGTGCTATAATATGACTGTGTATTTAACAAATAATGATTTTATGCATATGATTTTATGGTTGGTTTGCTTTATTTCTTCAGATAGGCTTCAGTCTTGTGAACTCTTGTGACTGACGACAGGCTCTGCGTTGCGTGTCTGTGAGGTTAGTATATAGAGCATTATGAAAGAGTCAGAATAAAGCATTATGAACACCCTATACTGAACTCTAACTGTATTTGTAGTTCTATATATGGCTATATCACTATATCGCTGTTTGTATTTCCTGTATTTCAGCTCTTGTGCAGACAGTCACAACTCATTGCAAACCAGAACATGCATAGAAAAGTTGCAACATGTTCAAGGCCATTCTTAAACTTTTCAAATAAAGTCTTTTCTGCATTCTGTGAGAATGTAGAATGTTCTAACACCTCCCAAACCTCAGACTTCTAGTCTTGTTTTGCAGAGCAACATGGCTGTTGTGCCGATTTTCAGACCAATTCGCTTAAACAAAAAAACAAGTAAATGTAAAATAATAAATAGATGTTTAAAACTGTATGTATTTGTTATTCAATTACTGTATGTAATAATTGTTTTAAATATCTTTAAATAGATGTTTTAAAAATCGATATTTAAAATGAATTGGACAAATAAACACTGAACACACAAGTTTTTTAAAAATGTAGTAAATAATACATAAAAAATTATCAATCAAATTGTTATAAATTGATATTTAAAATGGTATAATTTGAAAAAGTATTTTATTGAATACACTGTGGCACTCCTAGTCCTCCATATGAAGACACTTATGTTAAAAAATTGGGAATATACTGGGAAATTTTTATGCTACCGGTCTTGTTGTGTTGTGCTGACTGTCTTCTACATACAGGTGGCACTGTTGTGTCTTAAATGTGCTGTATGTAAAAACAGCCCCAACACAATATGGGCTAATAAATCATACTTCACTCTCTCGCCTCCATTTATAAATCGGCAGGTTAGACGAAACACCCCTGGTTTATTTAAAAACTAAACTTGTTACTAAAAAAAGTATCAGCCCAATGGTTTATATGTGTGGTGGTGAACTGCAATTATTTAGCATTGAATTTAATTCCATTCATACCTGATGATAAGCTTTCAGCCACATTGATTGATTCATTCATTCATTGACAGAACAGTATATAGTAGATGGGAAAGTTGATATTCAGCGCTTGTTTTCATGGCAGGGAGTGTTTAACCTGAGTGCCAGTAATATAGAGGATGCACATCATGAGCGTGCTCTATTGTTATGTTTTCACTTTTATTTTTTATAATTGTCTGTTTATTTTGAGGCTGTTATTTTGATGGCATCAAAGAACACCCACGCTCAAGAAAAAGATTAAGAAAAATCAGACAGGTCAGGCTCGCACTATTCCTTTTGAATCTGGAGTGTTCTCAGAATACAGATGCAACTGAAATGAATGTGTATCGTGCTGAAGGGGAAGCACACAAAAGCTTTGCAAGGCTGAAGCAGCCCATTGAAGAGAACATACAACAGTAGAACACCACACAACACTATTGCCAATAGTAATAGAAGGACTGCGAGTGTTAAAGCTTTATCTATCTGTCTGTCTGTCTGTCTACGTTCTGTCAATCGTTTTATCATTCTATCAATAGTTTTATCATTCTATCAATAGTTTTATCATTGTCAATCTATCATTCTGTCTGTCTACAAACTTTAATTAAAAGTTGGTTGAAATTTGAACATTAATTTATTTTAATTCTACTTAACATTCAAATTCAAACTCAAGTTCTGTTTCCTGTTTGGTGTCTCAGTTAAAAAAAAAGAATTTATAAAGTGACCTCAATTCATTTCTGAATGGCAATCAACATTTTCTAAATAGTCTAAACTTTAGACCATAAGCATATTGCATCATCTTTTTATCAATTATTTACGTCTTTACTTTTTTGCCATTATTTCTTTCTTCTCTAAATTGCATTGTTGAAGTTGAACACAAAAAAATGAGTGTGAATATCACAATTTGTTAACAAATTAACATTTCATCTTTCAGATTTTTTCGAAATCCTGAAAATGTACTTTCCAGGTTTAAATACATTTTGCAATCCATATCTTCAATGTAGTCTCTCCACTGTATATCATAAGACATGAAAGAAAAGGCTTTAGGAAAACAAGCTTACAGCAGTGCAGGCTTCTTTAGAAGAGCACTGTAGTCTTCTCTGTCGACTCGTGGGCTCATCTCAGTGATGGCAGAGTGTCAGACGAGCCTCTCATGTACATACAGCTTATCTAGGACGAGAGAGATAAGCTGTACTTTTGCACAAATATGTCACATAAAGATATTAAAACATCTCCATCTGCCTTGAATACCATAACTCGCTCTCATCTGCCTCCATCTCCCCCTGCACCATCCGTTTGGAGTTCATGTGGAATGCGTCTGGAGATGTTTTTTAATGGGGGGACAGCAGCAGATGAGAGAAGAGGAAGTAGCTTATTGGATTTGACAGACGGAGAGTGGGATATGTCGTGCCCTCCCTGTGGGTTTTCTTCTAAATCCTATTTGAGTAATCATTTTATTCTGAAATAGTTTGTAAGGCATCCCCTTTGCCTCAGGAAATAAAGATGAATAGATCACCTTTATTTGCTGCTGCTTCATTATGTCTCTTTATTTCTCTCTGATTTACTTTCTCTTGTGACAATTACAAAAGGACATGCAACAATGTGACATGAAACAAAAAGAAAGGTTCTGAGCGGAGGGAGAAAAGCTGGGATGTACAAAAATGATGGTTGCGATTTGCCTAAATGCTTAGAGATCTGTATGTATGTATGCACACATATGTTTCCTCTCACCAGAGCTTGGCTTTTTGTTTTGGTGATTACATGCATCAAGTAACAAATGACAGAAACATAACTATATCGAGACGTGATTACAGAGAAGATGACAGGCGAGGCGAGTGAGAAGGGGCAGGGGAACTTCTGTGTCAGTTCCTTCAGATTTGGCATGAAACTGTGCTGTCTGTTGGGCTGAAGTGAAGATGTTTTTTCAGGGTTTGACTGGCAGACTGACGGCCGCATGGTTTGCGCTTGGACGTTAACATTACATTACAGCTGCTTCAGGCCTGATAGATGAATCAACTCCCACACATGCACATGTCTCGTCTGGTTGAGCAGGAGAGCAAAATCTCTCATCATTGGTACATATGACCAGAGAGCTGAAGGAGCTGGGTCTGCAGTTTTAGAAGGATAACATGGATGTTTGATAGTGTTAAAGATACTTATGGCAGCTTGATAAGGTACACTTTCAGAAAAAAAGGGCATATATTGTATAGCTTGTCACTAGGGATGTATCCTCAAAGATAAACTTTGTACCAAATCTGCCACTAAAGGGTACATAGGAATATCTAATGCACAATATTAAATGGACAGTTGTTTACCCATAAATGTTTCATTCTCATGTCATGCAAAACCTGTATTATTTTCTTTCTTCTTCTGTGGAAAGAATATTGTTTGAAGTTTTAAAATGTTTATAGTTCAGCTTTTTTTAAAAGTTTAATTAAAGTTAAACCCCTTTCCCCCTGCATTTGTACTTCATCAGAACACAGTTTAGATGAAGGATCAGACTAGCCAAATATTAAGATAACTTTACCGCATACTTCAAAAAGGATTTTTTTAATCAGTATTTTTTTGTTTAACAGTAAAATATCTAAACATCCTTTAAAAAACATAAATTTACTTTGTAGAAATATATTCTTATATATCTAATATATTCTGTATAACTTTATTTTATTTTATCCCTTATATTTTATGATTTATAGCCCTTACTATATTTTGATAGATTGGCTTGAAATTTGCCAAGTTTTTTAAAGTTAGATTTATTTAATAAAAATTTTTGTTGAATTTTATTTTAAGTCTTAATTTATTATGCAACTTTGCCTCTAAAATGCATCTTTTTCTAAGAATTTGAATATATGTTTTTACTGGTAAGGCAAAAATAATGATGCATGATTATGGCGCTTATAAAGGTTTTGAAATTAAATTATGGTTGTAATTCCTGGCAATTTATTAATGATAAAATGATTACAAATTATTAAACAGGATGTTTCACAGGGTTTAGTACAGACTGGACGGGCCCCAGGGACTCTGGTCATCAGAGGTCTCCAAGTGGAAAAAAAGCCATTGCAAAAGTAAAACATAAGACAAATATTTAAAAAGTATTTTAAAGTTGGTGTTTAGAAATGACTGTAAAGGCAATAAAGGTATTTTGCTTTGTCACCAAGATTATTATACTGATAACACATAAATGCATGTTATAGTTTGGATAAGAATGTTTCAAATGTATTTGTATACAGAAGGAAACATAACTATATCGAGACGTGATTACAGAGAAGATGACAGGCGAGGCGAGTGAGAAGGGGCAGGGGAACTTCTGTGTCAGTTCCTTCAGATTTGGCATGAAACTGTGCTGTCTGTTGGGCTGAAGTGAAGATGTTTTTTCAGGGTTTGACTGGCAGACTGACGGCCGCATGGTTTGCGCTTGGACGTTAACATTACATTACAGCTGCTTCAGGCCTGATAGATGAATCAACTCCCACACATGCACATGTCTCGTCTGGTTGAGCAGGAGAGCAAAATCTCTCATCATTGGTACATATGACCAGAGAGCTGAAGGAGCTGGGTCTGCAGTTTTAGAAGGATAACATGGATGTTTGATAGTGTTAAAGATACTTATGGCAGCTTGATAAGGTACACTTTCAGAAAAAAAGGGCATATATTGTATAGCTTGTCACTAGGGATGTATCCTCAAAGATAAACTTTGTACCAAATCTGCCACTAAAGGGTACATAGGAATATCTAATGCACAATATTAAATGGACAGTTGTTTACCCATAAATGTTTCATTCTCATGTCATGCAAAACCTGTATTATTTTCTTTCTTCTTCTGTGGAAAGAATATTGTTTGAAGTTTTAAAATGTTTATAGTTCAGCTTTTTTTTAAGTTTAATTAAAGTTAAACCCCTTTCCCCCTGCATTTGTACTTCATCAGAACACAGTTTAGATGAAGGATCAGACTAGCCAAATATTAAGATAACTTTACCGCATACTTCAAAAAGGATTTTTTTAATCTGTATTTTTTTGTTTAACAGTAAAATATCTAAACATCCTTTAAAAAACATAAATTTACTTTGTAGAAATATATTCTTATATATCTAATATATTCTGTATAACTTTATTTTATTTTATCCCTTATATTTTATGATTTATAGCCCTTACTATATTTTGATAGAATGGCTTGAAATTTGCCAAGTTTTTTAAAGTTAGATTTATTTAATAAAATTTTTTGTTGAATTTTATTTTAAGTCTTAATTTATTATGCAACTTTGCCTCTAAAATGCATCTTTTTCTAAGAATTTGAATATATGCTTTTACTGGTAAGGCAAAAATAATGATGAATGATTATGGCGCTTATAAAGGTTTTGAAATTAAATTATGGTTGTAATTCCTGGCAATTTATTAATGATAAAATGATTACAAATGATTAAACAGGATGTTTCACAGGGTTTAGTACAGACTGGACGGGCCCCAGGGACTCTGGTCATCAGAGGTCTCCAAGTGGGAAAAAAAGCCATTGCAAAAGTAAAACATAAGACAAATATTTAAAAAGTATTTTAAAGTTGGTGTTTAGAAATGACTGTAAAGGCAATAAAGGCATTTTGCTTTGTCACCAAGATTATTATACTGATAACACATAAATGCATGTTATAGTTTGGATAAGAATGTTTCAAATGTATTTGTATACAGAAGATACTGGCTACAATACATTACGAAGATCATAGCAGTGTTTCACTTCAGTCTCACTAGCTGCAATGGGACTGAAACCATGTCTATCAGAGCAACAGTCATTAACATATGATGTTGCCATCATTTCATCAAATAGATATGACATTTTAATACCATCTCTATAGATGGGAAAGATTCAGCAGTGGGTTGTCATTATGTATATACTCTGACTGTAAGCCACAGAGCAGCAGTTCAATAATGAAGTCTGCCGAGGAATGTCCTACTACTGAGTGATAGTGCTGAAATCCTCCTGGAGACCGAACAATGATCACACCAACAGCTTAGGTGAGATTCCCCATCTCCAGCTTAATTGAAATGCCAAAAAAAGAGCTGTTCTACATGTGTGAGAATGACAGGTACAATTTTTCAGCCCCCAATTTTTGCCTCTGCGCCTGTGGGAGCGATGCTCAGTGGTTGTGTGGCTGAGGTAGGCCTCGCTCTATTCCCAACAGCCGATCCCTGGTCTGGGAGTTTGGGATCTATGGATGAAATAACCTCTGAATTTCCAAGTCAAAGAATTAGTATTCTTGTTCTGTGGTCTGGGAGTTACTTAAAGGAAATTTACATTTGAGCTTAAAACACTGTGTTGGCTGTCAGCTTTTCAGCTTCAGATTTACATATGAAAAAGAGGACATAATCGGAAAGGATGGTGTGCACCGCTGGGAAATTGTGTTAGATGTGTGGTGCATGGTAGTTTTCAAAAAGGTTGAGCCTGTCAGATTTTTTAGATAAATTGTGAAGTTAATCTGCATGTTACTTGGAGTTTAGCACAAGGATATTGTGTGAATCTAGGCTGGTTGTTCCTTGCGCCACTGTCTGACGGTTTCATTATTATTTTTTCTTTAAATGGAATTATAAAATGTAAAGTCCTGGTCTTGGATGCTTATTCCAGATGTGTTCGAATCCATTCCACAATAAAATCCTAGTTTCATTTGAGTCTTTTCATAGACATCAAGGTTACATTGTTTTCTAAGTAATGCCAATATTTCACATAGACATTCATTTTATACCATCTTTCCCACTGCACTTATACTTCAGTACAAAGTTTAGATAAAAGATCAGACCTGACAAATTACAACATAAGAATCTTACAGCATACACTGCAAAAATATTTATAATCAGTATTACTATCATGTTTTCCAGTAAAATACATTTACTTTGTGAGAAAGATTTTAGAATACATTGAATCTTTAATTCAAGATTTATTTTCTGAAAACAAGTCTAATTATCTTATGTAATTTTCCTTCTCAAGTAAATACATTTTTTTCTAAAGATGTTAATATATTTTTACTGGAAATCAAGGCATAAATAATTATTGATTACATTACGAAAGCTTCTTCATAATTAAATTATGAGGGTAATTCCTGGCTTTTTATATTATTAATAAAATTATTACACAAATATTTAAAATGATGTTCCATTGGGTTCAGTTTTCATTTCAGTTTGATTTACTTTACCCTTGTTTAAAAATTATGACACACACACACACACACACACACACACACACACACACACACACACACACACACACACATACACATTGTATGCCAAGACCTCCTCAACGTCCTCCTCATGTCACATTAAATCATAACTGGCCAACACCTTCAGCATTATACTAGTTTGATATAAAACTCACGTTTTCCAGATACACACTTTACCTTAATCAGAATTACAAGAAATATGATCCCATTGTCCAAATGAATTCCATTGTATGCATAATAAAACATCAAAAAATACAGTTTAGCCAATAACGGCCCTATATTTCAATTTAAGGGGTAAATGGTTTCCTAATGTTCTAGCACTTTAATGCCAAGAGTCTTGTAACTTTTTTCAATTTGTCTGTATGAAGTGGAAATTTTAAAAATGTTTTGAGGTGTAAAATAGGTTGGCATGGGAGAAAGAAAGTTACACTGCTGCTAGAGAACAAAATAATTGAACATTAATAATTAATAATAATTTATGCATTTAGCAGATGCTTTTATCCAAAGCGACTTACAGTGCATTCAGGCTATAATCTTTTTTTACCAGTATGTGGTAAAAAATATAAATGTGGTAAATTACATTAATTTCCATTAATATAATTTATAATTTATGTTTGTACCCTTACAGAAACGCTCTCCTGAGTTAACAACCATAAGTTGAGATGCAAATTGTAATACATTGCAAAATAATGTAGACACCTGAATACCGTACCCATATTTGCTTGTTGAATATTTCATGTCAAAACCATGGGCACGAAGAAGAAAGTTGGTCCTCCATTTGCTGCTATAATAACTTCCAGTTTCACATGGCTTGGCATTTACTTCTTTTCAGACACAAGAGCATCTCTAAAGTCGGGCATTGATGTTCGTTGATGAGGTCTGGTTCACAGTCACTGCTCCAATTCATCCCAAAGGTGTTCAGTGAGGTTTAGATGTGGTCTTCCACACCAGACCCAGTAAACTATTTCTTTATGACCCCCGCTTTGTGCACAGAAAATAGAAAAATTCCCCATTCTACTATGTTCAGCTGCATGGCTTTATGTATGAATTTTTTGCACCTGTTAGAGCTAAAAAGTGCCAAACCCATTAATTAGAAGGGGTGACCACATACTTTTGGACTTGTTGTGTATCTCAGATATTCTAAAGACTGGTTTCTTTTGAATAATGTGATGCTGATTGTGTGTGCGCGCACATGCATGTGCAGCCAAATCCGTGAATTGCCGCAGTGTCTTGCCATGGCCCATTCACTCCAGCAACTCACGATTGTCTGCCAAGTGTCTCTCTTGAGCACCATTCCCCTTTACATATGACCCTGTTAAATATCTTTACCTCCCTCGAACACATCTTTCTCAAAAAGACATGTCACTTCAAAAGGATGCACACACACACACACCCAGTTGCTTGCAAGTGCGTTCGCACACACCTGAGAGGATCTGAGTAATCCCATGCTACCAAATAGCCATTTGATGAGAAAATGTCTGGAGGAAGGAAGAATGCAGGTATATTTGGCTGCTCGTGAAGTGTGTGCCTTTGTGTGCTTGAGAGAGAAGCCAGTGGGCCAACAAGGTTTGTTTAAATGTCTTTTAGCACAGTGGACGGTGGCAAAGTGAGGCTAGAATTCAGCCTTTCTGCAGATTTGTGCTGCTGGACAGAAAATGTGCCTTGACAGCTTAAAAGGCCCTTGATACGTAAGCTGTGAAAAATGTGCTATAGGCTGGCATACAGCAGCTTGTAATGTGTGCTGTCTAGTATGAGCACTCACCATAACATAACATCTTTCCCAATGCAGTAAGTCTAACCCTAAATCTGTAATCAGCTATGAATGATAGTGGCATCATTTTTAAGACTGAAGCATTTAGAACAGACTAGTAAAACTGTTTAGAGCTATAACCAGTTTGGTCTGAAATTGCAGCCTTTTAACTTCAGTTCAAAAGTTTGGGGTCTGTAAGATTTTTTTATGTTTTTGAAAAAAGTCTCCCTTGCTCAACAAGGCTACATCAAAAATACAGTAAAAACAGTGTGAAATAGTATTACAATTTAAAATATCGTTTTCTATTTTAAAACTTTTTTTTTATTCCTGTGATATCGAAGATGAAGTTTCAGCAGCTTCTACCTTCAGAAATCATTCTAATATGCTGTTGATTTGGTGCAGAATGTGTTAATATTATCAGTGTTGAAAACAGTTGTGCTGTTTAAATTTTTTGTGGAAATCATGATTGAAAATTCTGGATAATTTGATGAACAGAAAGTTCGTATTATGTTGTATATGCTGTAAAAATATATAAACCACTTTGCAGACTGCAGAATCTTTATTCATTCTTACCAATAATAAGATAAAAAAAACTTATTTTCTATTCAATGGTTGGACTTTCCTGTTGTTTTATAACGAAAAAGTTTCTCTTTATTTGTATTCGTTAAATCCTAATGAAGACTTGGTGTGCCAAAACACATTGATTTAATTTAAATATAATTCCCCCAGCAACAAGTGTTGATTGATTTACCTTCTTCAAAAGTTTTTTACCTTTTCCATTCACCTTGTTTGTTAGTAAGGTTGCACCTGACTAGTTATCAGTCCTGTTTCACAGTCTGTATTGCCCTTTGCACACTGAAAATAACTCTGCTGGGCCTCTCTCTCCTCAAACCCTGTCTGTTTGAGTCATATCAGCCCACCCAACCCATTACCGATCAACATTCAGCTTGAAACAACTGCACTTCATCTCAGCAAGCATCAAACATTCTCTATCAACTGCCTATAATCCATCCTGCTCAGCCACCTCTTGTAGACACTCATTCATCAACATCCTACCTGACAGCCACATCTTATGAACACCAGTTAGCTCTCATCGCCCTCCCCAAATGGCCCATCTAACAGCGTCTCAGCTGTTAGACCCTCCAAACAGGGCAACTGCATTCTCATATCACAGCTCTCCACACACCCACACATGCACGCAGTCTGTGTAATGGGCTTGAGGAAACATACTGGGAACACTATCAGTCTGTTTTGAGACAAAGAGAGATGACAGCTCTGATAGAGAGAGAGAGAGGGACATGATGATGATGCAGGAAAGAATAAAGAAAACGCAGAGCCAGAAAACAGCATGGAAAATTCAAATTAAGAGAGGTGGCGTGGTGTAGTGGGGAGATGGGTAGCAACAAAGTGGTTGGGACGAATGATATGAAAATGATAAATACAATTTCACAAAAGAGAGGGAGAAACGGCATGAGTCCAGGGCTAAGCAGCATGCCAGCAGTGAGGTTTTTTTTAAAAGATTGATTACCATGGGACACGCAGAGCTCACTTTCACACTGTGAAATGGCTGATTGGGCGTAATTGGAAGGGATTCAGGGTTAACAAAAAAACTAGCTTCAAATTGTATTAAACTCCTCGCTGTGTCCTTCCCGGAACATTTTACCTGGGAAAAAGGGACGTGCCACAGAGCGCTTTCGCACTGTGAGCCGAGCTAATCAGACTCGTGAAGCTTCGCGAGCCGTAAGTGTATAAAGGACCAAATAAGTCTCACTCTCTGTGAAAAGCAGGGACTATTCTACTTCAACCTGAGTGCTCTCACACAAATGTTTGCTCTATTCACACCATGTGAGTCCAAAACAGCCATCAGCCTTGATTTTTCAGATAAAGCTTTGCTTTTCGGGCAGAGTCCTAATTAGAAACGGGCACTTCAGCCTGAGCGTGCATTAGATTAATAATCATTTACATATATTTTTCATGAGTAATTAAATATGCAAACAAATTCTCTGTATCAGGAGCATTAATTAGGATGCTCTGCATAGCAGAAAAACAACGTTTAATAAGAGAGGTTGGGGCGAAAGTATATCTGCAACCAAATAAAGATCCAAGGAGAGGGAGGGGCGATTGATTTCAGGTCTTTATTGGAACAGGAGCAGATACTAAATCACTGCTAATTAATATGCTAAAACTTTCCCTCTAGCACTTATCTCTCACCACAGCAGCTTGGGCTTAATTATTTAATTACTGAAAGGAAAAACCCACTCTGACAGGCATAGTCGAAAGCAAGACGAAATAACCTTTAAAGCAGTGTGACGAAGTTTAACACATACATATATCACCTCTCTTACGCATTAATTTTAACTTTTTAGTTTTTGAGCATGTATGTATGTTTGTGTGTTGGAACTGTCAGAAAAATCTTTCTAGGTTCCTTGAAGTACGGTGCAACATCAATTGGCAGTTGACTGTATTGACTCTACAACATGTTTCATTGCATCTACATTATTTACGTTTACTTCTTTTCTGAAATAAATCTACTGCATGCCTTCTGCTTACTTTGAGATTATCTATGCTATTCAGGAAATAGGAGTTTTTAATAATAACTCAATTACATAATTACATTAAAATGTCTGGTCATTCAGGTCACGCAGGTTAATGTGCAACTCTAAGGTATAGCGAATGATTGTTAGGGACTATTCAGAAAACCTGTTTGAAAATAATTATTATTTTTGCAATTCAGTTTGGTCATACAAGTGATGTCACTGCACATTTCACCTTTACAACTTCCTGGACTAAAGATTGTGTTCTGATGTAGGATGTTATTACCTGGAATTATGATGCAATATGTTGGAATACTATTGGTTTTGAGGTAATGTTTAGGTTTTTCTATAGTTCTTGCTCTTTATCGAGACCTCACATTCATGTTTCTGCAGTCGCTTCATGCGTATGCTAAACATTTAATATGAACGCCCATGTTCAACAGGATAAAAGCATCCGAAAGGAGGACCAACCTTCAGGGCACCTTTTAAAAGTGCTTTTCATATTGCTCTAACGCCATGCCAATCGCCTTATCTAACTGCAGCAGTAGCTAGAGAAAGCAAAATCTACAACTCAACCTTTAAACATCTTATCACCTCAGAACATCAGGCCTCTTTTCTCAGCCCATAAGTCCAAATAAATAAATAATGCAAACCCTGAACACGCCTGTTTGTCTGTCAATGTCATTTGCACTTCAAAGTGTGAGGAATGAAACCAGAGAGCGGGCGGCTCGTTGTCAAACATGTTTGGGCGAATCGTTTGTTTGCCCTGCGGTTGTCTCTCTTTGGTTTGCATCTGGTTGTGGATAAACCTGTAGCATTGATGCCGGCTTATCTCTGCCACTCAGACTCCACACACACTCTCTCTCTCCAGAGATTGCCCTAGAGGAGGATGTGGAAGGCACATGAAACTGACAGGATGTGCGTCTCAAAGAAGGAGAGAGGGATGAAAAAGAATAAAAGTAACATCCTAGAAATATTGGAAAACTAACTTGTTGGAGGCCAAGAAAGGGCACTGAGATCTCATATGTGATAGTAGTGTGTGTAATAAGTCTGAGGTTTATGTTTTTAACTCTTCTAGTACTTAATGAACACAAAATACTGAGACCGTGTGTGGCTTTCATGCCATTTCATATGACTTTATTTATTTTACTGTGGAACACATTTTGAAGAATGTCCAAGTTGCTCTTTCCCATGATTATTTTGCATCCTTTTCAAAGCTTGAAAGCTCCGCTTCCCATTCATTGTAGTTACATTGAAAAAAATTTACCATGTGGGGATTTCATAGAAATTCGTATGTTGCCATTTGTACGAAAAAGTACAATTTTTAGAAAAGAAGTATGAACGTCCAACCCTAAACATAACCATCACCGTGTAAGCAGATCGGACAAAAAGGTACAAATTCATATAATTTAGCCAACATTTCACCAAAACATGAAATAGTTAGGAATTGCTATGAGACTGTGTCAGAAAACAAAGACTGGTGCTATTCTTTAAAATGTCTCCATTTGTTTTGCACTGAAAAATAAGACTACGCATTTTGAATGACTTGAGAGTGAATAATTATTGCTAAAATGTTCACTTTTGGATTTAAAGGGATAGTTCACTCAAAAATGTAAATGCTGTCATCATTTACTCACCCTCAATTTGTTCTAAACATGTATGCAATTCTTTCTTTTGCTGAACAAACACAAAATAAGATATTTTAAGTAACCAAACAGTTGACGGTCTCCTGACATCCATAATATGGAAAAAAAAACTAAAACAACTGGTCCCCACAGAGTTTTCATTTTTGGGTGATATATCCCTTTAACTTCTCTTTATTTGGAAATCTCTCTACATTTTGGTTTCTGGATATTCTCAACAATCCTTTGATTATCCTCATTGTGTCGTTGTTTGAAATTAATAATGTGCATCCTGTCATTTTACATCACATCATCCCTGGCTTCATTGTTGTTGCATCATCTACTGTCATATTCTCATTTTCCTCTCCTCTCCATCTTCCCTCGGCTTGTGCCGTGTTGCCTCAATCCCAGTTGGTGCTGGCATTCCCTATTGAAACACATCCAACTCAGTTGGCAAACTCCTTCACTCTTCTACCAGCTCTACGCTTTCCTTTTCTTGGTCCGTCTCTTCTTGTCTCCTGCTACATTAGTGTGAAATGTGTGAGGAAATAAACAACAACACATTTACAAGATTTGTAACAATACAGGTCTGAACAAGTTACTGTTACGATGATAATAAATGTATTAATGTGTTTAACTGTTGCATATTAGCGGACAGCTGCACATCCTCTCACATTTGGAGTGCTATAATCCCAGGTCAGTTCACAATGTGTCTCCCTGGTCTCAGACCTCTCCTTTGTGTTATTTAGGGTATAATGTGAGAAGCAGTGATGGGTGAAGAAGGAAGATGGCTTAGAGAAAGAGATGAACAGGATAGTTTGCTGTCCATTATTCTGGCCTTTATGTCCTAAAAGATGAATCTCATTATTTCAAGGCTGCGCCTAATAAGCACTAATCCTGCATGCAGTGAGAGACACACACAGAAACACTGACAGATTCTCTCCCTCTTGTTGACAGTGAGAGGAGGCTTGGATTAGTATGAGATGAATTAGTTTCTTCTTGTATTTGAGAAGATAATAAATAAAAAATGTGTATGTTGTTGGCAAATGCACTCTTAAAAGCGACATTAACGAACCATTTTTTGGTTCTCCAAAGAACCTTTCAGTGAACAGTTCTTAAATTAACCAGTTTTGTCTTAATGTGAAGAACATTTTAATAATCTAAAGAACCTATGTAGAACATTTTGTGCAATAAAAAGGTTCCATGGGTCTTAAAGATGCTTTATGGAACCATAGATGCCTTTTTTAAAAAGTTTTATTATACTTTGAGGATTTTTATCAAACATTTATGGGGTAGGAGCAGAGGCGGACAGTAACTAAGTACATTTACTTGAGTATTGTACTTAAGTACAATTTTGAGTATCTGTACTTTACTTGAGTATTATTTTTTCTGGGAACTTATGACTTTAACTTCACTACATTTGAAAGACAAATATTGTACTTTTCACTCCACTACATTTCTATGAAGGTCCTCGAAGTAGAAAGTCACTAGCAGCTTTGAAAGTCAGTGGGTGATTTCATTCTTCTCTAAAAACTGTCTTTTTTTCAGACAGTTTATCAGTAATCACTCTTGTAGGGCTACATGAAGAGATTTCCCAGCATTTTTTTTAACACTGAACAGTTGCAAATGTGATATTTATTTACAACAATTCAATAATAAAAAATTAATATTGTGGTATATATTAGACACAACATTGTCTGATTTTGCTAAATTGTGTA
>NW_015505480.1:503062-508369 GCF_001515645.1 Sinocyclocheilus grahami | reverse complement strand
TGTGCACACACTGTCAGAGCTGTGTGAGATCACTACCATCCTAATTTTGTGGGGGTGGGTAGGGGTGTTAATTTTTTTCCCCCATAGGTTTTTAACATTCTAAAAGCTCTTTATTCCAAAGATACTACAAGCTAGTCAGTGTATTCAGTAGGTGTAATGTATTGTAAGCTGCTTCAGAAGTATTTCAAGTATTACGTACAACAATAAAACAGTGCATTGACATAAAAAGGAAATTTACTTTTGGTACTTAAGTACTTTTAAAAGCAAGTACTTCTGTACTTTTACTTAAGTAAAAATCTGTCTTTACAACTTTTACTTGTAATGGAGTAATATTTGACCAGCAGTATCTGTACTTTCACTCAAGTAATAGAGTTGAGTACTTTGTCCGCCTCTGGGTAGGAGCCATAGGTTAATTGCTTAAAATGTCAATTTAAACAGGGGAATGTCTGTAAATAATTTCAGTTTTTTTTTTCTTTATTAAAAGAACAGTCCTATCGACCTTCAACTCAATGGAGGGATCAAACTTGAGTTACTGTAACTGAACTAAAGCAGAAATAAAAGTATTTTTTTTTACCACAATACCGCTAGGTTGGTGTTGTTTTAATTAAATGAATCAAGAAATCCTTAGTGTTTCTTTTCAGAAGAAAAAAAAGAAAATGAAGGGAAAGTGTAATATGAGAGGAAAAGAAAGAGATGGCTCATTTGATCAATATCTCCCTGCCTCGAATTCAATCAGCGGGGATAAAAAGCCATTCTCCATATCACCCAAAATAATACATCTCCATTACTCCGCACAAACTCCCATCATATCTGACCCTTCATTCTATCCACACCTCAGATACTCGCTTTTTTCATCTTTCTAATCTGTGCAGAGATACTGGAGAGGAGGGGTAGAGTTGATGGTTGATTGAGTCATGATAAATCAATCATCCCAAAATAACCCACATGCATTTCATTTTTCTGACCTCAGAGCTGTTTGAGGGGATATCTGTTTGATAACATTGCTTCAGAGTTACAAGAATTTTGATGGTAAAATATGAAGGAAAGGATGTGCATCCAAACATGTGTATGGCAATAGAGTACATGTCTGTCTTATTGTTTCCCAAATGGAAGTTGCAACAGTTGTCCATGACTCAAATGCATAATCAAGAAACCAACTGCAATAACAGCATGACATGTACAGTATTCCCTGCAGAGCGTGTCTCTGTCAAGAAACTCCCATGATTCGCATACTCTCAAATACTTAATCATGTTGCAGAAACTTGCAGAAAATAACTGTGGGATATGAAATCCCTGGGGTAAAGGGTTTCCTTATCTCTGCTTGTTTATAATTCATTCCATCCAAACACACATTTGTAGCATTACCTGTTTTTCTTGCTTTTAGAGCCATTTTGATATGCATTTGCACACTGCTGGTGTTAGAGGGCAACAGGAAAGGGTAGAGTAAAAGCTGGCTATACTTGCATAATGGCTCATCTTTGCCAAATGCATAATAATCAGGAAGTAATGTTCTTTAAATAGGGACCTAAGACTAAGAAGTAAAAACATACTTTGGCATTTACATTTAACAAGTGCCAGGGAGTAACTATCAAAAGTAACTCATGTGACGCTTGGATCAGCTGCTTTTACAACAGTGTAGCTTTTCAGTAACAGGCTGCTTTCTCAAGTGCAATTTTTGAGTTTATTGTTACGTTGTATTGCGCATGCATCTTCTCTTACTTCACAAACTTCTGCGTTCTTTCTCTTATTTGTATCACTTTCAATACGTCAGATTCTTTCTAGTGAATCAGTTCGTCCTAAACAGTTCTCTTTCATAAGTAGCGCTGGCAAGTCTGATTCATTCTAGTGAATCGGTTCATCATTGTCTTTGTCTAAAATAGGTTTCTTGCTCATTATGTAGCACTTGAAATATTCCTGTGAAACATTGATATTTTTATAACGGTTAATTTAGTTTATCACAATGTCTTTGAATTAATTACAGCTACAAAGTAGTAAGTGTTGTAGATAATGTATATATATATATTATTGTGTTGTAGTGTTGTACATACAAAATATAACTGGATAGGTATGCTTTTAAAAACATAACTTGCGTAGCTAACTTGTTTTTTTAAACCTTGACAGTAGCATCCCCAACATTGCATTTAAGCCATATGGTAGGTGCTTTACAACAGATTTACAAAAAGTTATAGTTATGCTTAAAGGTACATAAATGATTTTAGCAAATGGCTGCAATATAACAAAGAGTGAAAAATTTAAGGGGGTCTGAATACTTTCCGTACCCACTGTATATATATTATTGTGTTGTAGTGTTGTACATACAAAATATAACTGGATAGGTATGCTTTTAAAAACATAACTTGCGTAGCTTAACTTGTATTTTTAAACCTTGACAGTAGCATCCCCAACATTGCATTTAAGCCATATGGTAGGTGCTTTACAACAGATTTACAAAAAGTTATAGTTATGCTTAAAGGTACAATATGTACGTTTTCGCCACTAGAGGTTGCATTTTCAAAACAATAACAGAGGCGAAGCTCAATGACGCAATGACGGAGCATGGAACAATGGGAGATGTCGAGTCAATAATCATGCAGATTTATGTTACAAACTTATAGAATTGTACAGTAAGAAAGTTATTTCCTTTAACCAGGAAATTAACGTTCTTAGAATTGACAAGACGGTTGACCCTGAGTGGTCAGCTAAATATCTACAGTGGATCTAAAATATGAATAGTTAATTATAACTAGTTATGGTTAATTATTCATATTTTCCATGAGCTGATTTGCTACAATGTACGTTTTCGCCACTAGAGGTTGCATTTTCAAAACAATAACAGAGGCGAATCTCAATGACGCAATGACGGAGCATGGAACAATGGGAGATGTCGTTTTCACAAACAATTTTCACGGATGATATTTGCTTACCTGTCTATTAAAACAAGGTTCTCGCGAAGCTCTCTCCATTTTGGAAACGCCACGCCGATATTTATTCTTTTATTTATTGTTTTATTTCTGTGTTTGTCCCAATGCCTTCTTGCCTCAGTTGGTGTACGTCTACGTTTTTTTGGATTTTCCGTACTTTCCAAAGTGTAATCGTGATCCATGATAATGTAAATGCACAACAGTGGCACGCTGCATGCGGTATAACTAACACTTCCGCATCGTATACGGATTAAAAACAATCTCAACACCAATCAACCAGCGTGATATGATATCAGTAATACTCGGTTTCAATTTCAAAGTGATTCATCTTGTATGGGTACAAAAGGCACTAGCCTAGCATAGCCTCTAGATATCACATTTATCACTCACTGACAGATGAGGCTCTGGGATGTTGCAGAACAGCATTTTTTTTCTCACTGGTTCTTTTTCATTTGTCATGTTTATGTCTGGATATTACAAGAAACAAAGCTGTAAGTATATCAGAATACCTTAGAAGCTTGTATCTAGATGAAGTATGTGATTTCATACTTTAGCGAAACCTAAAACAAAACATAGCATTGTTTACTTGTCAGTGTTAATTAAAATAATAACTCAGTGCTATTGTGCTATACAATGGTGCTATTTCTTAAAAAAAAAAAGATAATAACTGAACTGAAATGATTCATTTTCAGATGCACTTTACTCCTTAACAACTGCTCTAAAACAATTACCCTGCCCATGATACAGATGATGGCTCTCCAACTCCCACTAGCACTCCACGCTTATGAACAGAGGGGTGTGACAAACCCTTTTAATTAGATTCCAAACCCCAATCCTCCAATGCTTAGCCGAAGACAGGGAAATCAGACCATAATCTGACAGGTGTCTGGAGGCAGATGGAGAAATCCAGTCTTCCCTTTAGAGAAGCAGTGAGATGTGGTGCATTTCCCCTCTCTTCACACCCTATTACCCCTCTATCCCATCCCAATCTCCCTGATGAGAATGGAGAGGGATCCAGGACAGAATGAAAATCGTGGATACGCGTAGACCACCAAGGCAAAACCGCAGTGCGCTGAGAAGGTTCTAACTCAACGGGCAGGAGAAAGGCCAAAACATATACCTCCCATCCACCTCACGGGGAAATGCCACATTTGGAATTCAATATAAACTCACATAACACTCACATCTATACTTATTAATAAAACATACAAATATATCCAGTTGGGTCTGACCTGTCGGAGAAAGTTTTTAAGGCACTTTGTCTGGGGGGTTGATAGGCTGTGCTTGAGGGGGTTCCTGACATCTGGTGCTTGGGTATGTGAGCAATTGCTATAATGCACTCACTCCATTACCTTGCCACAGTGGACAAACGGGTAATGGGTTTCTTAAAGGTAAACCCTCCTTCTTTACCCCTTACCTGCAAACTAAATCGACAACAGTTAGTGGCTCTGACATTAGTAATTCAGATTCAGCCCATTTGTGCTTTTCAGAAGGGCCGTCCTTAGAATAATAATAAAGGTTTTTGTTGGTTAGTGTGACTTATTCTTCAGTGTATTGCTCTTTTTACTTGTTTTAAGTATATAAAACTCACTAAATATTGCAGTGTGTTGTTGTTCATGCTTAAAAAATACCCTAAAAAATCAATAATTGAGTAAATATTTATTGAAAACAAATCTTATACAATATTGCTTCTCCAGTCATTTTTTAAATTCAGACATTTTTCTTGAAATAAAGAAAACGTCTCGGGTTACTTGTGTAACCATGGTTCCCTGAGGGGAACGAGACACTGCGTCCTCTAGGGGTCACTATGGGGAACGCCTCGTCGTGACCCGTGTCTGAAGCCTACATTGAAAAAACACCAACTTGTTTGGCCGGCGACAGCCATGACGTCACTACTGCCGCGACTAGTACAAAATAGGCGCCGGTAGCGCACATCATTCACTTCTTCGTCTGAAGCTTGTGTCCGCAGCATGGCACAACAAACTAGAGGACGCAGTGTCTCGTTCTCCTCAGGGAACCATGGTTACACAAGTAACCCGAGACGTTCCCTTTCGTGGAACTTCGAACTGCGTCCTCTAGGGGTCGCTATGGGGAACGGTTTACCCACGCCGCCATGCCGAGGGGAGTGCAAGCCAGAACCATGGCGAGCCACTAAGTACCAACTACACCATATCGCTATGGGAGTTGCCCCTGTCCTGGACTTAGACGGCTGTCAGTGACATTACTCCCTACGGCCAGAAGCCTAGGCTGCCAAGGGACATTACTAGAGCCTCACAGTGTGCAGGTCCCACTGGGACAAGATTGGTAGCCGACCCAGGCTACCAGTAGTCTACCACGGGAATCAGTCTCTCGAGATTAACCTCCGGTGTAATGAGGGCGGCTGGCT
>NW_015505480.1:502454-502849 GCF_001515645.1 Sinocyclocheilus grahami | reverse complement strand
GAGGAGTGGGTCCCAGGCGGAACCGGGGTTTTAGACCACTCAGAAAAAGAGAACGAAGCTGTGCGCGTAACTCTTACCATATAGGATTTTAGAGAAGTGGGCAAAGTAGAACGTGCGCACTTACCACTTTCGTGGAATTTTAGAAAAGTGGGCAAAAATACCGTGCCCACTTACCACCATGTGGATTTTAGAATGTCCATATGTAGATGGATACTACCGTTCTAGGGGGTTCTCGTGGCACTTCTGGAGGGCAGCCTATAGATGGAACTCTGAGTAGTCATCAGTCTCACCTACGGCTATCATGCTGGCGTGGCTAGCCGCAAACCTGCAGCTGAGGGAGCAGACATCCGTTCAGCGGGAGCTCGACCTACAGCATGTTCCATTGGTGGAACAGC
>NW_015505480.1:500532-501211 GCF_001515645.1 Sinocyclocheilus grahami | reverse complement strand
CGCACAGCTTCACGTGCACATCCCCCACTCACGTGGCATTTGGAGGAATGCGCAAAGCCTGCTTCACGTGGACACTTATCATCTTATCTGGAATTTAAGTTCATGGAGACCCGACCATATCGGCCCGCCGGAAGAGGCCGGCTCGCACATCTCAGTAGTGATGGGAGCCCTGCCTAGGACAGCTTACACAGGAGGATCCTGGTGATGCCCCCGTACCTCCTGTTCGATGCCTCAGCAAGAAGGAGTACGCCGGTGGCCAGGAAGCCCCTCGGGGTGACCAGGCACTGTCGCCCCGTCCGGGTGCCCTGCAGCGTAGCACCGGGGGCCCGATGTTCACGAAGGCTCCGCAAGAGCCCGTAATCGGCCGCATGATCCAGGAGGTATGAAGCCGAAGCCCGGCTCTCCTTACTGTCTGGATGTATGTCGACGAGTGACCCGCCTACTGCAAGTAGAGCACCTGGCCTCTGAGCCCAGCAACGGCACCTCATTGAGGGCGTCTAGCAAGGGACAAAACCGCACAGGTCCCGGGAAACACTGCAAGGAACTTATAGATGGTTACACACACACAGCCATCTCGGTCTGTCCTCGATATACAGATATCATGATATTTGGATCGTACTCACCCCCATGACCTCTGAGCTGGAGCTCTGCTCCGAGGATCTTTCTGACCGGATCATCC
>NW_015505480.1:499462-500409 GCF_001515645.1 Sinocyclocheilus grahami | reverse complement strand
AGGCTTGTTGCCGGAGCTCTGTCCGGGGATTTTTTGACCGGACCAACAGTCAGGCGGTTACTATGATCTGGTCATGGAACCACCAAAAACATCATGGGCCCAGTAGGAGACTGCTTGAAATTATTTTACAGCTAACCTCGGTCAGCTGGAGATGGTGGTCATAGAAAAGGGAATTAGAAAGAAGGGGAGAACAGGGTAGATGTTGTACCCCTGCGGGAGAGAGTGAATACCTCGGTATTACTCTGACCCGGACGAAAGCGCTAGTGCCTCGCCCAGATCTCACCCCTCGGGTTTCGCCTGCCTCCCTTTGACCCACGATACTTCCTACCCCCACCCACAGGTGGAGGCGGGGCGCGAGTCGCGACACTAGCCCTCTGTGCCCGTCGATGACCCTCAGACCGAGACGGGCCAGGACCCCTGGTTTGTTCGGGCTCAGCCCTGGGCCTTTCTGGTATGAAGGACTTGAATGCTGCTGAGCGCGACTTTGCCTCCCTGAATTCGTCGACCACCGTCTCAACGGAGGTGCCCGACAGTTCAGAGGGTGAACCCGGGGCATCGAGAAGAAAGCCCCTTCTCTCTTCCCGATGTCCGCCAAGTTCACCCACAACTGCCGCTCCGTCGCCACCATAGCAGCCATCGCTCTGCCCATGGCCGAGGCTGCCCGCTTAGTAGCCCGGAGGGCCAAGTCTGTGGTGCGCCACAGCTCAGCCGTTTCGCCAGCGGAAAAGGCCGTTTCGCGCATTGACTCGGTGTTCGCATAACTCGTATGCTGAAACCGGTATACGCGTGAGAAAAATGGCCTTCCCCTCCCTCCTCGATCTCAGTGTGGAGATCAGGAAGGAAAGGAAGGCTCACCTGAGCTGGAGGTGTATGGCCAGAGAGATAACGTTCATCGAGGCGATCTCGCGACGTCACCGCCTTGGCCCGTTTCCACGGTAATTCGAGCC
>NW_015505480.1:474575-499066 GCF_001515645.1 Sinocyclocheilus grahami | reverse complement strand
GGATATCATCATCCAGTGGCTGTCTCTCGCCCGACACCGATGCCCCCCGTTCAGCCTCATCGGCTAGGTCCACCTGAGATCCCCACGAGCTCATTCTCCTCCGTGCCTCAGCAGCGGCGGGTCCCGAGCCACGGGAAACCGATGGTTGTCCCTCTCCGCTCGAGATGAGAGACAAACGAGAACGGAGCTTTTTCAGCGAAAAGCTCTCACAGTGCACGCAAATTGCCCCCTCGAGGACATCGCGTGCGTGCTCCTCGCCCAAACAAACAACGCATAGCTCGTGTGAATCATCGGGTGTCAGAAACCGCTGACATGGATGTACACACTTTCTAAACGCTCCGCTAGTGCTCGCCATAGTAGGAAAAGAAAGCTCTTACTTTACTTTTGGAATGCACGCTTCAAACAGAACGGTCAGTGAAGACGAAAAAAGTGGTGATGTGCGCTACCGGCGCCTATTTTGTACTAGTCGCGACGGTAGTGACGTCATGGCTGTCGCCGGCCAAACAAGTTGGTGTTTTTTCAATGTAGGCTTCAGACACGGGTCACGACGAGGCGTTCCCCCCCATAGCGACCCCTAGAGGACGCAGTTCGAAGTTCCACGAAAGGGAACTCATCTCTGTTGCTTATTTATTGGCAAAAAATATTTTAACAAAATTCATTCACAAAAACTTTTATCCATCAAATCAAAGAGAAACATCAAAATGTTATTTATGAATAGAGAATTTATGATGTTTAAAAAAGTGGTACCTTGAAAAATATGTTTAAAACACATCAATTTATAATATTTAAAAAATATAAAAATAGATGTGTACACTTACATTTATTCAAGGTGTTAGGAAAGCTATTACATTTTACTTGAATATTAAGCCAAAAATAAAAATCCAATACCATTTTCAAGAAAAGTTTGGATTTAATTACTCTAAAATGTTTTTTTCCTGACTTTTCCTGAAAATGGTATTAGATTTTTTTCTTTATAATAGACACTTTTATTTGTCATTGAACCTCATAACAACAAATGTTATATTATTACATGTACATACCTATTTCCAAGTCACTCACTGCCGTACACTGAGATGGTTTGTGGGAAAAGTTTAGCAAACGTCTTTTCAAACATTGTGTTCTTTTGTTTAACTATCGTTTATAAAATCCCACTTTAGCTCAACTAAGTGGCTGGGGGTTATATTCAGCTTTCTGTCTGAAATAACATTTCATCAACAATTATCCTCACTAAGCTTGCCGTTGCTAAATTAGGACCAAAGATTAGTGATTACAATAAGACTGCGGATTTGCAATTGTGCACGCTATGTGTACCCGTAACGGGATGCTTTGGTATTTGCCAATTAGACACTAGGGCTAGGGATGACTTCCATTGCTGCTATTTATGAAAGGAAACAAGTCTCGCCACACTAGATCAGCAGTTTGCCAATCATCTCCATTTTTCAGACTCTTCTCATCCCCCGGACTACAACACTCACAAGTAATTTCACACTGATCAACTAACAAAATGTACTAATATAACAATACAGTTTGCCCATTTTTCCAGATCATATTGCTCCATTATATTTAGGGAAACCCCATTATATGCACTTGAGCTTTGCCAGAGACACACTCATTGTAGACTGCTGGGCAAAAGCTGAACAAAAGACCAATCTGAGAGCAGGATGGAAAATCTGAAAAACTTGATATGAGAATAGCAGTAGGCTACAACAGCTGCCCTGGCTTCTTCCGTGAGTTAGAGACTGACGAGCTTCAAAAATGGTAAAGAAATGCAGATACAGTATAGTTCTGCTAATACACTTTGACGTTCTAAAGGTACAACCCCCCTCATGTCTGGACAGGACCATTGTAATTGGCTGGTTTCGTCTGAGGTTTAGCAGAAGGGCTTTAACTGGAGTTCTCTAAAGCTCTGGACCATGACCAGTGGTCTTTTCTAACAGGCTCTCTGTGGAGCTCCTACTGCTTTTCATTCTTGTATGATCTTAATAAATTGGCGGAGACGAGTGAAGCTTCAGCCTCCTTATGGGAAAGAAGCACCTGACAGCAAGATTATTGGAAAACCAGGAGGATGATGGGAAAGCCATGCCAAATAGTAAAATATGTTTTATAACCGTCTCCTTTTTTTTGGACATGGTAGCTTTGAACTGGACAGGGTGTAAGGCAAAATAAATCATAGCACTATGGCTCATCCTTTGTAATTTGGCACCACAGCATATTAAAAAGCATCCCAAACGGAGGACTCAAACGCCGGACTCTGCTTTAAGTTCAGCTCATCAAAATGTCCTGCGTGAGTTATAGATCCCAAACACCAAGAAACACAGGAAAGCCTGTCTGCTTTTACTCAGACTGCATGTTTCAGTCAAGTTTGTTTTCAATGACATCAACAACATGGCTGCTTTGTGGCACTGACAACACCACCTCCACGGCCTCTGATGTGTCAGAGCCAACTTTCGACTTGCCAGAACATCAAAAGCACTGATCATGCCTGAATAATTACGTCTTTTTATAGCCTTGAAATGAGTCCCTGCTCCACTGCTGATCGTCAATCGGGACTTGTACTGACAATGTATATCTTCATATAATTGAAGCTGTTCACCATATGTTTGTTCTCCTTTCAAGGAAGGGACAGTCTTTGGTGTCAACTGGGGCTCATGCAACATCTGCGAGCAATTACATCTGCCCAATCCAGCAGGCAGGTTAATTAAGATGCGACAGGTAATCAAGCTGCCCGGAAACCAATTAAAGCTGCTTGATCTGGGCCGCTGTCTATGCTCACACTACTAGGCCTCCATCTTTCAAAGAGATCCATTGTTTTATCAAGATCAGGCAATGAGTTGAACTTCAATATCATGTGTGCACATCACCAGATTGGCTTCACACCAAATGTTAGGGGTGATATTATGGGATGGAATGTTGCAGGTGCTAAGATGGCAGAACAGTGGCAGGGAGAAAGCACACACACATCTGCGAGACATCCCCCGTGGCCACTTGGCTCATTCACAATCAAAAGTCTGAATAGAAATTCAATGGGATGTCTGCCCACACTCCCGAAAGATTTATGCTGACAGCACATTTGAATACACAGTGACCAGAGGCATGCATGTGACTGAAAGGGGTCCGATTAGCAGGTGAGGAGAGGGGTGAACTGGAGGTAGGGAGATAATGTTGATGTCAAATGCAGGAATTCTCAATGCCATTCAAAACTCTGTGGGGAAAATATGAAACAAAAGAAAGAGTAGACCATTAAATTACAGGAGCAGCTATTTATTTGATCCCCCGAAAATGTATGAATACTATTCTCCAGCGCAAATATTTGGTGCCAAGACACTAACAGATCCAAAACCAAAAGGATATTAACTTTTTTCTTATTATTGATAATTATTAATAATTCATACAGTAGCAAAAATCTTGGTAACTTTAGTAATAGTCAATAATAGAGTATAACAAAATAGCAATAGCTGTCTTCTTTCAGTATACTAGTAGAAGCTATAATATAATATAATATAATATGAAGAAGACTATTATTGTTAATTTGATGTATTATATTTTATATGAACTCTTTCCCCACGCTTGACAGAATTTTCTGTAATTTACGAGACAACGCTTCCTCTCCATTGATGGAATTTTCGGGCGTTCCAAGTGTTCACTGTTATATGGTAGGAGGTGCTATTACACATCTTCTGAAAAAGTAGTAAAAGTCTGGATCAAAACATGGCAAAGAAGCAGAAATAATCGATCACGTATGTAAGCAGATGCATCATGAAGCCTTTTTATCTTTTACAAAAACATGATTTTCTCAGCTTTTTGTTCAAAAATTTTGCTTTTTGTATGAATCCTGCCCACATTCAAGTGTTGATAAAAACAGAATGCATGAAGCTAGCATAAAACGGGGTTTGTGTTTAAAAGCAGAGGGACTGTTCTTTCTTTTGACATATTGCATGTTCATATACTATATTCATACAACAAAATATTCTTGGGGCCATGAAAATTTAGAATTTTTTTAAATGCTTGCAGGGAAAGAGTTAATTAAAATGATAAATTTGCATTAATATTTCACTTTAAAAGTTAAAATTAAAAGGTGTGCTCAACAAAACATTTATTTCTGCTTATGGTACTGAATATTGCGAAATATCACTGGTATTGGTACTGACTACTGAAACACTAGTTCAAACACATGCAATAACCACCATGCCACAGCTCTGATAATATCAATCAATCAATCAATCAATCAATCCATAAAGCCTCATTTAACACAAAAGGGAGGGGGGTGGGGAAAACAGCTTAAATTGGGAGATTGTGAACTGTTGGTCCTTAAGCGCTTTGAGCCAAAAGAATTGGATGAGGCTGTATGGATTTGTGTAGTATTTAAAGCACTGGATTACAAGAAGCTATCTGCAGGAGTCCTTGACATGATAGTGGGTGGCCAACAGAGCACAGCCTGTGGTGTAGTATGTACCATGGCACCTTGTCATGGTCTCCAACTAACGGCACAAATGTCCTAGATTAGATTTACTCAAGTAATCATTATAAATTTGACAGAAGTGAAGAGATTACGCCAGCCTCCCCCTACCCCTGTTTATCAGAAAGGCTCAGATGCCAAGTCTCAATCTCTTCTCTCCGAGGACTACCTGGCGGAGGTCTGGCACCGTTCCCCGGCTCGTGGCAGTCACCCCAGGGGGCAGAAAACTGAGTAGCAAAACAAGCTGTCCAATCCAAGCGAAGTGCTCTATAAGCACGCTAGTCAAGGCTCATTAAAGGAATACATTAGTCCTTTTAGAGAACAACATTGCAAGGCAAAGCCTGTCAATCTGAAGGAGTCTGATTATAAAACAAGCTTTGATTGGTCTGATTTCAGTGTGAGAGAGTGCAAAAGTGTTTCTTAGCAAATTGGAGCCTGGAGAGGCAGGCAGACACGGAGGTCTAATGCATGAATAACATCATTTGACGACTTCTCCTTCCTGGATATTTTCCTATGCACGTACGTTCGGTGGAACCTCCAATGCCATGCTTTTTTAATGCCGGAAGGATGTGATGAGCTGGCAGGAAAGGCCTGTCTCTTTGGCATACAGCACTGAGAGCAGTCTGGCAATTAAGACTGCACACTGAGGCCACTAACTCAAAGAACAAGGTGGTTAGGATCAGTAACCACATTGAGTATATTGTATTTACACGCTCTCAAATGTATCATGCTCATTAAGCTTGCATGCAGTTTGGTTGATATGGAACAAGATGTATGCAACTGTGAACTAACCGATATGGGGACTACAACCATCTGCCAGGAAAACAAGTGTGTGAAACGTGATAATTTGAAATTTCCATTCCAAACAAGCCAAGTGGCAAGACTTTATCAAGATGCTGACATCAAAGAGTCACATTTGCTGCACAATCTGATGCACATAGTGCAGTATTAATGACCTGTAAATTATGCAAACATAGTAGCAAACAAATGGAGAGCCTCATTAGCACAGCTAATTGTGCCAAATGGAAATGTCCATGCCTTTACTCCATAGAAGTCTTATTTGTCTTTGAGTAAGGGGTAGAAGTGGAGCGCCAGAATGATTTTTTCATAAAAAATCATTCCTTTGATGGCACAACTGGGGATTTATCTGAAGATGCACAATTGATGTAAAAGTTCTAGTTAAATCTGAGCGGTGAAGTGCAAATCAACTTCGTAGCTTGAGTTTCCTGCTCCTCACGCTGAACTGAACTCCTGTTGAGACTTTCACTGAACTCCCTTCAGGAAAGTGTGGCTGCTTTCCCTACCTTCCATGCTGTTTGAATTAGAGCTGACGTCAGCACATCTCTGGGCTCTCCTGCTCATTAGGCCAGTGCTAAAGGTAAATACATCCATTTATACGAGAAAGGCGCCTTCAGTTCATCAGCCAAAGTCTAAATATACCCTACGATTATGCAGATCCAACACCTCAAGTCTTGCCACCCAATTAAACAAAAAGTATTCAGCGACTACTCAAACAAGCACAATAATATTGCCTCGATGATAATTAATGAGCACAAGCTCATGGAATCATTATTTATCATCCTGACCTCATGCTGTTTTTTTCATTTGATCAGAGCTCTCGCATCAGGGTTCAACGCCTGCTTTGTGTTTGAAAACTGAAGTTTAGGAATGCTCTACCACTGGGGAACTCATCAAGTAGCAAATCGCTGATCGGCTGTCTGATTGTCTTACAGACCAGAACGGGAGGTTTTCATAAAGCTGGAAGTGACAGAGGAAGAATTGGAAAAGCCCCTGTGACAGCTGCCAGAAACATTGCCAGTGGATGAAGACTGGTTCTGATGAGTGGCCCTCTGGGCTTCAAAACCACACCTAGGCATTGGGCGAACAGGAAGCGACAGGCAAATTTGAGAGTTCGACGTGTGAATGACACAATCTAGTGCTTTAATCATCAGTGTTCGCTTACTTCCTTTGAGAAAACGTCAGGCCTGTTATTGAATGACGGGATTGCGCAATGGAATCAGTGAATAAATCCTTTTGTTGACATTTGCGTGATGTGAATATCACTGCTTGCTTATCACTGCTTGCACAACCAGTAGAAACACTCACCTACAACGCAAGTGTACCACCCAAAGGCTGCTGTAAACACAGCAGGATATGGACAATTTCACCAGGACAGTATATCAGTCCTGACAGAGTTTTGCAGCGGCAATCTAGTGTTTCAGTCAAGAGGAAGCTGAAACGCAACGAGAGGTGAGGGGCTTGTAATAGCAGGGTTTGTATGAACGTAGTCCGTTATTAATTTAAAGCGGTTTAGACAGAGCCGCTCGATGTTTGCACAAGGCCTATCTAGCAATTAATAAATCAGATTCAGAGCTTACAGAAGGGAGGGGGTGGGCAGTAGAGAGGTTGGCAGGGAGTAGTTTGTTCACTGATGAAATGTAATAAGCCCCAGCTTTTAAAGTCCACTGGTAATCACCTCTCAGAAAAACTCCTAAACACCAGGCCTGTCAGTTGCCATGTTTCTATGGCCCGTCTGCCTAAGCAGTCTATCGTTATCAAGACTGTGTTTTGTAGTCTTGCGAAGTTCAACCCACCCAGATTCTAATCAAGACTATGTGAGCTAGTTGTATGTTAAATAGCAGGCCCTGTTATTCTGATACACTCATTGCCCTTGTCATGTCTTTGGCTCCATTCAGCTTGTAAGACTGCTTTGATATTGATTATCCGGCTAGTGTGCATTGTGAAAACATAGGGGTCTCCACCCCATAAATCACTTTAACAGGCTTCCATCATGTACTCAGAGCTACAGCATTGGGCTCTCTGTTTTGTAAAGCTGCTCCCTGACACCTGTTCCTAATCACCATCAAAAGAATAACTTAGACGTGGCAACATGTTAATATTTAGTAATACAGCACTCCGTCTCACAGCAGATGTATTGCTAGGGTTGGGAAATAGTGTATTTGATGGATGTTGATGAGTTCATCAGTTACACTTTACCAAGTGAAAGCTTTGATCCTTCTTACAGTTAGATGGACAAGCCAACCAGGAATGACTGTGAATGAGAAGGCCAGTGGCGTGATTCAAAACTAATCACAACAAGGAAAGCAATTAAGATTGGTGAATGGTGAGGTTTGCATCAAAACCATCAAAAGAATTTCAAGAAGGGATACATTAATGCATTTGGGGGAATATACAAATCTATAAACCCACCACACAGTGCAGCGCTTTGAACTATTGCAACCCTAAACTGAAAGAAATGCAATAAGATTTATTTTTCTCTCCTTCGAATTTCTAGCAAATAACCTAACAAATCCTCCAAAGGAAACAGATCTGGGCCTCCACCCTATCATATCAAAGTCTTTGTAGCACTTTTCCACTGAGAGGTTCATAATGAGTGGCGTCATTGTTTCTAAACTGCTCAATGTTTCCACGACCTCAGCGTGTCCAAAATATGTTATCTTTTTTAATTCCACGCATCACATGCTATTGTTTAATCATGATGATGTTCAAGAGGCAAAACAGAGATTAAACAAAAGGGTGGTGGTCTTGGCGGGAGGGATGGAGGGCTGGTGGAGGATTAGTATAGGCGGTGTTTGAATGTGCTTCAACCTAACCCACAGATGTTCTGTATTGTACAAGAAATGAGAACCACCTGCTCAATCAAAATGCATGAGTGCTTTGCTTTTCAATTCCCCCTTGAAATATTTGGATAATTTCTTTTATGTCTGAAATAAAGCAGCGAGAACTTCCTGATGGTTCTTGAAGTACGTCTCTTTTAGTCAAGAAATGGATTGCTGATCAACCTGGTCTGCATTAGTTCCAGTCATTTTGAAATGATCGCAGTGCATTATCCACGCCAGGCTACCTCTGATGACCATTGCAGAATCAGAAAGGGAGGATCCGGGTAGGAAGCGGCAGTCAACATGCCAGAGCAGTCCAATTCAACGCGACCTGTTTACCTACAAAGTAATTTGGCACAATTCAGCGTGAAGGTGGATAAATTGGGGCTTGATTGCTTTTTAAGTGTGCCAAACAAATATAGAATTTGTTTGTTCAGAATCAAGGTACAATAGTAAAAGTTAAAGGGGTACGGAGAGATGCAGGATGCTGCCCTCCATCAAAAGCAGGACTGATAGGACCTGTCATACGCATTTATCTAGGGAACATCTGGACCCCAGCTGTCGAAGACCATATATTGGTCCTATTGAGTGTGCCTACACCAAAGAACGCACCCTGAGGTAGAGAAAGAGAGATGGGCAGGGCTGCAGAGTCTGGGATTGGCCAGCTTGAGTTATCAGAAGTGACAGGGCAAGTAAACCTCCAAGCTCTCTCAATTAAGCATGAGGCGGGATCAGAGCTCTCAGTTTCTCACTCTGGGCACTGGATCAGGGAGATAAGACTGTACAGTAGCCAATGTAGCAGACTACGTAAAAGAGACAGAGACAGAAGAATCAATTGAACAACAGACATTTACTGCATCACTTAATTTGGAAGTCTTGAGTACAACTAATTACATTTTGTCAAGTGAAGTGAACATCAACAGATATCCCCTGTTCAGTGAGTAGGGCCCCTGTGAATTGGAGCGCAGCATGTTAAAACCATCTTCCTGAGTGTTAGGATGACAAATGATAAAGTTAGTGAAAGGCACTGTAACTGCTCTTAGAAATGAGAGTACTACAGGGTGAAAAGGAACAAAGCTGTGAACGAAGGCGTTAGTTTACAGTTCCCTTAATGTGACACTTGGGGCACCACATAGTTTGGGAATGTGTTGTTTTAGGCAGAGTTCCCAAACACATGTTACTCACCATACATGTTAAGCATCTTAAAGTTTTCTATTAAGGGGTAACAAAGAACTTCTCATGCTCTAAAGCTATCCACACTCATAATATACTTATGATAATCCATGGGCTCATGTGAAACTCAACAGCTGAGTGCTCTGGGTGAAGAAAGGACAACTGACACATAGGGTCTGATGAATGTGTAAGTATAATACTCAAGGGAGTGAAGATCCTGCAGGACAAATATTTCAACTGCAATTCACTTCAAATATACATCTAGTAGAATTTCACAACCACCATAGTAATAGTATATGGTTCCTTTCAACACGTACTGTACAATGCAGCTGTTTCCAATAAAATCAACACCTACGCGTTTGGTTAAGCATTAATATTTTTCCTTTGGATTAACTTTCTCAGTGATGGGATTCCAAAACTCAAAATGAATTAATTTAAGTAGAAAAAAACAACAGAGAATATCTAATCTGAGTTGGCTTCTTTATCGATAATCAAGCTACTTGGAATAACTCTTTTATAGCAATTCCAAACTCGTAAAATCCAAGTAATACTCATTCTTTTGATATCCGCCTCACAGATACAGACTGTGAAACACCACCATATGTGTCAACTGCAAAAAAAGTGTCATAAACATCACTCATATTTTAAATTTTTTGCGCCTTTTTTGATATGTCGTCAACCAGACTCAGTGGCAACATTGAAACAAGCGCTTGTAAAAAGCAAATAAAATTCAAAGAGACTAAAGCTCCCCAGTGTCCCTTCCCTTCCTACTGTTGTGTGAATAAGTGAGGAGCCCGGACGAGTCCCTGCTTTTAACACAACACATTCAGATCAAAGGCCACAGAAGAGCAGCTGTGAGTTTCCTTAACCCTGATCGCTCAGGCCTGACCCGTCTACACTGACAAGTGACTCATCTATCCAATCTGGGAATGAGCATCTAAAACCTTCACCCTTGAGGTCAAGGGTCAAAGGCACTTTCAAGCAATCAATGCCAGTCTCCGTTTGTGGGAGTTTCGCTTTGGCACGTTCAATCAAGCCTGTCTGGATGGAATTAGGTGGCATGGGATTGCAGGAAACACGGTGGGGTTTGCGTCCGGATCGATTAAACAGGGGTCAAAGGAGGTGTTTGACAAGACAAATCTGTACGCTAAAATCTGGCCAGAGCGAGTACCTTCATTCAGGTGGGGCGCTACCTCTGGGTGGGCCTCTACTTTGCCTAAATTCCATCGCTGTTGCCTCAGGTGCTATAGTGAGTTATTTTAGTAAGAAATGCCAGATATTAGCACCCAGCTCCCATTATTTTGTAAATTATTACCCCATAAAAGTAGGTACCCAGCGACAGCTGAAAGCGAACATTTGTTTTCGACTACATTTTAGAGGCCATATGTTTCTCATTCGTTGATACACATTCAAGAGCATTTCAACATAAAAAAAAAAATCCCAACACAAATATTTCATCATGAACCTGGCATGTTTTGCAACAGACCTGGAACAGTGACTAATGTCAGCATACCAGAGAAAACCTCACAAAACACACAGAGCCCAAAGGAGTGAAAGAAAGAAAAACCATCCGTTGAAAATTTTGAATTACATGTCCATTTTACAGAGAGTGGTCCCGCTAGGCTTACCGGAGAGCCATTCAGGCGAGCGCCATTTCTGGCCAGTTGTGCCGTGAGAATGGGGCTCTGTATTGCTTGCGGAAATAGACTGTCTCTGTCTTTACTCTCACACCTAACAAATCAACCGCTCTTGGAGGTTTATCCCAGTTCTCTTCTGACCGCTGTTCAGATGTGGCGTCGTGGGCAGGATTTAGGGAGGTCAGACACTCAGCCACAGCACGGTGTGAACAAGCGGCAGCTGCTGCGACGTGAGTGATGCTGGGAGCTTCTGGACAAGGTGTTTAGGACTCAACGTCACCTGCTCGCACACACAACGTCTGCGAAAGAAACATTAAGCCACGTGCTCGCTGTGCTGTAAGGGGATTTCAGGACTGTGAGTAAGGTAGATACATACAACACAGACTGACATGCAAATATGTTCTATCTGGTTTGTGAGTAAGAGTAAAAAAAATAAAAAATCACCTGGCATGTTTACAGGAATGGAAATAAACACTACATAACTGAGCAACCATAGTTTATGTGTCAAAATAGGTCACAGATTTTGCTCATTTTTACAGTATCATTTCCATGGTATGTGCAGCATGGAGAAAGTGGAAAAGAAATTTGGACCGTTCTTGCTTTTTCCTATGACCTCTTGAAAGATCAATATGTTTAATTACAGATAAAATGCAAAAGAAAGAGCTGCTTGCTTTTTTTCTTGTGCAAACACCTCGCAATTAAATTTGCTAGTATCTTTTTTTAAATTACTCTCAGAAGTCTCATTAAGCCTTGCCGGGGTAAAAAGCGGGTACTGATCTATTAAAAACCCACTCACTATGCAGAATAAAAGTGGCAAGTGACACAATAAGCACAACAATAATAATCTGCTTAATACTCCAGACAGTGAAAGGAGATGAATCAATTTCCATGTCTTATCTCCTTATTAAGAGATAAAGATGCAGGAAGCATTAGCCATGTAGAGGCTGGGCCGGAGTGATTAGCAGGGATTTAATGGGAGCCGGGAAGAGTAAGGGAACCACATACTTCCAAGAACAACTGATTAAGGTTATTAAAATTCTAATTAAGAGGGGGATGTAGCCACACAGGACGATTCCGGTTGATTCTCTTTAGACCGTGTTTTGATGGGTTCACCAAGCTTCCCGTTCCCCTGCATCTGGAAAGCTAATTATTTAAATCAAGCTGTCATTAAAAGCGTGTTTGCTTGTCAAAAACAGGTGATCAGCAGGTCTCTGAGGTGCACTGACACACGGAGACAGACAGAACCTCTGCTCTGTTGCTGTAATCGAGTTGGCTCATAAAACATCTAAGAGGTGGTCACCTGGAGAAGCAAGCAGCAGAAACAGGGGACATAGGAAGTAAATTGCTGTTCCAGAGGCAAAATAGGGAAACGGGATGTAACCGGGGTCGCTGATGGGATGTGGCTGTTAACTGTCAGCCAGTCGGCAGCTGCTATGTGGTGGAATCCACAAACTATCTAGGCTGTATGTGTCACCGCAGTGTCAAACAATTTCAACACATCTCATAATCTGTCTGCCTGCACATGAGCATGCTCAATTTATCAGCCTATAAAAATGTAAAGCTAAAGCTAAAACAGCCATTTAAGGAGTTTGCTACAGTGCTCCAGCTAATACTTTTTTTAAATTGCAATTTTAATTGCAAGCTATAGCAGAAATATACCTCTTTCACTAATCTATTAGGTAGTTTAGAGGCCATGATACAAAATATTTGACCAATCAGTGTAAACTATTCTACAGAAGCACCAAGAGCAGACCATTAGCTGCATCCAGCTATGTTTGTTCTCGTGGGTGCAAATACCAGAGGGGGTCGCTAGTGACAGGTCGCCCGGTGACGCTCAGCTATGCCTGCGTTTGGGCTGAGAGGTCAAAGGTCACCCGGCTGACTCACAGGCGTTCGTCAGGCAGCCGTCAGCACAGCTTCAAAGCTCCTCCAGCCCTATTACCTCCCTGTGTCAGTCAAGTGTCAGCTTCAGCCGTTCTCATTAAGCCAAGGAGCTGATTTACTCATGGTATCAAAACAGAGAAACCGATTTATCTCTGCTTGGGTGCTCTAACACAGATCCGAACCTGCTGGAGAAACAAAAGGAAACTCCAAAATAAATGTCAGATCATAGTGAACTGATTCAAGTCTTATAATTTAATGAATCTCATGAAAATGTGTCTGGATCAAATTTCAACCCAAAAAATTATCAAATAAATAATAATTACATTTTATATTTCAATAATAATAGCAACAATAACATTAACAACGACAACAGTAATTGAACCCTATTACCTCCCTGTGTCAGTCAAGTGTCAGCTTCAGCCGTTCTCATTAAGCCAAGGAGCTGATTTACTCATGGTATCAAAACAGAGAAACCGATTTATCTCTGCTTGGGTGCTCTAACACAGATCCGAACCTGCTGGAGAAACAAAAGGAAACTCCAAAATAAATGTCAGATCATAGTGAACTGATTCAAGTCTTATAATTTAATGAATCTCATGAAAATGTGTCTGGATCAAATTTCAACCCAAAAAATAATCAAATAAATAATAATTACATTTTATATTTCAATAATAATAGCAACAATAACATTAACAACGACAACAGTAATTGTAATAAAGATATATTTGTCACAGTCTTCAGCCGGTGTGCCCAGGAGGGCCACCAGATGACTGTGTTCTGGGAGCACATGGCTTGTGTTGTGTTTGTCTGTTGCCATGTGCTCTCTCCTGTCTATTGTCTGGCCCCTCCCATCTTGTTACCTCGTTATTGTTTTAGTTGCTCCACCTGTGTCTCCCTCGTTAGCCTCCTCGTTTGGTTCCTATTTATTCTCCTTGTGTCTGCCGTCCTGTGCTGATCCGTCATTTCTCATTGTGTGTGTTTCGTGTCTGCATGTGTGCAGCTTTAGCTCTGCCTGTCTGTTTTTCCCCCTCGGGGTGGTTTGAGTTTGTTTGTTTCATTTGTTACTAAAATAAAATACCATTTCTCCAGCGATTGAGTCCTCGCTTCATCTCCCCGCACGCACGGTGACAATATTTTTGTTGGTGTAAAGGAGGGCAAAATGTGATTATCATAGAACCAAATATCATAATACATAAAAATCATAATGGTATTAAAATCGTGGAAACAAAATGGGAAAATGGGCGTAACCTTTTGTTTTAGAAATATAAGAATACAATTTCACATTTCTCTCTTTTAATTTTGACCCAACCAAAATTATGAAAGGTTATGTGAGATTTACCCACTTACAGATTGCATAATTAATTCAACTAAATTCATACTCAAATCTCATATACTGTATACTGTAGTACAAATCTGTGTTATAGGAACCTACGCCTTTGAATGCATTAAATTTATTCAACTTCAACTATTTGCAGGAGGTATTCAGTATCTTAAAAGTGGTCATCATTCCAGACCCTGCATCAAGGCCAACACATTCATCTGTCAATGTAATGAGTGTGAGAAGGAAATCATCAGGCAGGTGTCAATGAGAAAGTATCTAGCGTACGCATGCTGGCACCTAAACAAAGAACAATCCCGCCAATCCTCCACACTCATGCATTTGTGCACACAAAGCCTCCGGAGATCACAGCAAAACTTGATTACTAGATTACACAAAACCATGCAAAAAGCTTTACTAAATGTTGAAAGACATGTATTGTCTGGAAAACACAGCCTGTTGTCAAACTACACAACATCTGGCATTTTATTTTGAGTGAATCAGCTTCTCTTTTACTGGTAATAAAGCAAGCCTGATACGAGAAAGGTCTTCTCATTAGCCAAGTTTTACACTCAAGGCTTTTACAGCATCCCTACGAGAACTGTTGATCTCATCTCTGAAGATATCAGCCGATTCATACAGATCTGTGGAACATCTGCACTCTATTGTGAAGTTCAAAAGACTGACGCTCACATACATGCTTTATGTCCTTAATAAAGCTGAAGGTAATACAGCTGGCTAATGATTGACTGCTAGCCCTGGTCAACAGCAGGAATTCAACATCTCCCAAAACCAAACCTCCAGAGGAATAACAAGAGGAAGTTCTTTACTATTTTTCTCATCTCACTGGCTCCCTTTAAAGGTTATCCCGGACAAATCAAACATTTATCACATGTATTTATTACTTATTTATTCCAGATGGAGATATTATCACATCTCTCTGATTTAGAGCTCTGATATAATTAAGTGATGTATTTGTAGCATGTCTCTCCAAGACCAAAGGGCCATGGAAACAAGCCGAGCCAGTGAAAAAAAAGACAATCTGTTGAGAGAGACAATGTGCATACACATTTGTGTTTGTGAAAGAGACTGTAAAAAACCTTGAAACTCAGTTTAGTGTCCTGAAATAGGGAAGCGCATTTGGAATAGATGTTTATGCCAGGATTTTGATGCGACTTACTCTGGCTCTCTGCAGATTGGGAGTAAATATGACCACTTGACTATGGCCCATCTATTCCATACTTCTGTGAGGGAGTTCCATCTGTGCATCTAGTCTCATCAAGAGAGTACAAAACCCTTCCAGCACAGACACTCGACTGCTATCTCACCACAGAAGAAAATAAACGTGTTGAATCTGAGAATAGCCAAGAAAATAAATATAATAATCACTGCTAGACAATGAGGCTGAATCACAACAAATGCTGACGGTATTCTGGCATACATAGTGCCACCTGATGTTTGCTGAAAGTTAAAGGGACAGTTCAACCAGAAATAAAAATGATGTTGTTATTCACTCATACTAAACCCATGTGCTGTTAAAATCTGTATATAATCCGAGCATAATCATGAACAGGATTTCAGTAGAGGGAAAGATTATCACTAATTTACAATATAAATTTGGACTTGTTCCCCACACAAATATTTTGTATAACTTCAAAAGACTTGGAATACAGCACACAAGTTAAATGACAACAACAACAACAATAATAATAATAATAATTATTATTATTATTATTGATAGATAGAGGAAACTGGACAAAATGTTACAGGTTCAAACATATCACTGCTGTGCCCTTAAACAAGGTGAAATAACAGTGGGAAAAAAAAAATGTATTTATTTATACATTCATTCATTATATTTTTAGATACAGGAAACGGGACAAAAGGTTACAGGTTCAAACGTATCACTATTGTGCCCTTGAGGAAGGTGAAATTCCAGTAAAAAATTTCATGAATCAATAAATATATGTTATTACTATTATTATTATTATTTTTAGAGAAAAACCAGACAGGAGGCTACAAGTTCAAACCATATCACTACTGTGACCTTGAGCAAGATGAAATCCCTGTGAATGACAAGAGGTTACATGTTAAAAACATTTCACTATTATGCCCTTGAGCAAGGTCCCAGTGACACCAATGTATATATAAATTAGGTATAAAAAGAAGAAAAAATAATTATCGAAATAGATACAAAATTCTGCAACACATTAAACCCACTCTGTTGCTTATCGGCAATAAAACAAAAAGCTCACACGGTGCTCCGTTCAAGCCAGTGTCTCATGCTCGTCCTCCCACCCCAGAAGTAATGAAAAACCCTCGTAGTGTTTTTGTTCCGATCCCTTCAACTGCCAGCGCTCTTTACTCATGACCATTCACCGTAGCAAACACCACACAGTGTTTGTTTTCTCACAGGAAAATAAACCATCGGCGAAAATATTTGTGTCTTTTGCATCTCCGCAGTCAACAGGGGGCCTAGCTCTGCACGATCCTGTTTGTTTTTGCCCAGAGCTAATATTTAAATGAAATCCTCAGAGAAATAAGCAGGGATGTACATCATGCGGTTATATCTCTTACATGCCACGCACAAATACATTCTCACTGTTAATGTTTCGATTTCCACCAAAACAGGACGATCTGACGATGCAATGCTGCGGTTTCTCGTGAGTGACTGTCAGCCTCCCTCGCTGGAGGAAAAAATGTTTTTTACACAGTCCAACTGTCAGTTTTACGATGCCACATCTGCTTTGAGAGACCGAGTGAGGTCTATTTATTATTTATGGTCGTCTTCATGATCGTGAAAGTGTTTCACAAATATGTGATGGTTTATTCATTAACTTAATGAATGTGTCGCTGTTTTCGTTCCTTTCAACTACATCACTGCTTTTTCCACAACAATGGGGAATTGAGGCAGAAAGGCTGTAAAGCGCGGCATAACCCACATTGCTCGCATTCCTTTGCGCTCTTTTGTTGTTCGAAGTGAGGTGTTTTTGGTGTCACAGCAGGTAATCCAACTGCTCGGGGTTAATTTTAACAAGCCTTCCTTCAATACATCAGCGCTTAAGTACAAGACAAAGAGATGTGGGACAGTGCGGTTCAGCTTGACGTCAAACTGTTCGAAATCGAAACCGTCAAGCACAGACGTGACCTGCATTCTGAAAGCATGAACCAGTCATTTCTCTTCTATTAGCAGCATATTGGTTTGATAGAAGAACATTAAAGTAAATTAGATGTGTGATTTTACAATGCCATCACTCATGGACAAGCAAAACCCTGGGCTGAAGACTTCTGACCTCTGAGGGAACTGGGCAGAGGAAGTGAATAATGGCTGTGGAAGATTAGGGCACAGGCTAATCCAACGGCAGAGATATTGCGGCAGTTAATCTACTATGCCTCAAATAGTTGAAGAGAAGTGAATGTTTTGAGGGAAAATGTTCTCTTTGGAAACATTGCAGCCTATAATTCACAAGAGGACACCTGGACAGACCAATACATAAATCAAGCAATCAACTGGGTTCCCTTCTTGACCTACTGACCTTATTATCAGAGGTCAGATTCACCAAACATTCTTTAAAATACAAATCTTTTTCCCTTATTTTCTAAGATTAAATTTATTATCTTTACAATTAAAATTATTTTTAAAATGTATATATAAACATAATTAGGATAGCTGCGCACTGGTCTAAAAACTCTTATGGTGATACATTTAATTTAGTGGGATGATTATAATACTGCAGGATTAAAAATTTATCACTACTAATATATTTCCTACTTTATTTTCTAATACATGTCCAAAACAAGTACCAGTAAACAAATTCTCCTATTCTACACTCAAAAACGTAGATATTTTCTACTGACAAAAAAAGAAGTACATTTATTATTAAGATTTACAAGAACATATTTGTGAACTGAATTGCACTTGGCATTCTTATAAACTCCTTATGATTTTACCTTAAAGGTCACATATTGTACACCTTTCTGGAGTTTTATTTTAGGTTTTGATGTCCTTAAGAATATATATTTGCGGTATAAGTACCAAAAACCATTTCAATATATTTTTACAGCTCCTTTCTCAGGAGCTCTACTCTTGCAGTTTAAAATCTAGATTAAAGACCCATCTCTTTAACCTGGTTTAAACATAACACACTAATACGCTTCTAATATTCAAATCCGTTAAAGGATTTTTAGGCTGCATTAATTAGGTCAACCGGAACCGGGAACACTTCTCATAACACCCAATGTTCTCGCTACATTGTTAGAAGAATGGCATCTACGCTAATATTAGTCTGTTTCTCTCTTATTCCGAGGTCACCGTAGCCACCAGATCCAGTCTGCATCCAGATCAGATGGTCACTGCAGTCACCAGGATCCAGTACGTATTCTGACCAGATGGTGGATCAGCACCTAGAGAGGACCTCCACAGCCCTGAAAGACAGCGGAGACCAGGACAACTAGATGAGCCCCAGATACAGACCCCTTTAAAGACCTTGTCACAGACGACCACCGGGACAAGACCACAGCAACCAGATGAGTCCTCTGCACAATGTGACATTGCTGCAGCCTGAAATTGAACTGCTGGTTTTGTCTGGTCAGAGGAGAACTGGCCCCCCGACTGAGCCTGGTTTCTCCCAAGGTTTTTTCTTGTTGGTGACACTTCATTTACAGCATTTTTTCTTGTTGGTGCATAGTTGGTGACACTTCATTTCCAGCGATAATGTTGACTTGATTGCAAATGATTGCAAAGATACTATTTAAACTGAACTGAGCTGGTGTGATTAATTGTGGCTGGAACAATAATGTAGCTGTAAAAATAGTTGCCTGCTGAAATTGAAATGTATATACATCTTCATCATGTGTAGATAGACACAGTGAGTTTGTTACTATACACACTAGATGTGATCCCCCTCATAATAACAATCCTGTCCGATCGTCCATCCTTTGAGTCAGAGTGTAACGTTACAGGTCGGCCGATCTGGTTTCGTGGTTAAAGTTAACCTTTTCGACATGTTTCCGTGTTGTCGTTGCTCAGCAATGGCATGGACGCGATGTTGTCTGGGGGTTTGGCAAAAGGAGAGTGGGACTGTGGGCAGTGACTGTGTAGTTCTGAAGTCACAACGGTTTGTGAAAAATCACAGCTACTTTATGCAGGCTGTATGCATTTTACTGTGGACTGACTGTTTTGAAACTTATATGGTAGTTAAATAGCCCCTAGACCTCAGTTATCGTGAAAAAGCCAGGAAATTTCAGTTTTGACAATATGGGACCTTTAAGAACTTCCCTGAATTGTTTCTTAAAGGGATAGTTCACCCAAAAATAAAAATTCTGTCATCAATTACTCACCCTCAAGTTGTTCCAAACCTGTATGACTTTCTTTCTTTTTGCTGAACACAAAATCCCATATTTTTAAGAATGTGGGTAACAGTTGCTGGTTCACATTTACTTCCACAGTATCTTCTTTTGGTTCAGCAGCAGAAGGAAACTCATTCAGGATTGGAACAAATTGAGGGTGAGTAAATGATGACAGATTTGTCATTGTCTGGTGAATTATCCATGTAAGTTTTTTTATTATTATTTATTTATTTATTTATTTTAATGCAGTATCAGATGCTTTGCAAGACCTGAGGTTTCTTCTCCACTTAAATATAATATTTTTTTCTTGCACAGTATCTTCCATTCCTGGCAAAAACAACAAATGTATTTGGACAGAACACCTAAAGAAAGCCACACTCATTCAGATGACTCACTGCACCGTTTAAACGCTGACAACTGACACCTGTTTGCACTTGATCGGTTTTGGAAACATTTGGAAACGCATCTTCCTGCATGCAGACCAGTAATCTACAGTCAGTCAAGGTGAGCTGGGGGCTTTGTTGAGCTCCGCCGTCACAGAAGAGCCCCTTTGTCTCCTCCCCATCTGAAGAATGCAGGGCTGATGGGAATCTCTCAGTGTGAGGCCACATTCCAGTCAACTCGTCCCGGCACACCTGCAGGGCACCTGGGGTCAGCTGCCTTCACCATGCATCACTGGACACAGGAACTGGAATCGACACGAGCTCTACCTCCAAATCCTCCATAGATCCCAGAGTCTATCCAAACTCACTACAGCGCCGTGAAAAGCCCTTGACTGAGTTTGGAACATATTGGTGACTAGAGTGCCTATTAATGAATAATATTGTATTATAATACTATTATGTTGAATCAAATACCAGTGGATAAACTCGAATGCCATTGATGTTTTAATTCTTAGATAAGGATTTCGAATTCAACTACTGTTTGTCATGTAAAAATGCTGATCAGATCAATATCTAACTACTTTTCACAAACCCTTTTAAGTGACCACCGTTAGCCTTTGTAAGGCGGGGTGCACCAGCTAGTTAACCTGTCTCATAACTCATGACCTCGTTAATATTTTTCAGTCTTTTTTCCACAGCGGGGCATCTACTCAATATGATCTAATATGCTTCAGGACAGAGAAACCGCACTGTCAGGTTTTCTCATCATGTCCTGGTGTTTGAAGATTTACTATACTTACACGCAACTTTAAACCGGGGTCGGCAACCTTTTTGATATGAAGTGTCATTTTTAATTTATTTTGGAAATGTCTGTACCATACTATATTAAAATAACATCCTATCCTTTACAAAGTGCTGTTTTGACAGCAGAAAGTAGACTGAAGTGCGTCACCGCTCCAGCAATGCCGTGAGTGTGAGCGAGACTGTGCTTCCCAACCGAACCACTAAAGTATCCATCTGATACATGCAAACATAACCATTCAAAGTTTTCAGATTTTTTAAATGTTTTTGAATGAAGTCTCTTATGCTCACCAAGGCTGCACATATTTGATCAACAACGCAGTAAAAACAGTAACATTGTGAAATATTAGGTAATTTAGGTACCAATTCTCACTGTTAACTAGTTACTTATTTGCATGCATATTACTAGCATATTGGCTGTTTATTAGTACTTATAAAGAACATATTAATGCCTTATTCTGCATGACCATATTTTAGATCCCTTAATTCTTTCCTACACATGCCTAAACTTAACAACTAATTTACTATTAATACGCAGCAAATTAGTTTATTGAGGCTGAAGTTGTAGTTAATAGATAATTAATAGTGATAATTGGTCCTTACATAGGATAGGTCAAATAGGATACAGTTTAAAATAACTGTTTTCTATAGTAATATATTTGAAAATGTTTATTGCTGCGATGCAAATCATTACTCCAGTCTTCAGTGTCACATGATTCTTCAGAGACCATTCTAATATGCTGCTTTGCTGCTCAAGAAACATTTATTATTATTATTATCAATATTGAAAACATAAACATTTTGTGAAAACCATAATACATTTTTTGCCTGTATATTCTTTGATGAACAGAAAGTTCAAAAGAACAGCATTCCTTTGAGCTAGACATCATTTATAAAATTATAAACATTTTTGCTGTTACTGTTTACTGGTTAACACATTAATCTAATGCATCCTTGCTGAATAAAATAATTAATAATATTTTATTTTATTTTGCTAAATAAAATAAAATGAAAAATATAAAGAAAAAATTGCACTAACCCCAAACTTTTGAATGGCAGTCTATACAAATGCATCATATAACTTTGTGTAACCATTGTGTATTTTTACTTTTTGCATTTGCTGCTTGGCAAGTGCTAATTTTGATACTAATATTGATACGAAATACTAATCTTGTCTAAAGCTACCAGGCTCTGCTTTCAACGGTTGATGTGAAGACCCTTGGATACCTTGTTAAAGACCTCCATGTGATGTGATTGCCTGAGTGAAAGTAAATGACTACTGAAACACGAAGACGGCTGCCCTTATTTTCCTTCCCACTTTAGGATGTATAAAATTGAGGGTGTTGTGCACAGTAATGCAAGACACAGTAATCCCAAACGGCTCCTTTTTTCTGACCTAACTGCACCGAGCAATGCACTTTTGTGGGAAGCAAAACTATACTAGCGCAGAACAACAGGCTCTTACCGCAAAGGCTTATGGCACAATGAATGCACCTGGGCTGTCCTGGTCCAAAACAATCAGTATTTATGAGCCCAGGGACAGCAACTGTTGAAACATGCCCACCCAAATGAGGTTTAACAGTCCGGTGGCCCAGCAAACAAGGGTGTGCTATCTCTCTGTCTCTCTTTCCAGCCCCTGGAAAACCATTTGCTGGAGGAAGTTTGCTCTCATATTGAAAACCTCCAGCCATTGAGAGCTCTGTGCTTTCAGAGCAAACAGCAACAATGGAGATTTTTGCAGGGGTTGAGCAGCAAGGTGAACAAATCTCCCTCTTCTGCACAGAAACAGCCTCCTTTCCTGCTCATTAGAGTTGGGAAAACTCAAACAGCCCCTGCCAGGGCCTCCATAGCCCCAGAGCCCAAAAACAAACAAGCAGCTAGAAAAGAACGAAAAAATAAAAAAAAGCCACTCAGTAGTTTGACAAGCAGTTTGTTTTCCCTCTGTAGAGGAGAAAGAAGTCCCAATCAGCTCTCATTGCGGACACAGCTGCAAAGATGTGCGGGCCGTCCTCTCGTGTGTGGATTTGTTCTCTAGCTGTGTAACTAGCGCCCTACTGTCATGGGAGGGGTTCAAACATAAGGGCTTTAAGGGCAAAGTTAAATTGAATGCCTTTGTAAGAATCCAATAACTTTGCTTCTCAGCATGAAAGGTGGTGTTATTGGCCACTCGCATGCTGATCTCTCATGCTCTGCTCTTTAGCACTGCACATGATCTGCAGGACGCAGGTAAAACCCAAACGGGTATTAACATTCCTGGGTTTGGAAATAAAAACCGCTGGTTTTTATGACCCTCATCACCTCCCAAGACAAAACCATCTCACTTTCCATTCTCTGGAGCTGAGATTTCGTTTCAGATTTTTTTTTTGTTTGTTTGATGTAGGATGAGTGCATCTATTTAAATTCCACAGTCATGCGGCATCGAAGACATCGGACAGCCACTCGCTAATAGTTTTTTCACTGATTAGGACCAGGTGGAGATGCAGTCATACTGACTGATTGTGTTGAATCACAAGCAGGCCTGTCCAAGTTACCATGGGCAGCTCACGGCGCACACATGACAGTCCAGTGCCGCTTCGCCTCTTCCAAATGCACACATAAAAAAAGACAGAATTAGATTGCTGGTGCTTAAGTAAAATCAAGAGACCTCGTTCTCCACAGAAATGTATTCTGACACACTACACTAATCAGTTAATGGGCATCATTTTAGTGTAATGCACTGTAATGTACTCATTTATACCAATTTCTGCCCTCACAAAGTGCCTTTATATAAACTCTCTGTAGTGTTTTCTGGTAATCATTAATGTCTGGAATGATCAATTTCAAGTTAAGACCCACTCAGCAATCACCCTGTGACTTTATTTTTCCTCTTGTTTGGTTGTTGTCTGTTTTCTCTCTCTGTCAGAGATAGTATACCAAAGAAAATATACAGTATGGCACCACAAGAACACACACAAGGCCAACCCCTTCACTAGCAACTATCCTGGGGTTTCCCAAAAGCAACTACACTCTTAAAAATAAAGGTGTTTCAAAAGTTTCTTCAAGCGATGCCATAGAAGAACCATTTTTGGTTCCACAAAGAACCATTCAGTCAAAGGTTCTTTAAAGAACCATCTCTTTCTTACCTTTTAGTAATCTGAAGAACCTTCTTTCGCCACAAAGAACCTTTTGTGAAACAGAAAGGTTCTTCAGATGTTAAAGGTTCTTTATGGAACCATTTAGACAAAAAGGTCCTTCTATGGTGTAGCATTTGGACCAATCAGACACACAACTTTTTGTTATATTTAACAAATAATATCTAATGCCCCCTCACCTAACCAAAGGGCCAATTATGAGGGTCTATGGACCCTTCCCCCGAAATGCACCTAACACCTCAGAAAGGCAGAACAGGCCTCTGGTTCCATGGCAACCAATGCTGATATCACTGGTTTTATTGCCTAAAGGAATGCGGGCAGAGAAACTCCCTCATTTTCCTCATAAGAAAGACACATAATGCCCAGAGAAATGGACTGTTCTCTAATTAATTCATAGGAAAACCTTTCTTTGATTGAATACACATATCCTTCAGATCATTGTGTATACCATTACTGTTCTTGTATATTGTCTGTTGTAGTGTATGCTGTTTTATGCATGTTATGATAGACCACTAGTTAATATAACCTCACCTATATCATGTTTGGTCTCTATGAATTCATCTTCGGATGATCTAACTGAGAGTGCTGTAGCGAATTTAGCTCAACGACAGGAAATATGAATAATTAACCATAACTAGTTATAATTAACTATTCATATTTTAGATCCGCTGTAGATATTTAGCTGACCTCTCAGGGTCAACTGTCTTGTCAATTCTAAGAACGTTAATTTCCTGGTTAA
>NW_015505480.1:414078-474231 GCF_001515645.1 Sinocyclocheilus grahami | reverse complement strand
CCTTAACCAGGAAATTAACATTCTTACAATTGACAAGACAGTTGACCCTGAGAGGTCAGCTAAATATCTACAGTGGATCTAAAATATTCATAATTAATTATAACTAGTTGTGGTTAATTATTCATATTTCACATGAGCTGATTCGTTACAATGGCATCGTGAAGCACCTTTATTTTTAAGAATGTATGGTCGCAAGTTCCGTCGTTACCAATAGAGCTCAATGGAACGAACCACCATAGTTAGCTAACGATGCTTTTGGGAAACGCACCCCTGAGCAGAGACATCAATATCAGCAGATGACGGAAAATATACATGCACATACACATATTTGCATGTGCAAAATATGGGGTCAGCAACATTTTTTAAAAGAAATTAATACTTTAATTAAGCAAGCAAGATTTATCACAAACTCCTTAAAAGCAGCACAACTGTTTTCAACATGAATAATAATCAGAAAAGTTTCTTGAGCAGCAAATCAGCATATCAGAATGATTTCTGAAGGATCATGTGACACTGAAGACTGGAGTAATGATGCTGAAAATTCAGCTTTGATCACAGGAATAAATTACATTTAAAAATATATCCAAAAAAAAAATAGTAATTTAAAATTGTAATAATATTTCGCAATATTACTGTTTTTACTGTATTTTTTTACCAAATAAATGCAAAAACTGTAATTATATATAGAGTTGCGCTCATAAGTTTACATACCCCTTGCAGAATATGCAAAATTTTCATAATTTTAACAAAATAAGAGGGATCATGAAAATTGCATGTTATTTTTTATTTAGTACTGTCTTGAATAAGATATTTCACATAACGGATGTTTATGAGAATGAGAATATACTCTACAAGACAAAATAATAGCTGAATTTATAAAAATTACCCCATTCAAAAGTTTACATATTGAATATTAATACTGTCTGTCATTTCCTGGATAATCCACAACTGTTTTTATGTTTTGTGATAGTTGTTCATGAGTCCCTTGTTGGTCCTGAACAGTTCAACTGCCTGTTGTTCTTCTGAAAAATCCTCCAGCTCCTGCACATTCTTTGGTTTTCCAGCATATTCTGCATATCTGAGCCCTTTCCAACAGTGACTATATATATATATATATATATATATATATATATATATATATACATACACACACACACACATGATCAAGATGGCTGCCACAGGAACTGACATGCCATAAGGATGCTTACTATATGTATGAATATTATACATATACGTGTTTATTTGTCTAAATAAGCTGTGTGTATTTGTGAACTCTCATTGTGTGTGTGTCCGGTTGACAGTGTCTCTCTGCCAGAGCTTGTGTTAGTGTTTAGATGCATATGGAGCTTGCAGGCCTAAGTGAGCATTACAAGGCAAGCTGAGGAGTCCAGCGAGGGACCACAGGCTTGCGTGCTCTCTCCAAACCCTTCCATTTAGCCCTGCACAGAGCTGTGATTACTGAGAGAGAGGGGGAGCAGAAATGAGCCAAGGAGGAAGTGTTGGCAAACATGGACAGCTGTTTAAAGCCTGAGAGGGAAGCCCAGACTGCAGCAGGTTAACTAACACTCTCTATGTGGGCCAGTGGAGCAGCCAGAACATGTATACACACTCACATGCATGTTCTCTGAGTTTTTGTAATACAGTACCAAAACTACTCTGGTTCTGTCTATGGATCATGATTAAATCCATTTGCACAGTTTAGCATGCAATTTAGGGTTCAAGTTCACACAAGCAGAGCCAAACATGGACAGACGGTGGTGTCTTAGTGGTAAACATGCAGCGCTTTCGTCTGGAGCTTCCAGACAGAAGACTTTGTCTCTCTTCAAAGCCACAAGGCTCCATATATCAGCGGCTAGAGCTTGCTGGGCTGTCAGCCACCCTCAAGCCCACATGCTGATTGTGAAATGGAGAGGAGAGAGGCAGGCCTTCTACCAAGCCTTGTTTAGCGCCTCAGGTCTTTGTCCTTCTCTGGACCGCCGCCACCTCATGCCCTCGGAGGCCAAAAAACAAAACAAGACCCTGTTCTTCAGGCTCAAAAACAACACAATCGACATAGAATTCGGCTCTTTAAAGGCAGGCTGACTATTCTGGCGGACATGCATTTGTGAAAACAAGCTGTGACACTTAAAGTGAGCAATGAAGTCAGCATTTGGCGACAATGGAGCGTCAGCTTAATCGTTTTTTTTTTGTTGTACTCCACAAGGAAATCGGCCAGGAGGAATCAAATAGGTTCGTTTTTCATTTGGCTAAATGTCTTTTCATCCAAAATCACACACTTGGCCCACAAGTTCTGTTTTGGAAAACATTAAGATATAATTTTATACAAATGGGCGAAAATGTCAAAGTGGTACCAGGTAAAAGGTTTGTGATTTGAAAGGCGTAATTGGAGGACAATAATGTCACTTGTTACAGAAAGGTACAAAGCAGAGGAGAGGAGCAGAGGAATGCCCTTCAACAGCAATAACTCAAGGCTTAGGGTTGAGTAAATTGGTTACCAGACGCTGGTGTTGGGTACGGTTCGGCTTTAAGCCACTGCCTCAGAGTGAGGGGAGTACGGCGCAAAGGTTAACTCTATTATTGCAGGTTTCTGAACTGGAAAAAGGGGAATTGGAGTTTTGATTGGAAACAAATGTCAAGGGAGATGGGCTTGGCGAGGAATAGGTTGGGTTCTCTTGAAACCAGAGACTGAAATAAATGTGAGCGTGTCTTTGTTAGACACATCTCTGTGAGGTGTTTTTTGGGAAATTAACTTAAGTCAATAAGCATACAATATTAACACTCATCTTCTGAAATGCACTGAGCCTTAGAATAAAGCAGAGGTTCCTTGCACAAACACCCACAGGTAGCCTCTTTTTCTACTTAACACTCACAGACAAATGTCTCCACAGGTCACGTCAGGCAGAGAGCTTGATGGGGCTCCTATTTTACTTCCTGTCAAATCCTCCACTGCCTGTGCTTGACCTCGCTCCTAAAACAGCACTCAAGCCTTTCTGCACCCTCACTTAGTGCTGGGCGGTATGACCAACAATTTATATCACGGTATTTTTCAAAATTATACCGGTTTCACAGTACATGACGGTATTTTTTTTTCATGCATGACTGGGTGTTAACCATATTTTCTACTGATTGAGAGAGAAAATACTGCAGTATATTGACTTAGAATGCCCTATTTTACTGTCATGATGAGTGAATATTGTCAAAAAATGCCACACTAAATAGTGACTAAACACGACCCCTTTTAATACATGTTAACCAGGAGTCACTCTCATTTATAATCGCAGCATCATCTTATAAAATAAACATGCATCTACATTAAAGAGCGGCTATGCGGTTGTTTTGGCTATATTACTTTTTTGCCTCATGCAGCGCACTGCCTGCGTCTGAGTAACAAACTAAAAAAAACAACAAACAAAAAAGTGCATGTGATATTAACAGACGAACTACGCTCATATTTATAATTCCAAACAATCAGTAAGCGACAGGAAACGCTGTCTTGTACTCATTTATTGACGAGTCGGCTGCGGTGCGGCCAACTGAATGCGCTGCTTCTCTGCCGCTCACTGCACAGAACAGACGCCGAGAGAGCTGACACTTCTCCGGGAAAGTCAGACCTCACGCTCGCGGGACAGCACTGGCAAAATCTTCCAACTGAACCACAGCTAAGGTTTATCCAAAAAAGTCGCTAAGTTTGTCAGTATGATTATTCTATGGAAAAAAGCCGCTAAAAGGGTCTGAAAGTTGCTAAATCTAGTGCTAAAGTCACGCTCGTGTGTGTGTGTGTGTGTGAGACGCGGGAGCTGATGGCAGCGGGCGGTGGATATTTGCGGCGGTCAATGTGGATATTGTGGATGAGTTCTTCTGTGTCATCACGTTCTATTAGTTCTACAGCTTCAGTTTCTGAACTTTCACGCTTAGTAACACATACAACTGTTCCCTCACCACAGTGCAACAGTGAAAAGGGACCCCTTTCAAACAGTGTCGCGTTCCCAACGTTGTCTAAGCAACATACACCAGTATTGCGAAAATAAACAAAAATAAACACCGGTATTCGGTATGAACTGGTATACCACCCAGCACTACCCTCAATCTTCTAAAAATTCACCTCTTCAGACTGTTCAGATACTCTTGTTGTTACTAAGGAACTTTGAGAGGTAAAGGAGTCTCAGAGTTTGTCACCTGGTTCTCCATTTCCCGGGACCCCCTTGGCTTTCAACGCTGCTAGCTTGTCGGCCAGTGTGGCGGAACGGTCACGCTTCTGGCAAAAGAGGAAGACATGTTTTGTCATCCCTGTGTTGAGTAACATACCCAGAGCAGTGTTCGGTATCTCTCTGGCAAAGCGCTTAACGCACTACATACTATAGATTATGGTGTGGTGTGTATTCTCTGAGGCAGAACCTCTGTGATTTGCAGTGAAATCAGTGCAGTCTAATTCCTGAGTGAATGACTTAAGGTGCTGTCACATTTACTGTTGTTTGGCAAATTTTCATTGGCGAAATCCTATTTTTCAGTTGGAATTAATGCGATCTGAATTTTGCATGAGCAAACGGTTCAAGTAAGTTATGTGGATTTGAAATTGATCTTTGTGTGAGCTGTGCTTCACACATTTCTGCACTATTGAGAATAGACAATTACCTTTTTTTGCCCACAAAAACTCACAGAAATTTGATAACTTGACCATACCTTTATGGAATGAGCTGGTTCTTTATAGTGAACCGAGAAACCAGTGTGATCTGATTGCTGAATATTTTTTATTGAATAAATATAAACATTATAACAAAAAATGTTAAGACTGCATTTGTGTTGCTACTGAAACATTTGTGTAAACGTTTGTAAGAATTAATTTAATTTCTGATTTGCTAACTGATGTCAACTCAGTAAGAGCTGCATTCCTTTTACCAAATATTTCTTCCTAAAGTACTAAAAGAATTGTTAATGGAATAATTAAAGAACTGAAACAGATTCTGAATCAGAATCATTCAATTCTTTATGATTTCCATGCCTTTAGCAATCCAGAAACCTACACAGCTCCTATCAGGATGTGTGCTGTAATAGTAATCGAATTTTGAGGTACAAGGTACTAACAGTGTTGTGATCATAGCTAATCGTTGTTCACACGTAGGGCTCCAAAGCAGCTAAAGAGTGAAAGCCTCATACTGCTAAAGTCTGGAGCGAGTTTCCTTCCTGGCAGTCTCTTTGGAGTGTGTATTATTACTCACACATTTGTATGACATTAGGCACTGCTGGTCTGCTGAGAATAAACTGCAGTACCTGCCAAGCGGCACGAGGACACGCTAAGCGTACATTGACCTTTGCGGTAAAATTCTCACATTAGAGAGTTTTGGTGTAAAATGGCATTCATGAATCATGCATGGCATGAAGAGGGAGCTGTCAGTAAGTTTCAAAACAGATCAGGGTATTTTGCGTCTCTCATTAAATGAATAAATAATAAATAAACAAAATTAGCATTGCAGCAGCTGGGGCCGCACAACGCTTAAGGACTGTAGCAACTGTCACGACAACAAACTGCAAGTTGTGATTTGGATAATTAGCTTTCGAGGATAATCGGCCTTTCTGATTATAAGATTTATTTATAACCAAAGGCAATGCCTGTCTTTACAACCTCACATTGCTAGTGTGGAGTGTAGATTTTGCTCTCAAAAGCCAAATTTGCTTAGTTTTGAAAGCTTATGAAATATATATATATATATATATATATATAGTCACGATTGCACTACTGAGTGGAGTGAGGTGCAAGGAACGGAGGGAGACAAGGAGTACATCAATCCAAAGAGATTGAATTATAACAAGGAAACACTGGAAACTCACGTAACACAGGTAGACATGAACAATACCGGACCCTGAACTAACAACCGGGAACAATATTTAAACACATGACAAGGCAAGGGGATTACGAGACACACCTGGGATCAATGGAAATAAATGGGGAACACCTGGAATTAAATCAACATAATCAAAACAGGAACTGAAAACTAAACAAATATGGGCATAAACACTGGGACACAGGGAGCACATGGGGAACAAAACACAACACAAGCCTGACATATATATATATATATATTAGGGGTGCAACGGTTCAACTTACTCACGGTTCGGTTTGTATCACAGTTTTAGAGTCATGGTTTCGGTACGGTTCGGTATGTGCTATGTTTAGGGAATAAACTATATTGTCAAATAAAAATAAAGAAAATAAGAACAAATTAAATAAACAATGCTTTTCAGTTGTTTTAGGTAGCTCTAACATAGTTTTTAGGTTCAGAAATTGAATAAATCTAAAGTTAAATAACATTGCATATTTGACTGTATAAATGAAAGATTAATCCTTATTAAAGTTACAAAAGTTATTCAATCAAGAGCAGTGAGAGATTTCCATGTTGTTGCTGTTTGATTAATATTAAGAAAGTGCTGTCACTTTAAGAGAACGCACTGATCCAGTGCACTGATACTGTAAGTTCAGCCGACTATGTCTGCTAGGATACTCACCAAGACGGGCATTTTGACATCATTTTTGTGTGAATTGGTCCACTCAAACACAATACTTCACAGAGAGCTTAATATTTGGGTTACACTTTACTTGAAGCTATGTAATTTTTAATGCAAAGATGACATTGTTTGTGATGTCTTTGTTATGGGCTATGGTTAGGGGTAAGGGTAGGGTTAGGGTTAGGTCAAATAATGTCATATTTGCATTAAAAATGACATAACTGAGCGAATGACAGCTGTCATAAGCATGCATAAAACCTCCTTCATATTCATGACATGTGTCATGTCATGATTATGAAGGTGTCATGTCAGTCTTATGCGCGCACAAGTTCACGTCTTCTGGTTCTTTAATATTTAAACTGGCAAGGCATACAGTGAGTTTAGTTTAGTTTAGTTTAGTTTAAACACAGATAGCAATGTGTGCTGTTCAGGTCTCACCTGCGCTATCAACACGTGATGACGGTATGAATGACAGTTATTCCAGCATAAAGCACTCGCATTGAATAAAGAGTGACTGGTTTGTCCACGTATTGTTTTTTTTTTTTATCTCTCATCGCTCTTGTTGTAATGTATTGGGAAGCCAGAATTTGTATCCATCAACAGAAACATGCATTAGCCGAACTCTAACAAACCATATTACAGATGCATTGTCAGATTTAAGTTGAACCGCGGTCCTAGTGTATGCCGAACCGTGTGTGGAGAACCGTACGGTACCATTGCACCCCTAATATATATATATAGTACCATATATGTAAATTTAAAGCATAATGTATAACCCTGATAACATAATGAATAACCCTTTGTGATAATTCTTATGCTTATTGTGATCTTGCTTATTACACAGAAAAAAGTATATATATATATATATATATATATATATATATATATATACTGTATATATGGATTAAACAGCTCTTTTTAGCCAGGAAAATAATGGGGACATAAAACCAGCATGACTATTTACGATAGGAACAACTACAGTACCTTGGTTAATTATAATTTAGCAGGCATTATGAACAAATATTTGACCAGAGAATGTTGTGATTGACCAGACAAAATCAAGTATTCTGGAGAGGCCTGTAACAGTTAAGCATATCATTGAAAATATCATTGTAAACCATTTTTCAGTGCAACATAACAAGCAGATGTACTTTTTCTAGTCTGTTTGGAAGACAGGAATTGGATTAGCCTTTCATGAATGTGTGTGCGCCGTGAGGACGGGAGGAAGTGTTGTCAGGGCTCCAGTTCCGTGACCTTGGGCCAGGAGCGAGTGTAACCAGGTGAGGGCCTGGCGGGGCCCAGCCAGGCGGCTCAGTTTTCACTCAGCAAATTTCATTAATACGGGCTCCCCAAAGAGCCTTTCATCTCCACAGTCAAAAGCTTTTCCGGACTGAGTGGGCTCATTTATTGAGAAACGGGGCTGTGCTACTTAAGGATGGTGTTCAGTTATTACTGGAACCCAGGGCATTTTTCGGGTGATTAATGTGTGTGTGTGTCACTGTGGGAGCGAGTGACTGCATCAGAGAGTATAATTCTCAGAAATAAGTACTTATAACTGCAGTCGGTCTATGTAAGCTAATGCGCTCTGAAAGTGAGAAATTGTTCCCGCTCTGATGCGATTGTGTTTAAGTGCTATGATGTGCAATGAGTCTTGTGCAAGGGGACAGTGTAGGTCAGGACACTCTCAAGGCTAATTGAAGGCAACTGAAATGAGGGCTGCCACTTTAAAAAAACAAACAACGCTACGTTACAGAGCTAACGTTTACATGTAGAAAGCACGCATGCCAATCAAACAGCCATGCACTTTATCTCATTATCAGGAGACCCTCTGGGACGAATATGTAAAGTAAAGCTGTGAAAACGTTGAATGTAACAATAACATGGCACAGACTCAACTTTTGCACCCTGAGTATTAAATCATTCAAACAAATGTCAGAATAACAGATATATAAATATTTGGTCTAGATGTCAAAGTCACTCAAATATAAAAATTGTGTATTCTCATAACACAGTAACAAACCTGTAAGACTTTTTTTCTTCCATTAAACATTTTTTGAGGAATATCTTGTATTTTTAATAAAAAATGAAAGTGAATGATGACTAGGACTGTCAAGATCCAAAGTTACAAAACGGCAAATATCATAAAAGTAGTGCACATGACTTGCTTACACTTCAGGTTTATTATAAGACACCAGAAGCTAGATTTGGTTGAGAAATAGACCAAAATAAACAAATTCTTTTGAGACAAATCTTTTCGATGAATCAGTTGTTGTTGTACACAACTGATTCATTAATTCAGACTAATTTGGTTCTCAACTCACTGACTCAACGGTCCAGTCGAAGCAGTTTTAGACTGTTCCTCACATGAAAGTCATCAGAAGGCTTCAGAAGATTTGTATGAACCACATTGAAGACACTTTTATAGTGTTTTTGTCCTTTTTGAAGCATGAAAGCTTCAGTCCCTATTCATTGTAATTTAATCGACAAGACTGACCAGTAAGACTTTTCAAAATTTCCCCTTTTGCATTCCACATAGGATTTAAAGTCATATAAGTTTAAAACAACATGAGGTTTTAAAAAAAAAAAAGTAATTTTGGGTGAAATAATCCTATAAAGCAGAGCTTGGTCCCAAGTTATTTTATGGATGTTCCCACAAAGATGGTAAAGAATGCCACTCACCAGGAGTCGCCTGTCTGCCAAAGGAATGTTAAAGTAAATCATCACACATGTGAATCATCATAAAACAAGGCGACAGTTTTGCCACCAGAGCCAATGTCAAGCATTCGGCAACGTTTCCTTAGCAACCGTGTTTGGGCATCCTAGAGCCAAGGGAGGTTCTCAAGGGACCGAGTTTGGTGTGACAGATTTATAGTGATAAAAACATCCTCTTGAGATTTATGAAACTGTTTTTGTTTTTGTTCTAGACAATGGTTTTGTCAGAGTGCACTGGGGTAATTACATGAGGGTTGTTAAAGAACATAGTGTCTGTGGAAATTAACACAAATTAACACAATTTACCCCAAAATAGACTTGGGAACAAAAAATGATTGATTTGAATATCTGTTCCAACTTACATGAATATATGCAAATGGGGGCTGTCTCTAAATGTCATTTAACCACCAAAGACACTGACAGATTAATGATTCTGCATGAACCACACTAGTCTTCCAAGACCAGGCTCCCCATTCCAGACCTGCTCAAGGAATTAAAGCAGCTTTGGGGGGCCGTGTCAGGATTAAAGTCCTTGTTCCAAGAATCTCTGCATTAATGAATGTCATAATTAGAATAAGAGAGCCTTTGCTCAGTGAGGTTCACGGTCCCAGGCATTACACCATGTAATTTGACTTGTTTATCGAGAGGACGCCTGGCAGCTGCAGTGAGTCAACGGAGAGCGACACCTCCTTCCTTTGTGACGGCCGCAGTCCCCCCCCCCCCCCCCCCTCCTCATTTTGGCCTCCGTTATTCCCGTCTGTAGGAGAAAAGCTCCCCAGTGGAGGTGGCTGGCAGTGGGATATACGAGTGTGGCTTTGGCAACCCTAAGCCAGGCCTGTCTGTGATGTCCCCTAAGGAATAGCAGGATTAAATAATCCAGGATTAGAAATGTTCGTCTGATTTTCAAGGGAGGCCCCAAACCACAGGTCTGTCAACTGCTCCATTGACACGTCGTAAAAAAACAGCGTCTGCCACTTTGCACGGCCGCCATAACTCTCTCCCGTCACATGAAAAAGTGGACCAGTCTGGAAGCGAATCAGACGCATGTGCATTAGTGGCCTCTCAGACGCCTTGATTAGGCTTCGTTAAAAGACCGTTATAGGTGGAACATGGCCTCAATTAGCGTGTCGAGAATCTTGGGGGGCCACAGGAAATGACGAAGACTTTAGCGGCCACGCATTGCAATAAGAGTCTCGGAGCGCAGTACATCCACAAATGGCTCACGGCTCGTGCTAATCACCCGCAATTACAAAGCCTTACAGAAACAAACGCATGAAGCCTAATGAGACGTTGAGATTTGTTTCTGTACAGACACAAGAGGTCAGCTGAACCACATGAAGAAAAACACTTTGTCAGTCAGGGTCAGCTGTGATTACTGAGCCTGTGGCCTAGACATGTACCCTCTCCATGGACTATTAAAGCCACATGGACTGTGCTCTCCAGGCTCCTTACGTTTCTGAGAGGTCTTCACACATGCACACACACACACACGTTCACCAACATGACAGTGCCCAGACACCTTTCATAAAACAGTATGACCATATGAGGGAGTGACGCCTGCAGCACCGTGTGCGCGGCAGCTTTCAGGCCTATAAAAGGACCTTTAATCAATCTTACATGTTTTTAAATGTGAAGCGTTGATGCATCGCTTGGAAAAAATGGGAGAAATGCAAAAATATGCTCTCTGAGGTCATCACGTACGCACCAGATGACTGCAAATCCCTCACGTCAAGTCCATCCCTGGCTAATGCTCTTGGATAGAGAGGTCAAGAGCTAACAGACATTTAGATTTACCTCCTTGTTTGTCTCACATTCTAAATATGTAGGTGGATCGGCCTAGTGACACATATGATGTTAAGGAAACCCTATCAACAGAGCAGGCCCTGTAAACTCCCCAATGTCTCCTCAGCCAACAGCTAATCAACATGAGGACACACCTAATAAAAGCCTGACATATGTACTCCTCAGGGTGAGGAGGGAGAAAAGATCGCCGTGGCTGTAATCTGTGACATATACTATCGCTTCTCTTCTTTCACAAGTCGTCACTCTTGTTTTGCTTGCCCACATTCTTTCATGTGCCCTTACTGAGAAATTAAATTATATTATTAAAATTGATGACAGTAAAAATTTGGGGTCAGTAAATTCAGTATTCAATTCTGATTCAATATTATGAATACAGAAAATCAGTATTCTTTGATGAATAGAAAGTTCAAAAGAACAGCATTTATTTGAAATAGAAATTTTTCTGCAAAAATGTAAAAGTCTTTACATTTTTTATCAATTTAATGCATCCTTGCAGAACAAAAGAACAATGACCTCAATTAAAGTAGTATAAGTGGAAATAAATATTACAAGTGTTTTCCTGATTTATTTCAGATTTTTAAATAATTTGCTGCTTAATTTCTCATTACCATAACATGTCATGCTTAAAGTTTGGACTATAAAATGTAACAAAACAAAAAAAAAAAGAGGGGGGGGGGGGGGACAGAATTTAAAATAACTTAAAAATATATATATATTATACATGCATAACTTATTTAATTATTAAATGCCTCTCTCGGTTGACCTTCAGTGTAAAGTCACATGACGACTGCTCATCCAATCACCCAGAATCCTCAAAAAAAAAAAAAAAAAAAAAATTGTCAAATCTGTGGCAGAGAGCTCACAGCCAGATACTTTTCAGTGGTTTACAGCAAAACGAAAAAGACTTCAACTTTTAGTTTCTTTGGTTTATAACATTGCAACACTGTCATTAAGACCCTGTGAATTAGGGATCTCAGTTTTCACTTCGCATTACTCCTTCTTCTCCATAATTAATAGGTGCAAGTAAACATATTTTTTTCTGAAATTGAAAAAACAGATTCAGATCCAAGTCAAACAAGACACATGTCGTTTCTCGCCCCAGCACACCCTTTGGGTGCAAAAGAATCGTCCACAACCTCCCTTTTAACACGTGTTTGTGCTTTTCCCATTTAAGATGAAGCCATTTTTTTGCTCTTTTTAAATAAGACATATAGTTTATTGGACGTGGCGCTGGCGCTGATCACACTGTGTCGTGTTTCACATTCATCTCTCCCTCCAGCTCCTTGAGGAAACCACTGTCATCTTTTCTCAATGCTGCGTGCTTGCACAAACGTCTTTGTAAGAAACACAATCTTCTTTTCCCTTTCAAGCGTCTGCAGTGGGAAAAGGCTACTTCAGTGCAGCCTCTATTTATTTTCATTTAGTTTGTGTGTTTCTTGTTCAGGTTGTTTGTATATCACTCCAAGTCACTGTTGATAAAGATTCCCAAGGCTAATAAGGACCCCAGGCTTTTCCGGGCTCTGTTATTTTCATCTGTGAAAGCACCACTAGCCATTTCTGTGACACATGGCATAATGATCTACGTCTGATTACAGACCCTCTCAGGGCACGTGGCTGTCACCCCATAGAGCATCTTGCATTGTTTGTGCGCCAAGCGTGTAGGAAGGCAGTGAATCACATACAACCCTCCAGAGTCTTGATCATAGGAAGAAAAACACTTGTTTTGTTTTTCTAGGCAACATCTGCAGTGTGTTGAAGGTCACTAGAGAAGGCTGGGTGGACAGCTCATTCTCCCACACGCCTTTTGATGCAGTGTTAATTTTGACAGCAAATTTTGATTTAGTTTTAGTCAGTCTTTTGACTAAAATGCCATTTACTTTTAGTCATATTTTAGTCATCTGAATTGTTTTTAGTTTTAGTCTAGTTTTAGTCGACTAAATATCATAAGAGTTTAGTCGACTAAATCTACAGTAAATTTAGTCAGCTAAAATCTAATGGGTTTTGTTACAGTGCATTTATTAAGCATTTCTCTAAAATTTCCTAACTCATTATATAGGTTTGATATTAAGGTTTTATCATGATAGACACCGATTTAACTGCGGTGACACACAACATGCCTTTATGTTCAAATTAAATAAAACCACTTCTCATAAAGAACAAGAACATGGTCTTCTTTTTAATGAAATACCAATGGTTATATATGGCTAATTATGCATTCTTTATAGCAACTTGTTTACCATATTCTTCATTCTTTCAAGCAGACATATTTATTTCTCTAAATAAATTTAGATCAATCTTTAGGGCTACTAAAGTTTTTCAGTCAAGAGCAGTGCGTGATTTTATGTCTTTCTTTTGTTGCTTGATTAACATCAATGACTCGGACAATAGCAACTAAATTAGGCTGCTGTCCCTTTAAAACCGAATGCACAGTAGTGATGGGAAGTTCGGATCATTTTACCGACTCTGACCTTTGAGTCTCGTTCAGCAAAATGAACAAATCTTTTTTCGAGTCATTTCGTTCATTTAGTTCATTTTAGCAAAATATAATTAAAATGTTACGTGTTACTTCCCTAACACGTCTACTACTTATGCAAACGTTGATCACACTACAAACAATACAAAACTATAATGATGAACTAATCAATTCTCTTTCCGGCTCAGACTGCATAGGTTAAGCTTATGGGTCTGTCACGTGATGAACGAATGACTCGAAAAAACCCAAAGACTCGAGAGATGAACTAATCAATTCTCTTTCCAGCTCAGACTGCATAGGTTAAGTTTATGGGGCTGTCACGTGATGAACGATCGACTCGAAAAATCAGAAGACTCGAAACAGGTGAACTACTTGACTAATTACAGTACAGAACCTATAGGATGTTGTGCATGCGCGACTGAACGAATCACTCCCCGAGATGACTTGTTCTTCCCGAGTCACATTAAAGATTCGTTCAAAATGAACGAATCGTTCAAGAACGACCCAACACTAATGCACAGCTGCAATGGATGCAATGTACTGATACACGTTCTCCCTATTGTTTACGTTCACTTAAGACTTAATCAACTGTGTTTACGTGAATACTCATCAAAACGGACAATTCGACATAATTTTGTGTGTAATTCTCTGTTCATGCAACGCGAAAGAGTACACGCGTGCTGTGAGAGGCGCTTTCTGTGTGTGTGTGCATGCTTCAGTTTCTGCGCTCAGAAAACCGGACCGAATTGAGTTCTCTCTTGCGTTGTCAGATTTATCCATATGCCTGCTCTTCTCTTACTCCCACATATTGACATTTTTTAACGTTTTAGGAGACGTGCAGCAATGTTAGCTTTTGTCCGACCGGTTCATATGTACGCATCTAATAGGGATGGGCGTATCGATCCAAAGTATCGATATATCGATACTGACGCGAGTATCGAAAGTATCGATACTCAAACAAAAAATATCGATACTAAGGTGTATTTTATTTACCAGTGATTTTGTTAATTTAACAAAGATATAATGCGTACAATATGCATTGAATTGGACGAATAACCTTTGTTGGTGAGTAATTGTGTAGGATAGAACTATTTTCCTGCTCATCTGAACACGCAAATGTTGCAAGACAGAACCAATCCATCAAAGAGAGCGTTCACTCACTGCTGACAGTGCATTCAAACAGGGCTGCTTTTCCCAAAAGTATCATAAGAAAGCATTAAAGCTTTTGGGAACGGCAGCCCTGAACAATGCTTATCAGAGGACAGAAGGACAGCGTTATTTCACAATAAACAAACTGAAATTGTAGCCTACATAGTTTGTGCAATAACAGTTATTTAAACTGAACGTTGAAATATAATATTGATCATGTTCTATTCTGTAATGTTAATAGAAATCATACACTGTCAGAATAAAAAGGTATGATTTTATGCATGCAACAGCCTGTCACTGGCAGTCCCTTATGAAAATGAACCATGGTTTTACTAAAGTGACCATAGTAGTATTTATAGATTTGAATCATGTGTACACAAAAAACACATCTGAACCATGTGTAAACAAAAATATAACCTAATAAGTTACAATTAAGGCGTATTGAATGTTAAAATGCATTTTAAACATAAAGTTAAGTGCTTATCATTACCCATTTTACTCTTAGTAATTTAATAATTTAATACATTTCATCATTTAAAAGTTTAGTTCAGAAGTATCGAATCGGTATCGATATCGACGATACTGCCTTGAAAAATATCGGTATCATATCGAAAACAAAATAAGTGGTATCGCCCATCCCTAGCATCTAACCTCCGAACCACGCACCAGATTCGTGCTGAAAGAATCTCTTCCCAAATTGTCCCTCCCTAACATTTTCTTCTCGTTTTTATTTGTTGACGAAAATGTCAACAAATATTTGTCATCATTTTTGTCAATCAAAAAGAGTTCATTATCGTCTCGTTGTCGTCAGTGAAAAAAATGTCGTTGACGAAAATTATTTCAGTGTCAACAAAATTAACACTGCTTTGGTGTTACTTCACAGTAATTATTTGATTATTGAAATTATATAGTTGTGGAAAAAGTGCTATCCACCACAAGAGCTTTTGTTGTTTGACAAAAGCATCCTTTAAATTTAGTCAACATTACATCACATCATATTCAATTTTAGTTTGACTAAAATGGCATAAAATTTTAGACAAAAATACAATTTTATTTGAAGAAAAATTAAATCAAATATTTAGTCATTCTATATATATTACCTGTAAGCATACAAAGACCAAAAACGGCTTTATCCTAAAAGGCTGATGGGAAAAACATAAAAACACAAGAGAAAGGGACAGTGCACCCAAAAATACTGTTGACGGTAGCCATTGACTTCCATAGTATGGAAAAAAAATCCAATGGCTACTGTCAACTGTTTTGTTCTTTAAACATTCTTCCAAAAATATTTTGTGTTCAAAAGCAGAAAGAAACTGATATAGGTTTGGAACAACTTGAGGGTGAGTATATAATGACAATTTTAATTTTTGGGTGAACTATCTCTTTAAAGAAGAGGTTTGGATTATTTCTTTTGTGAAGGGGTTTTAAAGTAACCAGAGGGAGATGAATCCAGAACAACTTCTTTTACAGAAAAAAGTGCATTTAAAAATACTAGTGCATATACTAGTGCACATAAAGCATATACTAGTCTATATACCTCATTGCTCTTTTTTTGTTATAATACCTCTTTTTTCGTTGTTTATATCTATATTTATGTATATTTCTATTCTGCCAATCCTTGTGTGCTGCTAAACAATTTTTCGTTGTTTTTTAAACAATGACAATACAGATCTATTCTATCTATTCTATTATATTCTATATTCACAACATGACATACATTCTGACTAGAACATAATTTAGTTCAGGTTCACTCGTGCATTTGCATCATTTTGTGCAGATACAGTTGTAATATTACGTTTATGTTTTTCATATATCTGTCTAATCTCATATTTTCGTTAACAGTACATTTTAGTTAAAATCGCTTAATTATCGTCATAAATCATGTTTTTCGTTTAGTCTCAGAAATTTCAACAACACTCTGATAATGAACATTTTTGTGAGTAAACGTGTGGTCAGATTTATGTTGTTTGGCAAATTTTCACCGACAAAATCCATTCATTTCAATAGGAATCTACATGTTCAGGATTTCGTGATAGATTTCCCCACAAAACTTTTAGTTGGTCATACCAATTTGCCACAATTTCTTGGTTTAATAGTGACATCTGTGTAAGTTATGATTCATATATCGCTACACTATTGATAACAGACAATGGACCTTTCTTCTCATGAATTTTCACATTTTAACAATGATTTGAGAGGGGATGTTTTAATTTTCCACCCTCTCCACTTTATAAACTATTCCCATGATACAATATACAGTCTAAGATCATAAGTGGTGACACAATTCAACGTAGATGGCCCTGATGCACCCTGGACTTTCCTGTATGCTGGTTTTTTCATAGACAAGTACCTGTCCAGCAATGAGTAAACATTACAACACATCTCATACACACCCATTGAAAAGGGTCATCCAAACCCATTCCAGAAACAACACAATGCAAACCGCACTTACAAACACATACACACGGCAATCTAAGATGAACTCCTTCTGGGGCCCAGTTTATGTTGGCGTGCCGAGTTAAACGGAGCCAACAGAGACAAAGCAGGGGGAAAGAAATGACATAATGTAACAATTTATCTGTGCATATTTCCCAGATTTGATGTCCAAAGACGTTATTGCAGAGTTCCCAAGCATGTTGTATAGATAGCAATGAGGCATGCATATTCAGCTAGCGGCTTGTCTAAGTGTGCGTTTTGGGTGCGTAATGACCAACCGCTCTGTGTTCCGAGTTCAGCCAAGTACCTCCTCGCAATGCGGTGGCCAGAATGACTAATGGAGGTCTGAATATCTGAACTCGCTTTGTGGAGTCGCACAGGAAGATAAAAGAGAAAAACAACAATGAGAAAGTTGAGGAGAAGTGTCTGTTTTCACTTAGGTCCTCCGCGCGCCACAAACCTTTGCATTGTTGCCTGAAGGAGGCTGGCTGCGAGCGTGGCCTCGGATCATAAAAAGAAACTGTAATTAGCTAAGTGACAATTGAGTCCGTCATAAAAGAAGGGCAGCCTGGAAGTGAACCCGAACTGTTAGCTTTCTTTCACTCTCATAAACTGACCAGAGCGTTTTGTTTAGCGTGCCGCTCTCACTGTAAACCGGCCCTGGAGCGTGTGTGTGTGTGTGTGCGCGTGTGTGTGGGCTGGCAATCCAGACATCCAGTTCTGGATGGCCGGGTCGATGGCTAACTTGCCCTGAATCGCCTGTTCTCCCTACTCAGTTGCTACTGGCACATCTGGCATGCTGACTGTGCCGCTTTGTGCCATCTCAGGCATGTCAAAAAAAGCTCTGACATTTGACTAGAGCGTTTTCAAGCATCTTGACATCAACAAGACAAGTGCTTCTTATGCGAGAGCCAAGCACAGAAGCTAGACTTGACTTGCTGTTGATTCAGAGGATGTTGTAAACACAGCAGCGCGGCGCAAAAGTGCTGGCCTGTCAGAATGCTTTCCTGGCCTTTTGTGAAGGGCAAAACAGCACCGCTGCCAGTGGGAGGAATCCAGTCAGGATGAGCTCCGCTGCTCTAATGGGGCTTTGTTTGTTGTTTTACTCACCCTGGCTTTTCCGAGATGCACGCTTCTGCACAAAAACATTCCTCGGACTCATTTTGTGCTTTGTTCACACTTGCAAAAACAAACGGAACGGTTAATACTTCCAGTAACAAGGGTGTCAAGATGGGTTCAACAGTTTAACAACACAGAGGAAACTCTAAACCTAAATAAAACCATGAAGTCTAATGTATACAATTACTCTAATGCCTCCAAATGCACAGAGATGCATGGTAACGGGCTTAGCATTGGCTTTAAATTGACTGATTTCAAAGTTAGGTTTCATCCTGTTCAATCTTGTCTATAAGACAACTAATCACTATATATACGGTATATATATATAATGTATGTAAAATGAACATAAATTATTTTTTATCTTTTATCAGCAAGGATGCATTAAAGTGATCCACAGTGATATTAAAGTCATTTCAAAAACATTCTATTTCAAATAAATGCTGCTCTTTGAACTTTTATTAATCAAAGAATCCTGAAACAAATGATTCAGTTTACACAAAAACATGAAGCAGAACAACTGTGTTCAACATTGATAATAATCTGAAATGTTTCTTGAGCAGCAAATCAGTATATCAGAATGATTTCTGAAGGATCATGTGACACTGAAGACTGGAGGAATGATGCTGAAAATTCAGCTTTGATCACAGGAATTACAATTACATTTTACAACATATTTAAACATTTTAATATTTCACAAGATTACTGTTTTTACTGTATTTTTAATCAAATAAATGCAGCACTGGTGAGTGTATATAATTATTATTTAAAAAAATTAAATGGTTATTTTTACACAACTTTGTTAACTGATTTTGTTCTTTTTTTTAACAAGTACACACACACTCTCACTCATACACACAAATCATGTAGCTCTGACCCTGGGTTTTTAATAAGTGGTGTAGCATTAGTGATCTTTACCAAACAGATTAGATCTACACAGTGAAAGTGTGCTGGTTTGTGTCTGGGTGATGTTAATGGCACTATAGTGATGATAGAGCGGTAGCTCTTTAATTTTTCAAACTCAGGAAGAGGCTGAAAGTTCATTTGGAGGCTGTGCTGCTAAAGAAGGAAACTCAAGAGTGTGTAGTCACTACAGTGCATTCGTTCTTGCTCTTTCAAACATGTGCAAGCAGTTCTGCTCATTTAAATCCAATTACCTTCTCAACCAGTCGTCATGGGAACCACCTGTGATAAACACCCCAGCACATAATGGCCCCAAACTATTTCCCAAATTATAGGCGCCCTCAATCAACACAACAAATTAGGCCTTTTCCCCTCTCTCAGCTTCTGTAGAGCGGGGTACTCTGAGTGCTCTTTCTCCTGAGACACATCTTGGCTGAGTCCAGAGTGCAGATCATTGTAAAAACTTGAATGAAGTACCAATGCACGCATTTCACATTTTGCATGTTAGCAGTTACAGGTGATGTAAACTAAAATGCAGATCGAGTATTTGAACAGAATTTCTTCCTTTGTCACAAAATACCTTTAAAGCAGCAGGCAATAGAACTTTGGCTTGTAGCTGTTAGTTTATAAAGTCAACATGATAAAATAAAAATTAAACAAAACAAAACTTGATTTTAGCTTCGAGATAGATTAGAAAGTTGCAGTTCAATCATTCTACAATGGAAAAAGTACTTGGTAGGTCGAAAAAAATGAGATGGCTTATTATGAAACATAAAAAGATCAGGAACATGTATTAAAAACTAACAGGGTAAAAAAAAATGATTTCATGTTGACTTCCATTAATCTCTATAAGCATTTCAGATGTTAGAGCATTAAATCAATCATTATTACACAAATTCCCCTGCAGGTTTCCTCTTATCAACAGCCTTGTCAACAGCCATGCAGGTTAACATGAAATCAATAACGAAATAATAATAATTAATCCTGCTTCTAGCTAAGCAGATTAATAGAGCCATGATGATTCCAAGTCAGATAATCAGTGAACTTAGAATAGCAAATGTGAAGAAGTCAGAAAATCTTTAAACATGAATACCGCAGTGCAAAACCACTTTCTCTGACGCCGCGTAGATTGATCTTATCATACTTAATATTGAAAACATCTGGTACTGCTATTACGACACAGCACAGACTGTTAGGTTAATTTTGAACAATCAGGCCTTGCTAAAACAAAATAAATCAACAGTTTACTCTGCATTACAGACTGACCCAAGATTCTCTCTGGTGGGTCTGTGGAGTCGTGCATGAGGACACAGAGCTGCTCTACACCGAACACAGCAGTGCAGCTTTAGGAACACTGGGTGGCTCTGTGGGCCCCACAGCATGCGGGAGATTTATTAACACTACAGACCTACCCCATCTCCCCCATAAATACAGCAAACAGTGTTCCCACAGGCCACCATTTCTCAGAGTCAACCTGTCGTCCAGATCCACCTGATCTGTGTCTGAATGAGGCACAAACAGTGTCCAGGGAGAGGATATGATTCCACAGCATGCTGTGAAAGAGGGAAATGCATAACAAGGCTATAAGTCAACAGCCTTCAGTGAAAATGCAATGACTTATTTTACCTCTCGGATTCAGAAACCTGACCATACGGTAAACCATGGTTGCACAACTGCAAACATACTGCACTGCACCCTCACAGATTGTACTTTTATAAACCGCAGAGGAAACTAAACTAAAGTATTTCACAATCTCGATGTGAAAAGGAGGCCTTAAGTGTATCTAAATTTACTAACTAAACGTTCCCCCTATCGTGCACATTTTCCTTTATTTGGATGCTAAATTGCTTACATGTGTAATGGGATATTTTGGTGCACACAACATACATAAAAACCTCTTGTCCAATAAAATATATAGCCAGCATTTTAGATTTTGCCTACAGCTGCAAACTACACATTGTGGTGTAGGAGAGAATCTGGCTGCTGACTGAACCTGAACATCTGCATGCAGAAGATATTCATGCTCACATCTTTCAATAGTTCAAAAAACGTTTACTTACTGGTAGCAATTTATAGGCAGGTATGTATCTGATCTAAAATTGTGTGCATTCATTGAACAGTTGCATGTCAGCAACAGGGCCATTTTTTTGACCTGAACTTAAATGCAAGCATATTTACAACACATTCCTGATGAAAATAAACATCTTAAACCAGCCTAAACTGGTTGCCTGGTCAGACCAGTTTGTTGGCTGGTTTTAGAGGGGATTTGGGCACTTCTCAGATAGTCAGGCTGGGAGAACTGCTTAAACTTTTGTTTTTTCTCTTTGAATTGTATATTCAAAAATCTTTACTGACCCTCTAACTGTTTATTTCATACTTTCCATACCTGGCATTCCCTCCGTCTCTGTAGCAGTTTGACAAAACAGCACTATGCAACTTAATTAAAACAGTGTAAACAGGCTTATTTATTTATTCCTCCTGTCAGCGGAAACAGAAAGTGCTGCGTGGGCAGTGACTCGGGCAGATGTCCGCTTTGGTTTCTGCCTGACCCACATGTACTTGGTTTCCTCGAGTCTGACAAGGTTAAGAAGCTACCGGCAAATGCCAATGCCTCCATCTAAGAACAGCACACCAGGTCATTAACGTTTCTCTGGTAGGAATATTAGCTTCCTCTGACTGATCTGCCTTTTGGGGGTTAAGCTCACCCATTTCCCACTACCAGGTCCAAACTGTGAATTTCAAAGTCCCTTAGTGTACATCAATCAGCTCACAACCCTGGGAAGCCAGAACAATTTGAGAAAAAAAAGTTAAGTCGTTGAGCTTTCTGTATATAGTTGGCTTTCTGTCAGGACTCCAATATCTTTGTAGCTTGTATTTATCTAAATATGTCTTCGGAGTAAATCACAAAGCTGTCTAGCTTTTTGAAACTGGCTGAGCGCAGCCCTATTTTGGAAGACGCTTGGCTGAATTCAGAGAGGGTTCATTTCTCTGAAAACAATCAGTAGGCCACTTCTGAAAGGCCTGAGCTAGAGCTCTATGGTTTATGTGCTCGGGGCATGTTGAATTATTAGCCAGCTATTGTGGGTAGACAAACACTGCATCGCTTTACACAGCAATATAATGACAGAGTTACAGTATTATTCCTTATTACTTGATAATCACCATTTATAAAGCAGCAGAGCAGTAACTGCTTGTTTTTATTATAGCTTTTTAGGACCCCAATATTTCAAGGAGTAGTTCACCCAAAAATGAAAATTCTGTCATTATTTACACACCCTCATGTCAGTCCCGGCCAGTCATTATAATAAAAGAAAATTAGGACTGTGGCTGTCAAGCTCCAAAATTATAAAAAAAAGCACTGTAAAACTCTTCATATGAATCATGCACTATATTCCCAGTCTTCTGAAGACATGCAATAGTTATGTGAGAGGAACAGGCTGAAAATCCACCCTAGCTCTCTATGAGCATTCATGAGACTTCTTGAGAGAGGTAGTGATTTGAACCTTTAATTCAGATCTTTTCAAAGAATCAGATCCAGTTCACGAACCCGAATCATTTGGTCAGTGAGTTTGAATTAGTCAGAGTTGTCAACTAATTTGTTTTGCATCTCAGCAATTAACAGCCCACTGGATTGAAAGATTGTTTTCAGTGAATATTCACTTTTGATTGGTTTTTCATACAAAGCTGACTTTAGCAGAGTTTGAACAGTGCAACAGTCATGTGAACCACATTTACGGTACTTTTGCGCTGTTTTGGAGACTTTCATGGCATGAAAGCTCTACTCCACATTCTTTTACATTTTTCCTTTTGTGATCAACAAAACAAAGAAAATCACACAGGTTTGGAACAATATTCCAAGGTGAAGCTGCAATAAAGGTAAATAAGTCATTAACCAATCGCTTAACTGTGCCATAAGCACATAAAAGCACAGTGCACTCGGTAAAAACAGCAATCGTTTTGAAGCACGCTATGGAGAGCTCATTAAGGGAACCAATGAGCTAAATGGTTTCAGAGAGTCTGCAGACTTCTGGAGTCATGTTTGAGATCCAGGCAGGAGCTGAGAGATGGTTTGTGTTTGCATGGCTGAGAGAGCCAGACCCCCTGCCCATCTGTTGAGCTGAACTCCACCGCTTCGGACCAACAGGAGCGGGGCAGAGCACGAGGGGAGAAAACTCAATGTGTGGGAGAGCGATTTGTTTCTGTTAAATAAAAGAAAACAACCGTTTAGAAGGCAAATAAACCTATCATGGATAGAACGAGAGAATCAAAAGACGTCCTTCGTGACGAAAAAACTATGACAAACAAACACGTGCGCTCAGAGGGAAGGAAAAAATCCAACCTGGGTACCCAAATCAGGCAAACTCGAGATTCAATCAATTGACGCTGTTTGGTGGTCGTTTCATGCCGACTAACTGCTCGCCTCTGCCGGAATAATTGCACCCAGAAGATTAAAGAGGAAAAGTTTCAAATTGGCTGAGGGGAGGGGGACATAAGACAAGATGATGCATTCTGCGTTCCGATTCCTCTTAATGCACCAATCACATGCAACCTGAGCTTGGGGTAATGGCTGGGTCTCATGGGTATCACTGACCGAAATATCCTACACTACCAGTGCAGGGGCCCGTCTCCGAACAGGAACTGAAGTTAATATAGGGGCTCATTTAGCTGCACCGTAAATAAATAGGAGCAGGCATGTTCAAGACTGCTTTCCAATTCATCATTCGCTTTTCATTATTCGGTTTCACCGGCTAGACAGAGAGATCTAGACTTCTAAGAACAGGGCAAGGGTGGAAGAACTTCTAGAAGCCTGACCAATCCCTCGGATAAAGTGTGTAAGTGTGCTCGCATTGAGTATGAGGTGCATTTCTGAGCCCACACAGTGAAATCTGTAACTGTAACCACAGCCTTTCCAGGCTGCAGAGAGTGCTGACCACAAATGGCCTCCGGCAGTCGTTACCGCACACGTCTCTGCAGGGCTTTTCCCCCACGACCCACCGACCTGTCTTTCTCAGTCTCCATCGCCCAAAGGCCACTATCCTCTCTCTTTCCTTCATTATTCATCCACAACGTCCTCTGCTCGCATTTCATTCTGCTCCTGAGTCTTACTCAGCGTTAAAACGTGCTCTTTACCTTTCCCTGACCCCTGTCAGTGTTTCCAGCTCTGCTGGCCATGGACGGCCCCAGCCTAGCTCCGCCTAACCCTTCCCGTGTGCGACACGGTCGGCTTGCTTTCCCCAGCTGGCCAGGCTTGAGGTTTTTAATGGAAAGGTTATGGGTGAGGCCGTTCATATCGCACTAACATCAACCAGTGTAACGAACCCTGACAAGGCAAGGTTACAAACCCTGCCATAAACCGCTCCCGCCCTGGACAATCTTCATTAGGCGTACTCCAGTTTACATTTAGAAAATGTTAAAATGAGATGGAACAAATAAACTGTACTTTACATTTGCTGCTGGAAAAGAAAAGAACAGACATTTATAGTAAACATTTGGACTTCCGCCTGAGCCAGCTCATTCTCTCCCTGTCATAGACAAATATCAAAATACAGTATAGACAAGTATCAGATAGATATTTATAGCAGAAAAATATCAGTGTTTTCATGAAACAGAGTATAAGTGCAAACAGCCCACCTTGTTAACAGAGGCTCTTTACACTAGCTCCACCCACCAATGTCTGGTTGGCGTAGACAACATTACAAAAGACGCGCATTGTACAAAAAGCTCACTGGCATATCTTTTGACACGATCAACCCGAGTTCGAATCCGCCTTTTGCTGAACTCATTCTTCTCTCTTTTACCATGACATATCTGACAGGCCTTTTTTTTGTCCCAATATAAAGTGGCTTCCATTTAAAACATGATAGTTTACACTCAATATGTTATGACTGCATGCAGTTTTATAATGTACTACAATTATGAGGTGCAAATATCAGCCATTTTTTGCACTAAGTATAAACAGCATCTACTATTTACACTAATTGCAAATAAAATTCTGCTATTTTTACAGTGTAAATAGAATCTATCACTATTTGCACTATTTTTTCTATTGCTAATAAAATATGCTATTTTCAGTTAGTGTAAATAGCATCTATAGCTGCTGCTGCCCTCATGAAACTAGGGATGCACAATCGCAATCTAGTTTCTGTTATATAATATAACAGCCAATTCATTTTTAGCAGTTTTATTTTTTTAATTTTCATGTGGTACATTATAATGTGATGCCTACATTCACTTTTAGCATTTATTAATTAGAGTTTTTAGCATTTTATTTCTTATTTATTTAGACAATTTGTCATTTTAGTATCGTTATCATTATCAAATTATTTTAGAAAATAATTATCAGGTTATCATTATCGGTATTGGCTTAGAAATTAGATTGTCAATTCCAATTCTAGTCCATATAATGCCATTAATATCAAGCTAGAAAATCATGTTCAATGAGCTGCTGGCTGTAAAAACCATTTGCAGTCCCGTGCCATACTGTACATTAGTGCAAAGCAATAGTAGTAACTTGTGAATGATGAGCAAAGACACTCATGTCTAGTAATCTTCCAAACCAGGGAAACTATTATATACAAAGCTTCAAATGCCAGAATTTGGGCCAGCCAATCCAATCTCTGTAGCTTCATGGAAATGTTTCAAAAACACAAAGCCGCTTGCAGAACTTAATGGTGCTCTAGAGTGACTCCTGTGTCAAAATCGGCTTCAAATAAACACTTGTAAAGCTTAACCTTTGCTCTGGCACAGGCCTGACCTGATCACGCTAGATATATTGACGATTGTAAATTCATAAATGAAGTATCCCGCGGCTGGTAAGCCAAAAATGTCCTTGATTCAAAGCAGAGCAGGAAAATATTCAGAATAAGAATGTCGTTTATCCAAGGAAAATATTCCCTCTAGCATACCTTCCTCTCTCCATCAAGAGAGGTCGTGTCACATTAAGCTTGGCCCGGATTCCCGGTCCATCTAAAAGAATCACATCTGGATGGGCTGAAGGAATAACACAGAGAACATCCCTGCACTGACAGCGTCCTTAAAACAGCGTTTGGGAAAGTCAAATATTTTAGCAAGATCCTTTCCAGTACAATGATCAAAATTAAAACAGTGGGAAGTTTGACCGCAAGCTTTTCCAGGCACCGATATCAAAGGGAAGCGATGACTTACAGGCGGCCCAACTTGGGTGTGGATTGGAACAGCAGCTCCGGCAGGACCTGGAGCCGGTTCCGGTTCAGGCGGCTGTGAGGAAGAGAGGACAGGGGAAGAGCAAGAGTTAGCATGGTCAAAACATCTACAGTCAAGAGTGAAGAAACGTAACGTAATAATGATCTTATGCAGAGTATAGATCAGTGGGTATGCGCTTGGATAGTTTGATTATCCGAGGCAGAAAGAGAGAGTGAAAACCAGGGAAACAAAGATGGAAAGGTTGTTTGACTTGCACAGCGACATGCAGGCATCTGAATACCTAGATGGATGAGACAACAAGGTAAATGCAAATGACACACGGACAGACCAATCCGTCTTTCTGATTAAAGAAACAAGCCGAGTCAACGTTATTATTAGGATCAGCAGCATCCCGACTGGCCAATCGCTACATCCGGGGGTCAGGAGTAACAGCTGTGCTGGGGCTGATGGGAAACAAATGTACTTCCTCTGAACATGGTCTAGGTTATCTCCAGCAGTGCTCTTTAAAGGCTATTATCACTCACATGAGCCTGGCCAGACTGACTGTGGGCTTTGATAGGATGACCCTTATCACGCGAGTGTGGGTTTTGATGATAGCATGCAGGGTCACAGAGCAAACCAAAGGTATGTGGAGGTACTACAACGTTTATAACTTAGTTCCTTGCTGTAGCCTTCAGGTAGACTCATTCTTGAAGGAAAGAGTTGGTTTTCTCTTGCTATGGCCTCAGCTCCATACCTGAGCCTGCTTGACAACATCTTGTAATATCAATAATAACATAAATGGATCTTGTAACAGACCTTAGTCAGGGCAGTGCCATATTTAATTTTTGAGAGGAATGAAAACAAAGCTACAGTGTGAGGGATATAAATAATGTGTGTTCAATGGATTGTACTGCTGTTTAATAACATACAGTCTGTTCAACTGATGAAACTTCCTTCCTGAAAAAAAACTCCATAAAACAGTTGTGAATTGTTAAAATTACATGATCTAATACCTTTATACAGTAAAGACTCTATCCCTCACATCCTTGTTAATTTAAATCATCCGATATAAATTCTATATTGCATCTAACCTGATAAAGGTCTATTGTGCTTTATGAATCTGTGGGTCAGTGACTAGAATTCTATCAATTTATTAACCGAAATTCATAAATACAATTAACACACCTTTTCTAAAGTTATTTTAATATTTTTTTTATTTCTTAATTTGACACTGAAAACTGTAATGGCTGCTGAAAGCACACAAGAATAAAATATATTTTAATAAAAAGTTTAAATGTATTAAAATAGAATACTGTTACATTAAATGGTAATAATATTTCATAATTTTAATGTTCTTACTGTAGTTTGATCAAATAAATTCAGTCTTGGCAAGAAACTTTCAAAAACATTGAACATTTGAATGGTAATGTATATTTAAAGAAAATAAAAATAAAAAGCATTAGGACACTCACATACATTTATGGTGTAAGGAATTTTTTCCCCATTTGATGGTCACCATATAGATAGTAATTCAATTTTTTTCATTTTAACTTTTCTTAAATTATATAAAATTATTTTTACACCATAAAAAAATCAAGATGAAAAAAAAAAAGCATGGTTCTAAAAGTAGATTTTTAAAAGATTTTTCTTTATCGTAGACGCTCTTATTTGTCATTGACCTCAGGGCTTGCCTCAGATTTGACTCTTGTTGAACCTTTTTTTATAATCTATTTTTAAGCACCATGTAAGTCACTATGTCTAGCATGAAAACATTTCTGTTCTTTCTGTTTCCATATCATTAATTCCAGAGCACTTGCTCTCATAGTGGGGTCAAGCTATTTATATGTCTGCTGGGTTACAACAACAACAAAAAGTCACACTTGGGTGTCAGATGGAGGGAATGCAAGTGAACGCACTGGCCGTCTCTCCGTTGAGAGCGGGTCATTGAGCTAAACGCTGTGAAATTCCAAATACGAGTGACACAATGAGGAATGTAGATCTTAAGATCCAGATAAACCAGACCCACAAAACCACCACAGAGACAGATTCTTCAGAGGTGGTAAACAGACTCTCGATGATGGCTGCTGATTTTGATGCACGTTCGTAACTAACATGTGGTGGCAGCTGCCAACAGACTCGGTTAAACGCAGTCAGAACCGTGCAAACATTTACAAGGAATGAAACGCACTGAGACATCTACACATCAACAAACTCAAGGATGCTAACACAGGCAAACCACAGTCCAGACATTCTTTAACCTTGTCCAACGGCAGTAATAGCTAGCATGTTTGGTCTGACCCTATGGTCAATTTCACTGGGAAGTGTTAAGATTCTCACCAGAAAAGAGCAAATGGCTGCGCTCCAGATGTCAGGGGGCAAACGAGCACGTAAACCCGCTGGACTTGAAACGAAAGTTATGGAGGTCACCTTCAAATTCTCAAAGTTCTTTTCGCTTTTGTGATGATGTTTTAGATTAAAACTGACAAGGTCAATGTGTTGCTCGTAAACAGCTACAAATTCTTTTTTCCAAAGCGCACATAGAGAAACATGTGGAATATGTATCACAACAGCATGCGAGTTCAATCATTTCTTCTATTTGATACTTACATTCTCTCAAGCTGTTTGAGATCCTGAAATGCTCCTCTTTCGATCACACTTATTTGATTGTTCTCCAGATGTCTGTGGAGGGGGGGAAAAATAACTTCATTATCCAATCAACTCAGGCGATTCAACTTCAACTGACATTGATTAGGTCTCTTGAATGATTGAAATGACAGTTGAAAGAGTACTAGAGGACCTCGTGACTTCGCTTTGTCACAACAGCGCAAGATAAGCATGCAGGCTTTCCTCATGAAAACCAGAGCAGATTTCTCTCTGATTTTATGAAGTGTGCTGTTGCCTCAGCAGACCCTCATTCGTGTCCAGCATGCTTGTGACGGCATACCGGAGGGTATTTTCAGAGCTCTCCTCTATTCTGAAGACTTTGTCATATTCCAGGGCCCTTAAAATTTTCCAGATGCATTACAAAGACAGCACATCTCCATAGCTATTTCTTGTTTATGTTTGAGTCTCTTTGAATCAGGGCAAACGCGCAGTGACACGCATTGGACGCACACAGCCACTAAATTACATTCGGCACCGAATAATACCAGCAATCCTCCAAAAAGAGAGACAATCCTGAAGCAAAGGGCCTCTAAAGTGGACTTCCGCTTTCTGGGGTTATGAATGATGTTTTTAAAGCAAATGTTTAGACACGCAACTGTTTTTACAGTCATAATCCATGCTTTGTCATATCATTCTGTCAGGAAGAGATGAGACATTTGGCTAAGTCAAAGGCTTTTTTTACGAATGCCGCAGCTTTAAGGCACAATCCAGCATGGCAGGCCAAAAACACAAGCGATCCCACAGGACGAGCCTAAATTGATTTGTTCGTGATAATTGCATTCTTCACTGATAACAAACATATCATATAGTCTGCATCTATCATAAATCTGTGCCTGAGTAACTATCCGGCTCATTCTTACAAATGTGGGATCAACCCCTCCGTGGTTTATGTATTCGCATTAAACGTAATCCCTTTCGATCCCGACCAGATGGGTTTTGGTGTGTGCTGAAGAATAATAACGGTTCTTTTTCTTCATTTTTCACCATCTCTCCCTCTTTCTGTTCTTTGTCTTTCTCGTCTTTATAGAAATGTTTTGAAGTTTTGCATAGAAACATATGGGACACAGGAAAAACACCTATGCTTTCACAGGGGCTGACAAGAAGAGTAGAAGACCTCTCTATTGAAAGGGTGAGGCAGCACACATGGTATTGCTGGAACAGTCTTTGTTATTCTTGCCTTAAGCGTTAACCAAGTGCTGGTTTATAGGAAAGTCCCAGGTCAGTGCAGACGGTGCTTCCCTCAGGACCTTTGAATGAGAAAGATCTATGTCCCAAAGTAAGGTCAATCTTTAACTGTAATATTTAATTATTGTTAATTTATTAGGAAACAAAAATATAATAATAATCATTACTTTTAAACAAAACTGATCAGTGCTTATGAATGTTTAAAACACATTTGTCAATCAAAAGTCAAATGGTGCAACCAAAATTCAGACACATGCAGGAGTGTAAAAAATAAATAGGACATTATATCAGAGGGCCCATGCAGACCCTCATAATTGTGTATCAAAGTCATAAATTATGGCCATGTTATGACAAGGCAAGGTTAGTTCCAGTTGTAAAATGTCAATTGGTGTAACTCTCCAAAACCCTTTTTATCTTTATGAATTAATAATTCCGATATGTTACATTTTTTAATTTTTATTTCCTTATTTTATTTATTAATTTATTGATTTAGAAATAAATTACATTGCAAATGGCACTTCTCTGAGGACTTTTGAGTGAGAAAGATCTTTGTCCCAAGATTATCCTAAACTTTTGTCCCAGTTCATTTATTAATTTATTATTATTAATTATTATTAATCCAAATTCATTTATTTCGAATGCCTCGCATTCACTGTGCTGGAGGCGACTCCCTTTCAGCATGCTGCTATTGAGCTGCCTCAACTCTAAACATTTCCATGCACACGCTCTCATGCACAGCTCAGGGTCACGTCAGCATACACCTGCCCTTTTCTGTTCTACATGTACAATTACTCTATACAATACAATTCTTTTCTTAATATGTTTAACTGGGTCAAAGTCCCTTTGTTTACTCAACAGCCATAAATTGCAATGTCTCCGGGCAGTTATTTCGGGCATGCAACACCGAGTCTGATCCACTTGAATGGGGAAATCCTGAAATCCCCAAAACTGCTTGTCATACTCTCATTTAAATGCCATGTTTCAAATCAGTAACAAAATTTGATGTGAGTTACGCCATACATTTTGTTTCCTATGCTTTAAATAGTGTTAAAAAAGCTTATATTTCAGGCTGGTCTGGCCAATGCGCATGTGCAGTCCTAAGCTTACACCTCAGGACACTAACTGTTTCTATCATGGACTGTAAATAAAGATGGACGACGCATCTCCACTTTCCTCCATTTTAGAAAAGTGAAGCCAAAACATCCCAGTATGGCCGCTGTCATCTTGAGCCAATAACGTCATTTGGAGCCAGAGTCTGCACGGTAGAGATTCATTTGGAGCATGAGTCTGCGTGGTTGATTCATTTGGAGCCTGAGTCTGCTCAGTAGTGATTCATTTGGAGCCAGAGTCTGCTCAGTAGTGATTCATTTGGAACCTGAGTCTGTGCAGTAGTAATTCATTTGGAGCCTGAGTCTGCGCAGTAGTGATTCGTTTGGAGCCAGAGTCTGCTCAGTAGTGATTAATTTAGAGCCCGAGTCTGTGCAGTAGTGATTCATTTGGAGCCCGAGTCTGCGCAGTAGTGATTCATTTGGAGCCCAAGTCTGCACAGTAGTGATTCATTTGGAGCAAGAGTCTGCGCAGTAGTGATTTGTTTGGAGTCAGAGTCTGTGCGGTACTGATTCATTTGGAGCCCGTGTCTGCACAGTAGTGATTCATTTGGAGCCCGAGTCTGTGCAGTAGTGATTCATTTGGAGCCCGAGTCTGCGCAGTAGTGATTCGTTTGGAGTCAGAGTCTGAGCAGTAGTGAGTCATTTGGAGCTTGAGTCTGCATGGTATAGATTCATTTGGAGCCCGAGTCTGCGCAGTAGTGATTCATTTGGAGCCCAAGTCTGCACAGTAGTGATTCATTTGGAGCAAGAGTCTGCGCAGTAGTGATTTGTTTGGAGTCAGAGTCTGTGCGGTACTGATTCATTTGGAGCCCATGTCTGCACAGTAGTGATTCATTTGAAGCCCGTGTCTGCACAGTAGTGATTCATTTGGAGCAAGAGCCTGCGCAGTAGTGATTCGTTTGGAGTCAGAGTCTGTGCGGTATTGATTCATTTGGAGCCCGTGTCTGCACAGTACTGATTCAATTGGAGCTTGAGTCTGCACGGTAGTGATTCATTTGGAGCCCGTGTCTACGCAGTAGGGATTATGAGCTGGAGCAGCAATATCAAAGTCCCGCCCAAACTCCCGCAGACCCAATCACAAGCTCACAACCATGATACCACACCCCATTTTTATAGCATCAAATAACTAATTAAAAGCTAACGTTTTAGAAAAATTAACACTTGAACATACATCAGCGCAATAAGAGCTACCTAAAATGACAGAAACCACCTTTGGGAAATTTTTTTTTTGAAGTGTAAGTTGATTTTTTTTTTGGCTTACGTTCCATTTGTTTAAATGAAGAGGGCAGGGTTTGTGACCTATGGTCAAAACCCTTTTTATCTTTATGAATTAATAATTCCGATATGTTACATTTTTTAATTTTTATTTCCTTATTTTATTTATTAATTTATTGATTTAGAAATAAATTACATTGCAAATGGCACTTCTCTGAGGACTTTTGAGTGAGAAAGATCTTTGTCCCAAGATTATCCTAAACTTTTGTCCCAGTTCATTTATTAATTTATTATTATTAATTATTATTAATCCAAATTCATTTATTTCTTTGCAAAAATACTTCCATAAATAACAATAATAATAATGGTTTAGAAAACATTTGTCTGCCAATCGAAGTCATGTGTTGCAACAAACATGCAGAAAATAAATAAATAAATAAAACAGGAAGTGATTTCATAGAGAGAGCCCCTACAGAGCCTCATAACTGTATCTTAAAGCCATTAAAATTTCAGGTTGTAAAATACCATATGATGTAAAATGTAATTTGAACCTACATTTAAAATCTTTTTTGAAACTAATAAATTACAGTGCAGCTTACACTTCTTTTTAGCGTGGGAAAAGTCTATGTTTCAGAGTGAAGCACAAGCGTGGGAGAGTGCATAGGTGTGATTGGATGCTTGTCCCGAGCTATCAGACAGAGGGGATCACAGCACAAGCCTTCCAGAGAGATAAGGGGTGCCGAGGCTGTTCACAGGGCCCAGGAAGAGGTTGCTTTTGGTGCACGCCATGACCGTTAATCATAAACCACCTTAAACTGCCTCGTGCTGCCCGCAAGCCACTGCCTCTGCTTACGACTGCTCTCTTGGGCGTTTATTTTACTCCTCTTTTTCACTTGTTTATTTTTATCTCCATTCCACTCTCTTTACAGGCTCTCGTTCAGGAAGAAAACAGCACAGAGAAATATATGATTACAGTCATTAAGCTGAAAGAACACTTTCTCCAGAGAAGCCCAACTTCCTAGATCACCACTGCCCTGTGCCTCTCCGAGCAACTGTCCGTCATTTACAGTATTTATTCTAAAAGTTAAAGTTTCTGTAATGGAATATATTGTCACATATTCTTCAAACTTCAGAACAAGTTTGAAGATTGACTGCATCCAAGGCGATGACTTCATGAGAGGTTCAGTCACAGGGTCATATTAAATGTGTTGGATTTACTCAGCTTAAATGTCAGTTTGTTTTAATATGACTTGTGCCATAATCCTCCCGGCTTTCAGCCTCGAACCCTTTGATGGCTTTGACTGTAAAGACAACACGGAAGAGGAGGGGAACTTGGGAGTTAAAGGAAGGATTCTGCCTTAAGTCTAAAGTCTTTATCTGGGTCTGTTTTTTTTTCTTTTCCATACAAAAATAAGACAGCTAAAGACTCAAAAAAAAAAAAAGACAGCTAAAGGCTGAAAAAATGTCTGAGAAATGATATTTTGTTCTGCATGTAAGCAAAGCGAATGAGAAGATGGGAATAAACTTCTTGAGAAAGACAGACTGCATGGAAAAATTTTTGTTTGGAAAACGTCTCCTCTTGCATCTGAATGAATTATATATTGCCAAACTAAGTATTTCTCCACTCTAGTCAATACTTTATCCATCCCAGACTGATTTATCAGTTGTTTCAAGCATGTCTCAAATTGTATACATTCACTGAAATTAGTATACATGCCAATGGACTTCCTCTGTGGGCGCTGTTTACTGGAGCCCCGCCACACTGAAAAGATTAACGCTGAGAAATATACAGTGACATATAATGACACACGCATATACATACGCACTAACATCGGGCTGTCTCAGTGTGTTTCACATAATATACATAAACATTTATAAATCTGATTTAAAGGCATATTGGATTTCAAAAGACTTCCCCAGAACCACAAAACGCACATAAAGCAGACTAATATGAGCCATATAGGAAACATATTACAGGGGACAGGCCATTTACAGACCCCGGATTCCATAACAATGATCCTCTCCCAGACGTCGGCTGTGTTACAAAACCTAGGCAGCATTATTGTGTGTAGAAAGATGATGCTGTCTATGCAAGTAGCACACTTGGTTTTGAGACATAGCCATTATCTGCTATGAAAACCAACAATGACAGCATCTTTCACACCCACTTTTTAGCATACAGATATAGAAAAAGGTGAATTACCTGAATCAGCAAAGATGTTCATCAAAAATATTCCCAAAAATGTTGTCCCAACTGGCCTAGGGTTGTCTGAACAACTGCTGATTAAGCATGTTAAGAGTTTGAGTGCTCCCACCATGCACTGCAGCGTGAATAAATCAAGTCATTACTGTTATTATTGCTTTACTTTTTGCTGACTTCTTTATGGTGTTGTTTTTGTTGTTGTTTTCATCATCACTTATTGGTTGTGTGGTAATGTAAAGACCTTATTTCACTTAAAAGTGTTTGTTGATTGTCTGTGTTATTGAGGTACACTATTATTCAAAAGTTCTGTTTTTTTTTTTTTTTAAGCAAGGATGCATTCAATTGATCAAAAGACAGTAAACAAAATTTGAATGTTATAAAAAGATTTATATTTCCAAGCTGTTCGTTTGAACTTTCTATTCAAAAAATCCTGAAAAAAGGTGTATGGTTTCCACAAAAATATTAAGTAGCACAACTGTTTTCATCATTGATAGTACACTCTAAAAAATGCTGGGTTGTTTTAACCCAATGTTGGGTCAAATATGGACTAACCCAACTGTTGGGTTAAATGTTGGTTACATTTTTAAATGAGCTTTTTAACCCAACAGTTGGGTTAGTCCATATTTGACCCAACATTGGGTTGAAACAACCCAGCATTTCTTAGAGTGTAATAAAAAAGTTTCTCAAGCAGCAAATCGGCATATTAGAAAAAATTCTGAAGGACTGAAGACTGGAGTAATGATGCTGAAAATTCAGCTTTGCATCACAGGAATAAATTGCATTTTAAAATATATTAAAATAGAAATTAGTTATTTTTAATGGTAATAATAATTTTAAAAAATGACAGTTTTTACTGTATTTTGATTAAATAAATGCAGCTTTGGTGAGCATAAGAGACTTCAGCAGTGTGTTTAAGAGATGTTTTTACATATGCGGCTTTTGTATAAAATGACTGCATCTTTTATTTACAAAATAGAGTTAGGACTGATCGGTTCTGATGAGTTCTCCCTGACTAACTGGTCTAGTTAAAGCAGTCGACAGACTTTATGAAGGTTGAAAGTTTCAGTTCCTATTACTTACAATTGCATTAAAAGAAAATTCCCAGTACAAAGTTTCTCCTGCATTGAACTCAAAAATCTTAATGAATCATGTTCCCTTGATCTTTTAACTTTTCCACAATTCTATATAAACACAGTGCTCCCACAAATTTTCCCTCTCCCAGTCTCTCCACGTCACTCTCTTTCCGTTTTCACATGCCCTAATCTCCCAGTAGTTCTCTCTTCTGTAGTTTTCTCGTCTTGTATCCTCTCACCTGCTTGCAATGTAATCCCACTAATAACACTGCACATTTCCTCCTCTCTCTCTCTCTCTCTCTCTCTCTATCCATCACTTCAATCCTCACCGTGTCAGTTTTTACAGGATGTGTTAACAGCCCAGGGAGCTAACTAAGTCCTGCTTCCTCTAGAAATGTAATCAAACCTCCGGTCACACTGACAAGGTGGAGTTCACAGATATGGCAGCCCCCTACTGGCTATTGTTTGTTTTAATTTGTTGAGGGGATAAGGTGCCCATTCAAATGGCAGGTGTTCCATACTAACAATACGCCCCCTCTGGGGCCCACCCCACCCACGCACGCCGTTAAGCCACTCAACCCGACTCATCCAAGTCATAAGCTAGCAGAATAAAGTGTGCTTCTCAGGATGGCACCGGACAAAGAGAAGAATCTTTGCGATTTTGGCTGGAGGATATTTTGATTGCATCGTGCCGCAATTGCAACACTGCAGACGACCGAGGTGCCCTAAGACCTCAAAGCTGAGCGCGAAAAATGTGCATGAAAACAAGAGTTGCTTTTTCTGTTCCCATACGATACCTCTCAATGCGTTTCCTGTCGTAATCTTCTGTCATTTTCCTCAAAGCCACGCTAGTCTAGTCCTCAGAAGCTGATAGGTATGCTCCATTTCCTCTTGAAAACGCTGTTTGGAATCTTAAATGAGTTCTTCCTTTGGTTTGGATGCCTTAGATGGCTGTTTTTTATTACTTGTGTCCAACAATACCAACACATTAATATTCTCCTCATAAGATGCACAAGATATTATCAGGACATATAGACACATCAATAAGAATACATTTTGTTCTCATGTCTATTGATTAATTACAACTAAACACCTTTGATATAAGCACAGATAAAGCACAACATGAGATTATGCTTGTCCTGTGCATTTAAATTAACAGGTTCGCTGTCATAACTGTCAAAGTGATTTCTGCCACCTATTAATCTTCATTAAATGCCTGCATTAATTATCATTTCTCCTTCACTGAGGTAATTCACTGAGGCATCTGTATGCCACTGAAAATTATAAGGCTGATGCTTTTTCGCAAGACACAGACAGGGATATTTTAATAACTTTAATGTGAACAGGGTGCAATTATTTTGTGCATTACAAATGGGTAGATGCCTCATTGCGTCCTCCTCACTCTCCCATAACAGAGCTCTTTCCTTTTCCTAGTTTTCTGGAAGTTCGCCCGCCGAAACCGTTGTGCATTTGAACTTGTGCGAGATCAAATTTGAGAGGGGGGGGTATTACAGCTCTTTCATCTCCCATGAGCCATGCAGTCAGCAGCCATGTGGCTACCACACATTTCTGGACACATGCAGTCCTGTCCAAGAATTCCTGAGGTGTACCTCCCAACATATTACTACCACCTCAAAAGCTCTTAACAATCCCATATTCCCTGAAATCGTCACAGTGCTCCATACACAACTTTTTCTTTTTTACCACCAAAACTCTGCATAGCCAAAACCACACAAATGCAATCTTCTATTTTTGATTACCTGGCATGGCTGGTGATGACTGTTAATTGTCTTTGGTAAATGCTTTTTTTGTGATTAAAACAGAATATCGTCTGTTGGATTGGAGTTGGATTGGCTTTGCATGAGGATAAAGGCCAACTCATCACTGGAGTTTCGGCATGAAGGCAGTGAAAATGAAGCAGCCGGTGCGTCTTTTCCTCTTCATTGTTTATGAGCAATGTTGGCAGTTTCCATCTCAGGGAGAATTTCATTTAGTAAATATTTTCATTACCGCCATGTCTGGATGCGAAGGACGCTCACTTCACACTAAGCAGAGTGGACAAAAATGAATTATTTCTTATTTCTTTTTTTGAGCGTTTACCCCTTGGATGGTTTATTTTCAAACCCTGACAGCTAATAGCGCAGATGGCCTGGTGTTCTTGCACAGTATATGACTTCTTAAATTACTAGGGTAACGCTTGACTGAGAGGTGACAAGGGCATCTTCAACACGTCTGTGGGAAAGTCAATATCACATCCAGGCTACAAAAGGCTCATCAATAACACAAGTCTCATCTTGGACTCCGGGGGTAACCAAGGATACCCTCCCACCAACTTTCCGTAAATGTCATTACCAGGAAGAACGGTCAAAAAAACGAGTGTCCCGGCTAACCATATCGAACAACAGCCTCTGTACCAGGCCACCATGGGTTTATTTATTTGGCTTTGTGGCGCTCTGTTTCCACTAAGTTTCCTGTATAAATTTCTCCAAAAAGATAGTTTTTTTCTTGTATTGTTTACTTTGAAGTCATTACATCCCAGGCTAAAATTTTAGTCAAGCTACTATTTCAAAAGTTAATTAGCTACACTATGAACCACAAATTAAATGTATAGCGAACAGCTCGAAATATGTGAGAAGACAATATCTTCAATATTTCAGATAATATGACTTGAAGCATTAAATAGCAGTTATACGTACATTAAAACTATATACAAACAATAAAACTAGAAAAATCATTTTTAAACATTTACATGAACCATCTGAACAAAATGATTCACTAAATGAATCAAACACCCCAAAACATAAAACAGTTAAAGAGCACATTTTCACATGGCTGCAAAGCATAATGTCTTAAAAACACACATGTACCATTGTGTTTTTTTCACACTACATCACTATTTGTGAGACTTCTGAAACAATTCACTTAATAGCATAACTAGGCTACTTTTACTCCCCAACACTTCATTAGAGTCCTCTTTCTTTCTGCCTACCGAAAACCTAGCAAAACCCTCATCAAATCATTCAGAAACTCTGATTTGAATCCGTTGTTTACTGGTTGTTAGCTGCAACCAAGTGTTTGAGTTCGTGATACTTACATCACAGTAATGAAATCATAAAACCACACGTGGTTTTATTCATATTTGTTAGCTTAGGATAAACACTGTCATTTCAAGCTACACTCAGCCACAACTAACAAGATGTACTGATGAGAATAACGAAGCCCTTGATGTGTTGCTTTGGTGACAAAGCCCGCAAAACAAGAGCCCTCATAAATGTGAAATGGCCCGGAGGCGTGCACATTATCGAATCCAGCCTTCCATTAAAGTATGACACAAGCTTGGAAGATTCACAGACTTCTGGGTCCCTGACATTCGGAGTGACCTCTTCGAGACTTTTGTGACGAGAGGTCTGTTGGCTCCCAGACTCACCAAAGACAGCACTTTGATGTACTGCCTGAAATGAGGCACATTAAATGTTTTCCGTGCATGAAAACTATTTTTTTTCTAAAGTTGGGTGGCGAATCTTTCCCCGAAATCTTTGCCCACAAACAGTGCCGGCAGCTGTCTGGCAGACTGCAGTGTGTGAACGCTCACCGAGCGAGAGACTTCACATATGCTCCTCATATGCCCACTGAGGTCAGCAGGGCACCAGAGACCACAAACCCACCTCCTGATTCGCTCCAACACCAACACAACAAACACACACACTATCCCGCTGACTGACTCTTTGCGATAATAAAAAAAACTGACATGCAGCATAAGCAAACGCTGACAAACGGATATGCAATCGAGGGCAGAGCTAGCAGTTGGGAAAGCAGGAGTTGGCGGTTTCACACCGAAACTTCATTAAGACACCCAGAGTGTGATGAGAGGAAGGGAATGCTGTCATTCTCTCCTGATCCAGCAGACCAAACACGCTATGCCTGCCACAAAGTGCCACATTGTTCCTGAAGTGTTAACTGCGAGTGGGCCTAAGACTCCGGCGGAGAGAATATGCTATTAAACGCTACAAAGTGTGTGCGTAACTGGTGCAAATTAGAGCGAGAGAGATGAAAGAGTGTGAGAGAGCGTGTGTGAGTGACTGAAAGGGGATATTACAGTTGCGACAGGAGCTACTAATGAGCACAAAATCATATGAGCTGTCAAAGAAAGAAAAGCCTTTCAAATAAATGCACATTTATTAGAGGGAAATGTGCCTGAACTCTGGAATTGTGGGTAACTAGGCCTTGCTTAGGGCAGAGGTGCAGTCATTACAGTTAAATCAACACTCCAGGGTGCTCTGGGAAACCTGGTGGCGTGTTAATCGTACCCAGGAGACGTGGAGACGGGTGCTTCTGGACTTTGAGCGGTCTTGAAAACTGCTAATTTACAGATGCCGTAGCTTGGTGCAAAACATTGGATAAATTGTTTGGTTTTCAATTAATAAAATCGGTTATAAGAATTTGCAAAGTCATTAACCAAATGCTATGCACACCATGAAAGACTTGCATCTGTCTCTAGTTTAAGCAAGACTAAACCTAACATGGTATATTTTAAAACAAATCCAATACACAGAGGGTCTTGACAATTATTTATTTTTCTCTCCACATGAAAAATTCCACTGAAAAGCCCTTTAGGGGTTAAAGGTTGGAAGGTTCAACCAGACCTCTGGCCACTGAACAGACTGGAAGCCTTTCCTATCAGATCCCCCCAAAAATATTATATTATACCAGATGGTTGTGATACTTATCATGGCTTATCACGACAGAAGTGCCGCAGGTGGAAACAAGGAAATTAAGGATATCTTCACAGTGAAATTCACAGAAGTAATCTAAACACATAAGAGAGTCTGTGTTCAGCTGCAGTGCGCCCCTCAATGGACTTGTGGTTCCCCAACTTCCCCAGCTAATACAGCCAAGGTACATACACACACTCACACCATATGTCCAATAATCAATGTTTGTGTAAACTCATTATACTGGATGAAAGAATCAGATGCAATGCTGTTCAACATTCAGATGTGGACACAATATCTCAAGCCTCATTTAGAACATTCTGGATAGAATCAATGAAATGTGATGCTTCTCAACTCCAAACTTTTCAAACTTTCAATACAAAACGCTGAACGAAAACTCTTCATGCATTAGACAGTTTATAACATACACGGAATTCATGCAATTTTAAAGAAAACTTCAAACTTGAAGTACTTAAAATTGATTTATATTTTATATCCTCTAATAACATGACACTGAGCACATCCCATACTGATTTTAAAATAAATGTCTGTTTGTTTGTTTTTTAACCTCTGCTTTAAATCTATATTTCACTCTAAGAACTAAACTAAACTGCTTTAACAGCTCCAGCAATAATGTTTAAAGAGGAAACCTGATCATCTGGGCACATTTTAACACATCTTATTAAGAAAAACTATAGTAATATTTTACAATAGTGCCCATTACACAAAATACTATTTAATCCCACTGGTAACATTTGCGACCTACATTCACTTAATGATCTGTTGAGTTACTGATGTGAAGTGAGCTGTGCAGCTATAAATGGAGTTCAGAGATGATCAGAGCGGATTCATTCCAGTTTGTCCATCTGAGAGATGATGTCTTTTAAAGAGCTTATTATTGATGCATTATTAAATCTGCTCTATCTCTCAGTATATGTAAACATAGCATCAACAAGAGGGAAACCCAGAACACCGTTTTGATGGTTTAAGTCAAATTATCAAATTGTAGATTTCAAAGTATAATTGCAAGTCAAATAAATGCATTGCTTTTTGAATTAGCATTCTATTTTCAGCACATTTGCTTGTTCGATAAATAAATAAATATTGTGACCTTTATCCTTGCAACTGCGATTTTACATATATCCTTTTTATAAAATAGCTCCATCTTTTATATTTATATAATTTTAGTTCAAAGCATGCAGCTTGACTGGTATCCATTAAGTAAAAATAGGTTTGCTTAACTTGCAATTATTATTTTTTTTATTTTTAATTAAATTAATACTTTAGTGTGCAATAATAGTACCATTCAATAGGCTACGTGTAACATGGACACTATGTTACAAGTGAACAACAGCTGTAAAAAGAAGAAAAAACTTTCTCTGCATCTCCTGCTCACAGAGGTACGCGCCGCTGTCGTTATATTATCGGTGTACACAAATAACGCGATAATAGGCGTACTTACAGTCTCTCGGCATTCCTCGGGATTCCCCTGGGCACAGTCCTGAAGCCTTGACCCTGGCAATCCACATGAGAGCCCGAACAACTGCACTTATGCGGGCATCCATTCACAGCACAGCACAGCAGCCCGCACAGCACAGCCACTGTCCCCCAATACTTCACCCACCGCATCATAAATCCTCTGAGGCTGATAGCAGCCCAATAACAATAGTGGGGAAAAAAATCAAAAACAACTAAATAAACTAATGCGTATGCAATATGAAAAACAAAAAATGTATCCGCGTCTTGTTACATCCAGACAATTAAATCCCCTGCGCAAAAAAAAAAAAAACTACAGGGAGGACGAGGGGGGACACTTAAGGAAGAGCTACAACACCAGCATAAAATAGTTCCAAAAATTCTCAAAATGCATCAGAAAAAGCTTTGCTCATTCAAACGCGCAGTTGCATCTGTCTCTCCACACCATTGAAACATACAGATGCGCATCAAAAGTTAGAAAAGCGCATCACTAACTAGAGGGGAGAAAACCCTTAAAAAGTCAGCAAAATCATTCAAAACGTCCAAAACGATTCCTTCTCATAAGTCACCAAATTCCGTTTTTTTAGGTCCAGCATGCAAATCCTCATTGATAGTGATTGAGAAACTTCAGCGGAGCTCGTACCTATTTGATTTCCAGCCCCCGAACCCTGCGCTCCACACTCCTACTGGCTAATCTGCGTGATGTCACTCCGGGATATTTGGGGTCTCGACTCGAGAAGTTGTTGGGACAGCTTCAAATAACTCAGCCCGCACCAAATGCTCGTTACTTTTGAGGGACGAACACGAAGTTATGATTTAGAAACCGCAGCGCGAAATGAAGACACTTGTGCCATCTAGATTTTTTGAAACGACAAAGATAGAAATAGTAATAAAAGAGTTTATATTGTAAAAAAAAAACTATATTCACCACCAAGAAAGGTTTGTGGGGAGCACGGTGATATAAAAAGAAGAACTACAAATAAATTAATAAACACATAATCAATAAATAGCTGCTTTAACTGAGAAAGCATAGTTCTTACTAAAGTTTAGTTATATTATCCACTATAAATTAAAAGTATATGGTGACTCATAAATGTAATACGTTTAATAACTATATCAAGCAGTGAATCAGACACTGCAGAAATATCTTTGCAGATACTTTGAGTCAAGTCACTCTTGAAATAGTGGATTGTTTCTTTTTTCATGATTTTTGGTCCACATTTTGCTGTTTTAGTGCCCTCGTCTGGTGAGAAATTTCATCTAACTAAATCCAAAATCCTTCCTCACTATGAGAAACCACTGGTTTTAGTATATTAATAAGTTTAGAATGTTTATGGAGTCTGTTATGGTTTGTCATTAATTCCAGATATGTTTCTTTGCATATTCACCTGAAATATTCAGTTTGCAGACCTTATATGCAACAACAAATAATAATAATAATAAAAGGACTGGAAGTCAAGTTAAAGACATTAAATAGTTTGACAGAGCAAGTTACTTTTAATAACAGATTAAAAAGTAGTGCTATACACAGAAAGAATTCACTCCAGTCAGTAAAACATAACAGATGTCTAGATAGGTTCAAGCTTCGCTCAATAATTTAAACATTTAAATGCTGTGTCCAGATCCTTAAAGAGCAGCATAGAGTCCTTGTTTAACACACTGAATCAATTGAATCAACTCCCATATGCCAGATTCATTTACTTACATTATTCCTCCTGAAAGCAAAGCGAGGTGCATTAAGCGTCTGCTGGAAGGCTGCAGGTACGTGCGTGAAGTTAAGCTGCAAAACATGTGCTTTACACTTCCTTTAATGCACACACACACATGGCCGCGAGTCCATAAATCTGTGATTTGTGTCAATAAGGATGATGTGCCAGATTTACAGACTGCACACTTGTTCACGTCAGGAGTGAGGAATGTCCAGAGAGCTTCCACCTGTGGAACGCTGTGGAGAATGAGCGTGATAGGCCGAGCAATACTCTACATGTGTTTGAGCTGTCTATCAGCTTCTCTAAGGTCAGACTTTCATGTGAAAAACTCTTACCTACGGAGTGACCCTCAAACAGCCATGTTGCACACGTAAGCACGATCAGGCTATATGGCAGCAGAAGCGTTTCTGTCTCATGCACTCAAATGTATGTCTTTATTAAGGAAGAGTGTCATTTTCTTTGTAATTCTCTGCAGTCATGAGCAAGGAACTGGGCTGCAGGCAGGATGCTTGTGCGCTTTGAGAGGTTGAGAAAAATAACAGCTGCCCTTAGGCTGAACATTTTCAGAAAAACATACACAGTCATAATGCGTTTAAAAACCAAGAGCATGACATTACAAATAAGACAAATTGAACAAGAAAATAAATTGTGACTTATCTTTTAATCATAACTTGGCTGTTCTGAAAAAAAGCTGAAATAAGTTAAAAGGTTAGTCATCAAATTGAATTGACCCACAGTTTCATTGAACTACACATGGCAATGAAATATGCACTATAAATGTCAAAACAAAGCATCTTATTTGTAAAATGATACAAGTTTTGTGAGTTAAGGCTGGACAGTTGACATTAAACTGACCTTTCCATTTTATGTATTGCACCCAATGGAAAGCGAGTGGCCAGATTATGGAAAATCTTGGCATGGATGGTGTAGACCAGCACTTCTGGCTGGGAAGGGAAAGGGCTAGCCAAAGACCTGTCTGAGGAAAAAAGCCATTAGCATACCATGAGACATGAGACTGCTTTTAAATGGAACACTTGAACATAAAAAGAAATCCAAACTTTTCAGCAATTACGTAAATCTCTCAGCCTATCCGTTTGCCGTTAGGGGGAAGGAGGAAGGTTTGCCATATATAGATTTTCCCTCACTCCATATATTCCCTTTCTTTTTCAGTTTGTATGCATTTTAAATTGTCGTTCTGCTCTGTAGCTTTGCAACCGAGAAGAGCAGGGAAGGATTTCTCATCTTCCTGGCTGGAAATGTCGTCCCTTTAGCTAACACAGATCTGAGAAAAACAGTCAAACATTTAATTCCACAGCAAAATTTACTTTATGGCTCATAGATTTCCACTTGTGTCCCGTTTGTATCCCAGCCAACGGCTGTTAACCCACGTTATGGATCTTAATTCTTTCCCACAAGCAAACGGAACATGAATGGGAAGCTGCTTATTTCTCTCAGGCATCAGTTTGCATTGTTGTCTGGCACCTCTGTGAACTGCTGCTGGGTGATAATTGGAAAGACAGCCTCCCTCTGTAGCATCCTGCTGTCTGCACAGTGGTCACTTCAACCAGAGGTCCAAGCTTCCTGTGTGCGAGTCTCCAGAGCCAACTCTGCGTGTGCCCATGAGGCAGCAAGACCTCAGCTGCTGCTGCCACACAGAACTGCTAATTACATGCACATTGTCCTAGCTCATACGAACAGGGGCAGGCATAGGGCGGGTGAGTATCGGGAGGTGGAGAGTTGTGACGGGGGCCTGCCAGGAACAACAGCCTGGGGTCCCTCGAACACACATGCTGTCAGGGCCTGGGCCCTGTGAGTTCCAGACAGCCAGAAATGCTCGGCTCAAGTTGTGTGTTAATTCACAGAACGGTAAAAGAGCTTTAGCAGTGTATACACTCTTTTTGATTCTTGTCTTTCAGTTTTAGCAAACAAACACATGGGGGAAAACTATGGCCAGATGTTGCCACAGTCTTGTAGAATGATTTCTTTGTAATTCTACAACCTCACATTCCATGCTAAAGCCCTGCAGACATCATTGCTTATGCCAAACCTGAGGTGTTTTTTTTAAACTGAGTTGATCTTTGCAACATTTGATGTCGAACCCTGGGACGCAAGCATTCCTACAGAATTTCTCACTCACTCCTTTTCAATTACTCACGGTTGGCAGGCAAAAGAATGTTTAAAATGACGTGCGTCCTACGTAATGCTGCTCAGTGTGGACAGGAACAATGGGAATGAAACTGAATGGAGAAACTCCAACAAAAACAACAACATCCAAGCCTTTTCTTTCCAGTTGTAGGAAGTGCACAATTAGATGGGCTCAGTGCTACAATCAGAAAGGTTTTGTAATGTGGAAGTGGTTAATATGGTTGATCTTTTTTAGAGAATGGGATGAGGACTGTTTGGGTGGGAGGTGGGATCTATCTGGTGCCCTTCCGCTCATCGTGCCTCAATCAGGATTAGTCTATAAACAGTTCCATATGTGGGGCTAACCCTGACGCTAAGACTTTCCACCGGTATGACTAGAAGATTGATGATCCAATTTACTAGGGAGTTATCATGGACCCGAATACTCAAAAGAACTAAGAAGAGCGGCCAGCTGTTGGCTCTTCTGTCTCAATTTTTCCTTCGACCGGAATTTCATCTGCATACAGGGAGATGGAGAAGTAATGTTCGTGTGGTCAGATGCAAGTCTCACAGTGCAGTAGATAAACTTTACACTCCTCCCGTGACTGTTCCCAGAGACTCACTCAGGGGCTAGACCAATATCCATCCAACGGAATAAGGTTTTTGTGAAGGGATGATTATAGGTTACTTGCGAAGAGGTCTTAGGAATAGTCTAATGTTCTCGCTCATCTCAGCGTGCTTTAATCTAATCAAACAAGAAACCAAAACAACATCCCACAAAAACACAAATCAAATTTTCGCATTGACATCTCCAACTGTGACCTCATAGGCAGTCTCAAACATACAGCAAAGCCGTCACTCATTATTAAGATGACCAAAAACGGTCCTGCCCAGACTGCATTTGTGGTTCAGTAATAATCTGTAATTAACACCAACCTCTGAGATCAGCATCCTGATTGAGTCCAGCATATGCAGGCCACATGCACTGACCTCTGCCTCTTTCAGTCTGCTGCTCAAGAGCTGTTTACATAGTGACGTTCTACTAGCATTTATCAGACTCTCTGTAGGGAGGCTTTAAGAAATTTTGGACTGAACTTGTACTTTTTAGCCATGAGTAACCATTAGCGATTGGCCATTGGAGAGTTATTTGTAGACATCACAGCCAGGCCTTGTAGACACTGCAGCCTTCGGTCTTCGTGGGACTGCGGTTGACAGAGTTGACCTTATGTTGGCCAGCATTGCCTGGCGGTCTGTTTTTTATTCTCTTCTGAAATTCTGTCTGACCAGAAATTGTTATTAATTATAAAATCTTTGCAAAGTTATCACTTTCCTGCTTGGCTGACCACACGGTTTCCCCCCATTGACTTTTTTTTTGTTTTGTTTTGTTTTTCAGGGAACCGAAATGAAGCCAAATGCAACACAAGTAGACCTTTTGAGGGTTTCATGGATTTAATTCAAAGAAACAAAGTTTTGGGGAGCGGAACGGGGGTGTGTAGGACAAGCTATTGAAAACCAGCAAGGTTTGAATTCCCCAGCAAGGCATTTTAATTAACCCAACTTGAAAAAGTGAATTTTGTCCATAAGAGAATGGTAACAGGACTGAGGGCTAAGGGGTCTCTGTTGGTAGCAGTGAGAGGTTGGTTAAGAAAGCCTCACGGTTCAGAGAGGGTGAAGTCACACAAAGACTCAACAAGGCTAAACAATGACCTCCTTTTCTCACTCAGACTTTTGTCAACATGAGAAAATTAGAAATGCTACACAACCCTGGAAGGTGGAGGTCGAATGCCAACCCCTTTTTCATTGACAAGAGAGTTTAGCAGCTGTGTTGCTGTTTACTTTGAATGGGCTGGAAATGCCTCGAGTGGCCTGGGCTCAAAGAAAACAATGTTCAGTGCTGAACTGGCAGTGGGAACTCGATCCCTCAGCAAGCAAGCTGGCCACAGTCTGACATGGGCACCGAGGCTCTGGCTATAGCAGCCTGATATTATATTTACAGCGGGCTCCACTGTACAAAGAAGGAGAAAACAGATGAGAGAAAAAGGCTGAGCTGAGCAAACGTAACACTGTGTGGTGACTAAAATGACTAGGGATGGACTCCAGTCCATAAAACCGCAATTGTGTGCTATTGAAGCAATAGTCTTGAGGCTGATTGAACCAGATCAGTTGGCCTACTTTGGGACACTGTGTGGGGATCGCAGTGCTTTTGCAACTTTCTTTGGAAACTTCGACAGCGATTACCACCGAATGCAGTGCTTTAACAATGGCACTAGTGTTACAAGGCATATGTGGAAACAGGAATTTGACAGGATTCCATAGGAAGTTAAACGTGCCAATTCATGGTGGGTGCTTTAAGTGTGGCTTATAAAAGGATCCCCATTGGTCTGAATGAGCTATATGCTTTTGATTATTGTTGGTGTGATCTACAGAACTGATTTCATTAATTTATTCCACCTGACTAAATATATGCAGTAAGCTGTGTGCTGCTACTGCTTGGTTCTGATGCAATGGTTTTGCCTTTCTCTTTTACTCTCTCTCCCTCTGTCTTTTTCTTTCTCGAGTGAGGGCTTGTGTGGATTCTGGATGTGGTGGTGAGGTGAAGGAAGTGATTATTAATGGCAGACTCAACTTGTCAGAATGTGTTATAGCTGGATTTAAACTATTTCACCACTTTGTACCATTACTTTGAGAGGGGACGCCCTCCCCGCCGTGCCATGCCCATCCCAGGTTACAACTAATCTGAAGAGAGTATAAATAACTTCTGTCAACCAAAGGGATTATTCATAATAAAAATAAATAATCTTAAAATTCTTGGACTGGTTTAGTTTAACTTGGATTGGCAAGTGATGCTAGGAAACAGGCTCAGGTTTGAAGGGTCAATCTTAAACATGACAACCATGAACTTCATGTCCTACACTGGGTCTATCTATCTAGTTTTCTGCCATTTCTATTTAGCGTAGAGTAAAGTGATGACAGGGAATGCTAGGAAAAGGGGAGGAATGGGATCAGGAAATGTTTGCAGGCCAGATATGAACATGCACTATAAGCACCACACTTCAATGTGTCAGAGCATGGGCATTAACTTCCAGCATGTAGAGAGGAAAATAGTCACAGTAAAAACAGAGGCCTTACAAACACATTTCCACATGTCACTTTGTCTAAGTCAAAAGAGGGACAGCACAAAATTGCTCTTTCCTTGTTTGAACTGCCAGTTCCACTCAGGTTCTCTGTAGACTGATGGCAGAACCACAGAAGAATATGGAGCATCCAGAGAAGAGAGCCCCTTGTGTAAAAACAGCTTGGCATTTACTAGTTCCTGAAATAAGAGTAACTTCTCTGCAGAGTGGCCCTAATAAGTGTGATATCCCCATATACATTGCTTTGAGTGATGCATGTGACTGGCCAGAAGAAGAAATCCTTTCAATCCCATGCAAACTCTAAGGAGAGGAAAATAATTAGTCTTGATAACAGTCATGTACAAAAAAATTACAAATATTTCTCAGAACTTACGTAAAAGCTCCAACAAAAAATTAGTGAAATCTATGACAGACCCGAGGTGATGCAGTTCATTGTCCCGGTCAAAGTGTTGACTGGACAAGTACAGTGTATCAAGTCCATGGCCAATTAATACTAAAGAGTCACAGCTGTATCTTGACCCCAAGTGCAGGATGGAAAACGATTCCAGGAGTTGCTGCTATTGCATGGCTCTATGTCATCAAGCACTCTCCTCTAAACCTGCAATGCTAGCCTGTGTAGTGGGGCAATGATGAAGTGTAGGACTATAGCTATAACACACATACCAAGGAGTGAAACTAGCCCACCTACTCTCAAATCAACTAATTGGTGACAAACCACAGCAATTAGCCTCCTACACTTACCAGGGAGGTTACGGAAACCCAGGCCACAACGGTGGCACCAGCAACGGGTCAGGTGACAAGATGGAGGTAGCAGTGGTGATTAATAGAGCTTGGCTCCTTGTCTAGGTCAAATTAGGATTGTTTATCAGTAATTGCTGAGATAATCATGCTGGAAAGTCAAGCATAGCTGGTAGCAAGCATATTTTGAGTTTGAATACTAGTGACCTCGCCAGGCTTCTTAAGCAAAACTGGCTGATCAAATCTGCTGAACTATACTGCTGTACTGGTACTCCAGCGAGCCTAGCATAAAAATCCCAAACAAATTCAATTATGCAATGTCTTATATCAAGTTAAAAGTAATCTGATGTCTAGTGGTTGAATTTCTAGCAATACAATCATAGTTGTTCATGATATCTAGCAGTACAGCATACTCACATAAAAGCTGTCTTTTTATGTGCTCCATTCATCCATTCTGTTAACTGCCTTTCTTTCACATGGCTGCAACATACTTTATCACCCTCCACCATCCTCAGCTCCACCTATTGTCTGACAACTCTTAGCCTCTAGCTCTGTTCCCTGTGGTTAACTTGCACTCAGGGATTGCAGTCTGGACATCTGTTCAATCTATCTTCTATGTTTTACTGCACCTTGTTTTCAACACAATAATTTGTATTGTTTTATGTTTCTTAAAATATACCTAGTCTGTTACCTTTAGAGTTTTGATTCACTGTACTCTGCATGCATGATTGGCAGGAAGTTTGCTCAGAAGATAATTTTAAGACTAACACTACCATAATTGCTTCAGTTAATAAAAATATGTTTATTTCAAGACAGTAGTCTGACTGAATTCATGCAAAAGCCTCCAGTAACATGTACAGTCAAACTTAATATACCTCAGGGAATTAGCCAACATATTCAAGTGGAATTTTCCCTTTCCACTGTATTCCACTGAATAATACATAAAATCCACAATTCAAATGTTAGTGATATGTGGCTAAACGTACTTTGTACAAAAACAACTCATGATACATTTATGGTTAAAAAAACACAGCATCTGTGATTCAGTGTTTCAGGAATTACAAGAATGGCATATCAGCGCTGCATATTTTGCAACTTATAAACATATTCTTCATTAAGTGATAATTTCCAGTTTTTACTTGCAAAAAAAATGACAATATTTTAAAGTTAAATTATGTGTATTGCAATTTTGAACCATTCACTGTTTTTCAAACATAATGGTAAGATAGCTTTCAGTTAACCAGTGAACAAGATTTTAACTTCAACATTTCTTTTTCTAAAAATTACAAAAAAATTTTACAGTGTAGAGAACTACAAAATGATATGACTCTTTAACTGCTCAGGAGCTCTTGGCCATCACAGCTCAGATTTTTAATAAATACCGGATCCCCCACATGATGACATCAGTGATTTAGAGTTGCAGTCTGGTCAAGGTTACAGTCATGTTAATTGCACTTGGCCCAACCACTGCGAGTGTGGTCTGTAAATGGGATACTGCCCATAAAATCATAAAATAGAGTCAGAGGCAATGACTGTTTCTGGGGATCACCATCACTCCAAATCCTGTAAAGAATAAATCCGGAGACAGCTGCACGGCATGACAGTGTGCTTACAAATGTGAAAGTAAATTCTGAAAAGTTTCTCAACGATCCAAGACTTTAAATATTTGAGAAACTAAATGGTTGGTTCAAAGTTTTGTTTTGTTGCATCACATATGTGTGCTGGGTCACCAAAGGCAACCTACTCCCAAACAAATAGTTTTTCTAAGTGTATTTTTTAATTATTGGAAATACTATTATTAGCAATATCAAGGTGATTCAAAACATATCAATGTTTAAAAAAAAAAAAGCAGAGATGTACATTTTACAATTAGTCCATCAGAGCAGTGGTTTCCAAACCTAGTCCTGGAGTACACACTTTGGATGTCTCTCTCATGTGACAACCATTTCAGGTCTTGAAGTCCCTACTAACCAGCTAAGGAGTTGAATCAGCCATGTTTTTTTAGAGAGACATACAAATTGTGCAGAGTTGGGGGTACTCCAGGACCAGGACTGGGAACCACTGCATCAGAGTGACAAATAATGAGTGTAAAGTTAGCCCCAACACAGGACGTGCACTAAATCATTCTCTTTTTTTTTTCAAATGTACTCATTATATTCATCTAGAATGTCAAATAATAACTGGAAGTCCATTTAATCTTCATATGTAAATCCCCAATCCCATCATTTTAGGTGTGTATTGACATTTTGAATTGAGATCAGGAATTTCTATGACATTTATCCTATTTAATGCTTGTGCTATTATTAAAGTATTATCAATATTCTGAAACCCCCACATTATTTAGAGTCCAAAATCCTAATACCTGTCTGGAGAAAGAAAATGCCAGGATGACAGGCTGAGTTGTTTTTGATTAGTGTGGCAGATCTAAAGGCAGGAGCAGAGACTAAATGGATGGAGGTCAGTGGCTAATAACAAACACCTCTCTCTGGGGGCTGAGCAGGGGGTCGACAAGAGGGGCTCAGTGGGTGTCTGAACAAGGCTAATCTAATGTAAGGGAAAAGCTTTGTGCAAGGTCTTTGCCAGACCTTCACTGAGCCTCTGCCGTGCCAATGCATCTTCCCGGTCTTCCTGCTTTCACTGTGCATCTCCTGAGCTTCTTGATCACCATGGAGCTCATTTAAAGCTCCTGCTTCCATGCATTTCCTCTCCTTTATCTCAATCTGCAATTCTTACTAAAGACTTCCCTGGCTGGCTGGCACAGGTGATTTTCATTATGTGGCTTTGAAGTGGGAGTGGCGCGGGAGAGGAGATGGTGGATCAATGATAAGCCTCCGTTCTCCTGCCATAGACCTATTCTGAATGATCCCCATTACTGCTGTGGCCCAGTGGTGAGTGGGGGGATAAGAGCCCAGCATGGGCCTGCTGCTTGCCATTAAGACCTCTCCATGCTGATGGATATAACTTTGTATCCAGGGGGAAAAAAAAGTCTGCACAGAATGAAAACACATCTGTTGAACAATGACAAAATGGTTCCTTTTCAATTCTGAATAAAGCAGCAGGCATGGAGACTATGTGAAAGATCTAAAAAAAACTGCTCTAGATCCGGGTCTGGTCCTGTAAAGCATGCTCACATTAACGGATCCTTTATCAGTCATTTAGTTGTAAGGTTCTCCCTTGTCTTCTCATTTGCATCCAGGTTTTGGAAACCGGTCGATCTAGGGAACAGAGACAAGGATGCGAGAAAACACAGTCAGTGAAGCTGAAATGGCCCTATTCGAGGGTATTACAGGCATTTAGCTCTGCCAGGGAAAGTATTTGTTTGAAGCCTTTACATTTTGGTTAGCAGCTCTTTATATCCGGCACGATTTATCGCTGTTTTGATTGCCCTTTCTGTTATCGCACCGGCAGTGTTTTCACTGGCCGTGAGAAATGCGAGCAGGAATGTGTTGATGTTACTGTAAAGCCCAACACGCATCTCCTACTCAGCACCTCCATCTGAGACCGATAAGAGCCTCTATCAGATTGGAAAGAATGTGACTGGCACAACCTGCCAGATGGCTCACTGTAGCCCACTGCCTGGAGTTAGGGGCCCCTAATACACACATTCAAGGAGCTGAGAGAAATATTGGAGACACACTTTTTGAGTGATACAGAAACTCAAGTAAATCAAACCATCAAATGGGTCCTTGTACCAAATTCAAAGGCTGTATGGAATGATTGGAAATGTGTGTGGACAGTTCAGCTGACTCTAATGCACCGTGTCAAGTGCGCTTTAAGATAAACACTTGACTGACTGGACTGATATTGAACATGTGATGTTGGGTGGGATTGAGTATAGTGCACCTGCAATAGGCTTGGCCCCAACAGTGCTGAAACCTTGGAGGTGAGGGTTATCTGGAAAGGCTTGCTGAATCACGATCAAGCTTTGTTCTATCTTTAACACCCTTTCAAATCCACACATGCATGCACACATGTTTGTTGTTAATGAAGCTCAGAACACAAGTCGAAGAGGTCAACTTTACAGCACTGATGTCCGCCAGACCTGGTCACTACAGTCCTACATCTGAGAGCATAGCGTCTTATTTCGAATGCATCCAAACTCGAGAAGAGAAATGCTGCCTGCTAGCAACATCAATCAAGGATCTCCATTCAGGTCGTTTTAATCTCCAACCCCTTTTATCAAATGAAACCGTCCCTTTCCATGACAGTGAAGAGCCCCAGCACTGCGCTACTGTATCTCACCACCTGCTTCAAGTTACAGCAGACGTCTGGCGACTGAGAGAACTTCTAACTTGCCGACAGGAGAAAAAGAGGTTAGTGGTGGGTGTCTCAGCTCCAGGTGTGACGTTCTGTTATTGGGGCCTCCTCCTTTTCTTCTCTCTCAAATGTTCTCTCCCTCCCTCTCTCTAAAGATGGGGTGCCTCTGGAGTGGTGTTTGTCTTGAGGTCACGGTGCAAGCTGTTGTCTCCAAATGAGGTCGTAAAGCATATGATGTAAGACATTCATCCTGCGTATCTCTCTGTCTCTACTTCTGCCAAGGCTGGGTGAGCTGTACCATAAAACATTAATGCTGATGTCTGACTCATAGCCGCATTAGGCCATGGAGGAAACACACACTCACACACACACACACACGTGATCACAGCCATATGTGTCTGTGTGTTACCTGAAAACACATCCGACAATTATACACACCAACTTAAAGGGTTGATAAATTATGCTGCGTTTGAAGAGCAGGAAACTTTGACCAAGTTTATAAGATTGCATTGAAGTTACATTAAGTAGGAAACTGTTAGGGCAAAATTATGAGTTCAAATGTACAGTTAGCAGAATTTGTGTGACATGGATAGAGAAAATGCATTTATCTTGATTTTACAAAGAGAGAGTAGTCATTTTGAATATAAATCCATGTAATTATCCAGTTGCTTGGGTAGAATGTAAACTAAATTGCTGGTTGTAATACAATGCTTGACATGAGCTGATAACTGGGGAGGCTAAGCTGTACGTTTTCCTGTTATGGTTCTTAATGAACTGGATTTTGTACTGAATTTCATTTTAAGATTTAAGATTAAGAAGTTTATTGAATCATAATCCTAGTGGTATGCCTTCATTTTTTATACATGGGGATGTTAAAAACCCATTTATACCTTCATAATGTTTTAGTTTTAATGACCGGTCATAGATTTCCTTTCCCAGGATAATAATAATGAGGAAATGGCACAAGCTTGTAAAAAAGATATGTGGTGGGATAACCAGGATCAGTCTCGTGATTAATCCTGCTTTGACTAACTCCGCCGGGAATTCCATCAAAAGGCCAACGATTGTTTAATTGCCATCCCTGTTTTTCCCAACACTTTACCGCTCTCCTTTCTGCCGGTGAGGGGGTCCTGCTGGAATCCGGCAGCCCCCACACACAGACCTAGAATTGCTTTCAGATGTGAATATCAGGTTCGGGAAAAAGGGGGATGCCAGTGTACCTAGCGTGGTTTAGGACTGGGCTAGTGCTCTTCGGTGCATCTGGGTTAAAGAGCAATGCCAGGGACAAGAGAAAGTGGACATAATGGTCCTGGGGAGAAGACCTTTGCATTCATCCCCATGTCTCACTGCTGCTTCAGTCTGATCAAAGAGGCAATGAAAACTGCAGCTAAGATGTACGGATTTGATTTTAGCTTTTCTTCAAACAGCAGGCTTTATCACGAGTCCCAAAGCCATCAGACTGAACCATTCACAGCGCTTTACCTCATTCATCTGGTCTGTGTTAAAGATAAAGCCAATTTTAGGGCCATTCTACCCACTTTCTTATTGATGGATCCAATGGGGGTGGGGAGGCGGATAACATCGTGTTTGTTAATATTTGTAAACGGTCTTTCAGTGGAAATACAACTGATGCAGGAGTCTGAAACACCAGGACATGGAACTACAGAAAGCTCACTGCATAGAGGCCCATAGAGGCAGGATGAGATATCTATCTTTTTCTACCCTCTTCAAGATTTCAAAGTGAGGAAAACTACATTGTGGATAATATGCTGCTCCCAGTTTTGCCATAGATTGGGTGTTACTGCACAATATTATCCAAAGATTGGCAACAGGGAGATCATCAACAGCTGGTGCATTATGGAAGGTTAATCTCGGTTTGACAGTTAAATCTTTTTTTTTCACTTTTGTTAAAGATTGTTACACTCAAGAATGGGTAACACTACATATTGGCAAAAAAAAAAAAAAGATCAACAAACAAGCAACAACTAAGAGTCCAGGCATCTGTGATTAAAATCATGTTAAGTTCCTTCATACAGCACCATCTGTTGAGGACAACTGCAGAAAGTAAATGTAAAATATGGAAAGTGAAGGAGTACTAACAGCATGTCAGCTGAAACAGCTATAGGATATGGTATTCTTGTTATCCAAAACTGGGGTGTCAGATCATAATCAGCACCACACCTGCTGAGCTTTCCAAGAAGCCCCTCTGCAAGTGGCCAGCATTAAATCCATCTAAAAGCAAGTTTTCAAGTGAGACTGGATGCAATTTCAGCTCTGATAAATCCAAGCATTCCTATTGGATGCATTTTTGGCTTATTTAACAAGCGTGCATTTAGTAACAGGCTTTTAATCTGCTTTGCTCTTTGAAGAAATTGTTCACAATTAAAAAGAGCTAAGAATAGAAGCTGCTTCGGGTGATGGTTTATTTGTTTACTGTTGTTTAGCAGGACTTCGAGCTGTCGATATTCTCTCCTCCACAACTCCTGCCTAGTACAAAAGCCCAAAGATGATTCTTTTACACATTATACTGCCAAACAGTGTTGCAGCAACACAGTTTGCCAAAACACATTTGGCAGGGCAAAACACACACTCTAAAATGACAATAACATTTTTTTAAGATGCTCCTGAGGACCATTTTAGACTTCCTTTCCTCTAGTATCCATAAATGCCAGCTCTTTGCGTCCAAAGGGCAATAACCAGCCCCACAAAAAAAGCTGTTTGGCAACAGATATGGATTGGTTTGAGTTAGGGAAAAAGTAGCATGAAAAACAAACGCATACTGCTTCCTCACACAATTAAACAGGAGTGGATGCCACAATGCTTATGGCCTGCAAGGCAGAATAGAGCAATGGTTCTCTTCTTTCATGGCCTTCAGCTAATGTTGGTTTTAAATGAATGCACTATGAGTTCCTCTAGTCAGCAAATAGCTGCATGCCTCAAGCCAAGTTTTTCTCCTAATTTTGTAGATTTCATAATTATGACAATACACAATCGGCAAACTCCTACAAAGTACAAACCTATACTAATGTGACACCTAAGGACTTGTCAGCATTTTCACTTGCAATATGATATTTGCTGAAACTATTTTAGTTATTTTCTTCTTTGATTTTTCATTTGGTTTACAAATTACAAAATTTCTTGAAATCAAAATCACTATTTTGTTTCTCCTTTTCACATTTTCATTTGAACTGTAATGTATTTCTGTAAATTCATAAACACAATTCTGCTGAAAAATGATGACATGCAATGCAAAACATTACTGACTGGTATGTAGTTTAGCATAATGCTTCCAAAATTATCACAAGCCATCCCTGCAAAACCTCACTCACATTAACCAGGTATTTTCCCATGGAAACCAATCAGCAGAATTGGCAACAACACAGAAAACACCACAGAAAAACAAACGCTTAAGTTGCAAGCTATAAAAGTGGACATAAAATGAATGAATGTAAAATATTCAGCACTGGCCCAAAAGGGCAAATGACAGTTCAACTAGCTTTGACAGCAAAAAAAAATGTGCATGTTTATTTGTTTGTTTCACTGTAGTATGTGCATGAAGTACCTGACATGAAACTGTCCGCACTGTCAATTTCTAAACTACAAGCGTGCAAAGTGTTGCAACAAAACCTCATCGTTTTGATTCAGGAGGAATCTGTCCAAGAACCACAATCAAACAAATTTGTTATGGAAATGAATTCATGATTTAAATGTATTTCACGTAAAATAATAATCTTAGAACTGTAAATATGCATAAACCATATGCAGGTTTTTTTTTTTTTTTTTACGATGAGGTAGGAATAAAGGAAGGATTAAATGATGATAGTGTTTGGTTTGTCATTTCCTCTTACTAGCTGAAAGGTTTGAGAATTATCCTATTCTGGCACGGATTGAGACAGCTGTTGTCTCTTTAAAATAACAGGTCAGATAACAACTGAGTGATGGATCGCATGGCAAAAGCACAACTGACTGTGGAGGGAAGAAATACAGGGCAGCAGTGCAAATTGGAAGAAAGATTTCACCTTTTTCTCTCTATTCAATTGTGCAATGTGATCCTGCATGTCATTTCCACCACTGCACACCTTAATTTAAGTAGCAAATTATGTGACTGATCAGTACAGTCATATATCTATATATATTCTGTAATATATAACACACAGTGCTCCCGCATGGCTAGTTTTCTTTCAACGTGCTGTGGAAACCTTTAGCAATAAATGATCAATGGAGACACGCTGACCTGGTCAACAGATATCAGACATTTTATTAGGCAGAGAGAAAGTGAATCTTACTCTAGCACCTCTAAAGACAACATCTGGACCTTGTCAAAGATGAGAGATTAGTGTTGGGGGAAAAATGTAGGAGAATAAAAGTAGCCAGAGGGAGAGAAAAAAAAGGTTTCAATAGTTTATATGAAAAACATGTAATTCAGGTTTACCCAAAGGCTGTTGTTTTGTACAGCTTTGCCAAGATCCTCATCCCAAAAGCAGGAGGTGCTGAACTGGCCATAGTGGAGATGAATGGATAAAGAAATGTGACTTATGTTAAGGGCCCTCAGTAGGACACAATTTCATTGTTCAGACTTTGCTCCCCTGAACTACGGCCTCTCCTGTTGCTCATCTCAGGGAAGCAGCAGGTCTAGAGCTGCAGATTCTGAGAAAATTAGGCTTTTGTTTAAACAAAATGGGGTTGGCGCAGTTGCTTGGAGGCATAAATGTAACCACAAACCACATAATGATACAGCATGACTTGCAATGAAAGCCATCGCTATAAATTCACTTAAAGAGTAGCTGACATGATTTTGTCATTTTTGGATCCTCCAAATATCTCTGGATCAAATTGCTATTTTGTAAACAGCGTTTATTTGTCTTAGTGTGTGATCCTCTGGCCGTGACTTGTTTGCGTGATTCAAGGCTTGAATTTCAGAAGAATGCTTAGAAATCTGTAGAAATCCAATCTAACTCTGTGATTAAAGCATACTTTAACTTCCCTACTCGTAATTTTATTCATCCCAGTCTAATAATACGGACATAATACGTAGATAGATTTGTTATAAACAAAAGAGTCATGTTGTTGGGAGCTTTATTTCAAAGGCAATGTTTGCAATGTAAAATATACACTGAAAACTGTCTAGTATGTGCAACAGTACTCATAACATTTTAAACAGTAGTATGCTATATTGTTGTCCTTTTGCCTCATCATGTTGCAAGTGGAATGCTGCATGTGTTTAACAGAAGTTAAAAATTGTTATTTTACTTTTTTATCCAATTTTGTGTAAAAGCATTATATCTATCTATCTATCTGTCTATCTGTCTATCTATCTATCTATCTATCTATCTATCTATCTATCTATCTATCTATCTATCTATCTATCTATCTATCTATCTATCCATTTGGAAGGTCACCTTTTCTAGTTACAAAATAAATTTGCAGTTTTTTTCTTTAAAATTACATTTGAATTTAAATCATGTTTGCTACCTTAATTCAAATTCAGGAACTGATTTAGAATTGAAAATGAATTCTCCAAACAGTACTGAAACTCTTCTGTGCTCAGTCGGGTGATTCTCTTTTTTAACTGGAATTATAAAGGGAATTATGAAGGCTCTTTACATTACCCCATTTGAGCCAAAGCATGACAACAAAAAATCTTGTTTGCCCCATGTGGCATCAGTGGTGCCTATTTTTGAGCACACTGCCCCCTTGTGGACTATAATAATGATCTTTGCCTAGGTCATGGCATCAAATTTGGCAACCAAGCAGATCTTTTTGAGGCATGCAGACAGAAGTTAAAGGGGTCATATGATGCGATTTCAATTTTTACTTTCTCTTTGGAGTGTTACAAGCTCTTGGTGCATAAAGAAGATCTGTAAAGTTGCAAAGACTAAAGTCTCAAATCCAAAGAGATATTCTTTATAAAAGTTAAGAGTCAGCCACGCCTACCTAAAACGGCTCGTTCTAACACGCCCCCACATGTCTACGTCATGATGTGGGAAGATTTGCATAACGCCGCCAAAATGTTCATGCAGAGAAAGAAGGTGTAACTTTTATTCTTGCAGTAGTATTGTTGTTGCCGCTGCCATGTCGTGAAGACGCTGTGTGCTTCGTTGTGAAAGCGAAATTACTTTGTTTGGTCTTCCAAAAGAGGACGATATCTGCTTCGTCATGCCTGGAGCTGATCCGTGCTGGTCGCTGAGGAAATACTACAACTTTGCGCTGTGGATCGCCAGATCGGCTTTCACTGTGGACGAAGCAGAGTCCAGCCCGGGGTCGTCACATGTCCTTCCAGACGCTCCTTCGTCGAAT
>NW_015505480.1:410156-414055 GCF_001515645.1 Sinocyclocheilus grahami | reverse complement strand
CCAGAACACTTCAACCCAAATATTCAGATGTGTGCAGCACCTTTTTTGGAGGACTGTTTCCTGATCCTGGGAAAGTAGACTACACTGCCAGCTGTTCTGACTCAAAGACTGTAAGTACGTTTTTTTATATTTAAAGAGTTTTTATATTTTATATATTTAAAGCGAGTATTTTGGGCAGTTTTATGTTTTTTATGTTTTTGAAAAAAATGGCATCATCACAGTATGGTGAGGGGCGTAACATTTCCGTCTCACGCTTGAGGTATTCGGCCAATCACAATGCACTGGATAGCTGGCCAGTCAGAGCACACCTCGCTTTTCAGACCGATGAGCTTTGTAAAAATCGACGCGTTTCAGAAAGGCGGGGCATAGAGGAGAAACAATAATGTACAGTATGTGGAAAATAATGTGTTTTTTTAACCTTAAACCGCATAAACACATTTCATTACACCAAATACACAAAATAATAATAGTTCTTTTTAGCAGCATCATATGACCCCTTTAACATTGTTTGCTCAGGGATAAATCACGACCTCATGGGGCGCCACAGTCTAGAATGCTTTCTCTGTCATGCCCAGACACTTGCCATTTACCACATAGTTGTTTTGTTAAGCCAGCTCAGTTCTGCTGAAAGTGCTTTCCTTAAATCACAATGATGGGCAGAAGTGAAATGAAGATAAAGACTGTGGAAACAGTAATCTAGACTGCAGGAGGGACACATGGGAACCGGGATGTCACCTCTCCCATCCCCCTACTCCTCCTCACACAGCTCACCGTGGAAAAAAGTGACTTGTCAGCCCTTTTATAGGCCACGGACTCTTGGAGTTTGCCATTAGGCCACAATCTGTTTCCTCAGCACCTTCCCAGCAGCCCAATAATTCTGAGCATTCTGAAGCCCCCAACCATGTGAAGCTTGGTCAGCAATCTCTCACACCACTCTGGAATGGAGCCTCGGTTTGTTAAGGAGCTCGATAAGGCTATTTTGGTTTTGCGTAATTCCACCACTCCTGTATACATTTTGGTTTTGATTTATTGTTTGTGTTATTGCTTGTCACACACATATATAAATCAATCAGAATGAATCCCGTAAGAGCATGGTTTGAGAGTGTCTCTGAGATTTTTGTTGGATCTTTATAAAGAGAATTACATTCTATGATATCATTACATCTGTCAGATTAAATGAGGACATTGACTGGATTTAATTAACTGCTTGAAACATAAAACATTGGCGTAACTCAAAGTATGCAAGCTATTTTGCTGGCTGCAATAATCTCGGCTAGTAAGCAATTGCTTATTACCAGAAACATTTCTCAGCTAGAAAACCCGGAAAGCTGTTATGGCTATAATCGTTTCTCAATGGTTTTTCGAGTACTTTATGGAATGTGGCCCCTCTAAACATTTAGTCTTTTCCTGAGATTGATCAAGTTAAAATATAACATGTTTCTGAAGTTTATATGACGTGAAACATTTCTTCCTGTGTGGCTACATTTCTCAGAGATTCATGTTCCAGGGCTGAAATAACTACCGAGATTCCTGAGTGGGAAAAATAATTGCCTTATTATTTCTGTGGATGCCAGAGTGAAATGTACATTTGGCACGTAATCAAACATGAAACTCAAACCAATTTTTATCTCTGCAAAAGCCGATTACTGAATATTTTAGGAATTAAAGGTGGAACAGTACGCGCTTGTCATAATATTTGCAAACTGTGTCGAAAAAATGATTCCATTTACTAGTTTTCAGTCGACTGCAAAGGAAACCAGGTTGAGAAATTACACAGATGGCCTGTTGATTAAAGAAGCTTAGAACAAGATTATACTCTACCAGTGTTTAAATAGGCTAAATAAGATAGACTTAAAATCATTCTGATAACCATTTTAAAGAGCCAAATCAGTAAAAAAAAAAAAGCTTCTTAAAGTAGCCTAATAACTTTACATAGTGACTTAAGTTAGTGCAAATACCTTAAATGAACGTTGTAAATGGCAGAGATGATAGTGTGTAACATCAACAGCAGATATAGTTTCTGTATTACACTCCATTTTTTATTTCACTTTGCACAGGTTCGATTTGTGTGAATGGCCTCTTATTTACCAGAAACACTGTATACAGACACATGAACAGTAACTCACAAACTGGTGAATGGGATCAATACATTTATTGGGGCATCTTGTTAACGCATTATTTTTCATTATCTCATGGTTTAAATCCTATTTTTACAGCTTGATTGCACTGGTCTGTCACCGGCTGGTCTAAATAAATCGAGGTTTTGGGTGAGGTAGAGGCATTTAGTGCTACACTATTACAAGGTTGTCTGGAAAACATCTAAATTAGGGAGAAAAGGAGTTGCGTTTTTCTTGAGAGCACTGATGGTGGTTCAGACTGATAAGAAATCAGACGAAACAGAGGGCTGCACCATATAATGGAGAAATGAGCAGAGTACATCTGCTGAACATTTTGATCCTCAGAAGCACATCTGAAAGAACAGGCTAATGAAGATACTACGCTCTTTTTATTAAAGATGAAGATACCTTTCCCTTGCAATTTAATATGCAGAGACAACTGCAAATAAGCCATTTGTACACTGATTTAACCACAAACCGTTATTAAAACATTGTTAATTCAATCAATAGTGGAAAGAAAGAGGCTGTATCCAAATCTACATGCTGTCCTACTATGTAGTAGGGGAAAAACTGTATGTGAAAACAGTTGGATCAAATTCACAATATTCATAAAACAGCAGGTGAAACAGGATAACATACTTCTTCTGGCAAGATTCTGAAGTGCACATCCAGTAGACACTTTACTAGAGCAGTTGTGAATCACAGTGAAGCAACGCAACTGATACTAGCCTACCATGACTGGACTAATGATATTCTGACAGAAAACTGGCCCGGGCCCCTGTTGCTATAGTAACAAACACAACCTTCAGGCACATCTGATTGATAAACCGCACACTCTTATTTCAGTGTTGTTTTTGATTTTGTGGTTATTTCACCTTGCTTTGTACATTTAGTTTAACAAATGTTAAAGAGGGCAACTTTATCATTAAACTGAACCGTGCACATATGTTTTAAACACTTTGGCTCCCTTATATGTTCTTACTCCACCCATGTATTAAATGTGCGTCCTTGAAAGCCAGCGGTTTTCTAGTGTATTTACTTTATCTTCTCAGGTAATATCAGTGGTATGAGCTGTTTCAGATGCAGCCACAATTAAAACAACAGTGGTTACATATGCATATATTTCACTGTTTGATCATAATTGTGTAATTGTTCCACCACTAACTGCCAGTTTCTGAAATGCATATTACATATTACATTTTATATATACACTACTCTAGTATATAAAAGTAGTATGCATTTCTGAAACTGGTTGGTAGAGGTGGAACAATACACTTTAAAGGGAGAGTTTACCTAGAAAAAAAATTGTCATCATTTGCTTACCCTCATGTTGTTTCAAGTCAAGTGAAGTCACCTTTATTTATATATCGCTTTTAACAATATGGATTGTGTCAAAGCAACTGTACAGCATTAATTAGGAAAATAGTGTGTTAATAATGCAAAATTACAATAGTAAACACTCATTTTTCAGTTAAAGACAGTTCATCATTGAATTTAGTGATGTCATCATCCAGCTCAGTTCAGTTTAAATAGTATCTTTGCAATCAAGTCAACGATATCGCTGGAAATGAAGTGTCCCCAACTAAGCAAGCCAGAGGCGACAGCGGCAAGGAACCAAAACTCCATCGGTGACAGAATGGAGAAAAAACCTTGGGAGAAACCAGGCTCAGTCGGGGGGCCAGTTCTCCTCTGACCAGACAAAACCAGCAGTTCAATTCCAGGCTGCAGCAAAGTCACATTGTGCAGAGGACTCATCTGGTTCCTGTGGTCTTGTCCCGGTGG
>NW_015505480.1:396358-408576 GCF_001515645.1 Sinocyclocheilus grahami | reverse complement strand
TAGGTAGGTTATTCCAGAGTTTGGGCGCTAAATAGGAAAAGGATCTGCCGCCCGCAGTTGATTTTGATATTCTAGGTATTATCAAATTGCTAGAGTTTTGAGAACGCAGCGGACGTGGAGGACTATAATGTAACATGAGCTTGTTCAAATACTGAGGTGCTCAACCATTCAGGGCTTTATAAGTAATAAGCAAGATTTTAAAATCTATACGATGTTTAATAGGTAGCCAGTGCAGTGTTGACAGAACCAGGCTAATATGGTCATACTTCCTGGTTCTAGTAAGAACTCTAGCTGCTGCATTTTGGGCCAGCTGGAGTTTGTTTATTAAGCGTGCAGAACAACCACCCAATAAAGCATTACAATAATCTAACCTTGAGGTCATAAATGCATGGATTAACATTTCTGCATTTGACATTGAGAGCATAGGTCGTAATTTAGATATATATTCATGAAATATATATTTCAAACATGTATGACTTTATTTCTTCTGTAAAACAGAAAAGATAGTTTGAAGGATGTCTTAGCTGTTATTGTTTTTGTAAGACTCACACAGACTGCACATAACTTGGTTAGCATCAAAGCTATCGTTAGCATTTTCATTCATCTCAATAACAGTTTCTCGGCTGATGAATTGTTAAGAAATATTTGCGATATGCTGCTTGCAAAAAAGTGAAAAAACACTAACAATGTAAATGACCAGATGGTGTAGTTACGATATCTACCTGCATATCTACTGGACTACACTAACAGCCAAACCTTGTTCCACTGGCATTTGACTGAGCATTGTGCTCCCCATATTAGAAATCAAAGACATCACACCCCTCACAATAGGGCCTGGATTCTGTGAATTAATGTGAAATGCTGCAGTGATTCATGCCAGGACTGGTAATCTTTGAAAAACCTCCCTCCTTCTCATTACAGAGCTCTTAAAATGCAGGGCCACAACAACAACATTGGCAGCAATAGCAACAGGGTAAACAACAGCGACTGTGTGACAACATAGATGAATGGCCTTTGAACAGAGAGACAGACCACATCGGATCAAAGATGGGAGCGCATGGCAACACCAGAAAACATACAGTGGAGTGTGTTATCAGCTGGTCTGGGGGCTCTCCCAGAGCTTATCTTCCCCGTCCCGAATCTCTTCCATCAGCAGGTAGATTATACTCGTCACCTGCGAGCACTTCAAAGGTGTATTTTCTCTGCTTGTGCTTTAGCAACAGTCGTCATTGAGAAAAGGGATAATTGTCAGAGGTGTTGTGCAAAGAAATGCCCTTTTGTTGACCCCTGTCAGCGCTGGAGATCTGACCGCAAGCGAGCGCGTTATCCAGCGACGGAATCGACATCGGGCCCCGTCACGCAGAGTCCTGTGTAGTTCAGCCAGGGGGAACTGGGCTGACATCCTGAAAAGGGAAAGGAAGAGGAAAGAGCTGGAACGCTTGCGATGATAGTCACCTTCCCACCCCGATTATCTTTGGTGATTGAGGAAACATGCCTCTCTGCAGTCCACACACCCATACACTGTCAACGGAGGAAAAAGTCTTTAGTGCTCCCTTACAAAAAGCACTTTTGTCTCATATCTGTTTTCAGGAAAAACCATGGTGTTGGAGATATGGTAAAACAAACACAAAGCACACGCTCCATCCAAGTTTATGTGCAACAACACTGGCTGAGGTAAGCGCCTGGCCAAAGGTTTAATCTTTTGTAATTCCAGGTGAGAGAGTGGATATCATGTACTGCGGGGCAAGAGCTCTTTGCAGAAATGAGCCCATAAAAGATTAAAACATGAGGAAAGTAATCTCACATAAAGGGGCATATAGGAAAATAAAGCACTTTAAATTGGTATGCTTTATAATTCATAGAAACGACATCGGTGTGGAATGCTTTTGCTGTGATCAAACCTAATACATTTTTCATGCTGGAAACACTGTTGATAAGTATGGATCGTGACAGATGATTTACAGGTCGGCAAACCTAATGCGACATGGAATGCATATGGAGCAAGGAACCGCTGTTTTATTGTTCTCTCTGACCTTAAATTAAGTTTCTCTCCTCTGAGACAGACCTTCAGGCTGGAAAAAATGACAAATAATAGTTATAATAATTCTGATAATGCTGCACAGTGTTTGTCACCTTGTGTTTGTGTAAAGCTTTCTTTTCCTCCATAAATGCGTCAGCATGTATTGTACCAGCTTAATGGGTGTGACTGAGGAACAGAACCTCTATAAATCTTCAATCCGACCTCTCGGCAATGATCTTGCGACCGCTGCTCACAAAACACTGCCAACCCTTTGCAGTTTGACTAGAAATATTTCAATGGTTTGTTATTTTTGCATTTTCCATTTTTACTGCGAATGCTTAAGCGGCGGGCATGTGTGTTCGTATAATTAATGAACTGTACGCTCACTTGTGTGGAGTGTTGCAGTAAACATTATCTTTACGAGTGCGGTGGCAGAAATGTTCTGACACATGCTGGCAGGCCCAGTGAAGAAGGATTGGACTGGAAAAGTGTAGAGTATGAAGTCATAACCTTGACGTTAGAGTATCTTTCAGCACTCATAAAACAGGCCGGTCAGTTTGAGTGACCTCAGCGCTTGGTGTAGGCTGGCATAATTGTTTTGTTTGGAGACAACCACAGGGAATCTTTCAAATCAAAGTAATGAAGCATCTCATGTCCTATGATACATGTTTGTGAGTATTTTCTCGTAGGAAACATAAAGGATAGAATATCAAATTAACAAAAATTATGTCTTTAATGTAAGACCAGTAGTCTCAAATAGGCAGAGTTTTGAATTGTAGCATAAAATCTTCTCCACATTGCTGCTTTTAATGGCCGAGAACTGGCCAATTAGACTGCAAGACTGACATATAAAGTTACTTTTTGTGTTTTTACATACCATTCAGGGTGGGTTATCTAAAATAGTTGATACCGCAGAAATAGGCCAACAAGGTTAAAAAAAATCATTCAAATAATTGCACAGTATTGTCAGTCAGTAGGCGGCTAAGCAGAATACACCAATTAAAAATACTATAAATAGAATATAGTATAAATAGGCTTCCTGGCAATCCATAAGTAATAAGAACATTTCAGCAACTAAATAAAAACAGAACTGTTTATTTGCTACTGTCTCAAACACATCTCTAAATATGTTTCCAAGACTGATGCCACTAACCTCAACAAATTTTGGTAAATACAGTGAGTTGATTCTCAAAAATACTACAATTTTCATAAATACACTGTCACTGGTTTCAAAAGGCACTATGTACTGTACACTTAAGGAACTAATATGTACTTTTAAAGTACTAATATGTACCTTTTAACCTGTTAACTGTCAGTTCCTCTTTGTAAGCATAGACCTAAAAACGACATTTCCAACTTAAAGTTATAGAAGTTTAAATGTATGAAACCATAAAATGTAAAAATTACAATTTGAATATTTTATATAACATATATATTTTCAAAAACTACTAGAAAGTGAAAGCCAAAAATCTGAAGAAAAAAGTAAGTGCTCCAAATTTGAGGTTGATGTCTTAAAAAAAAATTAGCTTTCCAGAATGATTTTGTTAGGGCACAGTACCAAACTTTTCCACTAGATGACTACCAAACTCCATTATTGACCATATAAGTCACCTCCATTTTCATATATGGTTTGAGTGACGTGAAACCCATTTTTCCATACTTTTCACAGTATTTATGAAGTAGACATCATATTCAGAAGTAATATGGACAGTATTACAGTATTTGATTTGAATTCAGCCTCTAACAAGCTGCATCACAAATGGAGAATCTACCAGTTTTTATTTTTATTCAAAACATTTTTAGACATTTTAGACTTTTTTTTTTTTTTTTTTCAAAAACCTTAGGGTACCTATTTTTGAGAGTGTTCAGCGGGTGTTGTTTCTCAAAAAAGTTTTTTTTTTTACTTTTTAACAACAAAAAAGGAAGGGAAAATAAATAATTTGAACATTTTCTGCACATTTTTCTCTGTCTTATTTCCCTAGATTTTTTACCCATGGCACCTCAACAATGTAATTACAAAAATCATTAGCTTTTTTGCCAATTTTGTTTTTACACACAGCAGGGGGGAAAATTTTAGAAAACAGACACAAAAATCACGAAGTAGACATCATATTCAGAAGTAATATGGACAGTATTACAGTATTTGATTTGAATTCAGCCTCTAACAAGCTGCATCACAAATGGAGAATCTACCAGTTTTTATTTTTATTCAAAACATTTTTAGACATTTTAGACTTTTTTTTTTTTTTTTTTCAAAAACCTTAGGGTACCTATTTTTGAGAGTGTTCAGCGGGTGTTGTTTCTCAAAAAAGTTTTTTTTTTTACTTTTTAACAACAAAAAAGGAAGGGAAAATAAATAATTTGAACATTTTCTGCACATTTTTCTCTGTCTTATTTCCCTAGATTTTTTACCCATGGCACCTCAACAATGCAATTACAAAAATCATTAGCTTTTTTGCCAATTTTGTTTTTACACACAGCAGGGGGGAAAAATTTAGAAAACAGACACAAAAATCACAGTGCCCAATGAATGAAGTGCAATGCTGTCTGAGGCTGAAAATATAAAATCAATAGATACACATCATCATACAATATGTCATAATCTGGAAAATCTGACTGCAAGTCTTTTCTAAGTGAGTTTTCAATCACACCTACAAATGGAGACACGCACAAATGCACGAGCAAGCAACACTTTAATGAGCTAAACAATGACACGTGGATATGTGGAGTGTCCAACAGTTGCCCATTGTTTAAAATTGGGTCATGGTCAAAGTGAGAGATACATGTGGCTTGGTGTTTGAGCGGTGACTAAGAAACCCACACGGTTGTGATTACGGTGTGTATGAATGCTCATTGAGTTTGTTAACTCTGCATGGATGCATGTAGTCATTTCTGGGTCGTCCAAGGTACCCTCTGGCTATGTTGAGCAAAATTGAATGCTTTTACAACCTGGCCCATTACATTTTGATACAGGTTTATTTCCCCAGCTCATGGTAAATCTCTCCCCTTTCCTCAACAAGCCCCCCTTACCTGGCAGGGCTGGTTCTCTAGGTACCTGGTTTTATCCAGCTCAGATCCAGATGTGCAGGAAGAAGAGCACTATGGCTGACGGAGAACGAGTCTTCTTTATCTATTCTCATTCTGCATTCTCTGTACTGTTTCTCTGAGAGGGCTGAGGTCAAATGTACTCGCTAGGAAACTCCTTAAAAGGAACCTGGGAATTGTATTGCCAGCCGCTTTCGGTTATTTGTATCCTAAAAATCATGTAAAAGGAAAAAGCTCAAACCACAGCAGAAATGACTGAATTCTTTCATAAATGCCTACATTCGTTCTTGCCTACACCATTACGCAATAGTGGCTTGGCTAGTGCATGCCTTGTTTCTTACACTGCAGGACATCCATTTCCACCTTTAAATGAATGTATTGCATAGCAACTGACCACCATGTATTTAAACAATTAGAATAGCTCAGATTTACATTCACATTCAAAACTGAAGCTCATTAGTAGGATTGGTTTAAAAATTTTGCATAAACTATGCTTCTGAAAAATCATTTTATTACGCAGTGGGATTCAAAAATCGGAGACCACATTAAAGATCTGGGATTCAATATGTAAGTCTAACCTTTAAAGCAATAACAATATTAAATAAAACAAAGAAACTTAATGACATAATATGAATATACTTGATTCTGATTGGTCAATCCTGGCATTCAGACATTATATAGTTGCTATGATCGGCTTGTTACTAGGCCGATTGTTTTGTATAGTGAAATTGAGTACTATTTCTGAGTGGAAGCTACAGTAAATATTGTGAAATATATTACAATTTAAAATAACTGTTTTCTACATGAATGTTTTTTAAAGTGTAATTGATTCCTGTGATCAAAACTGAATTTTCAGCATCATTACGCCAGTCTTCGGTGTCACATGATCCTTCAGAAATCATTCTAATATGCTGATATGCAAACATTTCTGATTATTATGAATGTTGAAAACGGTTGTGCTGCTTAATATTTTCATGGTAACCTGATACGTTTTTTTCAGGATTTTCTTATGAATAGAAAGTTCAAAAGAACAGGATTTGTTTTGGAATAAATTTCTCTATTGTCACTTTTTATTTAATGCATCTTTGCTGAAGACAATTATTATTAAAAGAAAAAGTAAAAAAGTATTAGGTCCTGAGAAATTGTTAGCATTACTGACTGACTGTGTATTATCCTTTACATATTTAAGATGTACGATCATGATAAATGAAAGCATTTTCACCAGTACTCTGACTGTTGAACTCCACTTCATTTATTTGTTCATTCTTTTCTCCCCTCTATCTTGCCATCCCTGATTTTATTAGAGAGAACATGTTTGTTAGCGCAGCCAAACCAATGTGAGGCATGATATGCACGGCCGGGTTTCCCAACAAACCTAAATTTGGACTTAGAGACAGAGTGTTGTGCTGAATCTCGATTATACAATTAGACAAGGCAATAAACGTGTGACTTATATAAGCAAAATCCATGGGCAGCACACCAGCAATATTTTATTTGACATGGATACCGCTTAGCTGCAAACAAACCACAATTGCCTCACATCAACCCAGAATGATCGTTCTCATCATTCAGCCATGATTGTTGGCGAACTACCAATTAGCATCTTATGGGACGCAGCTATGCAAATGTGGCCAGACTGGGCTTAGACGCCAATCAATAGTGGACTGAACTAAAATCAATGACACAGTTGACATGTTTTAATGGGCTCTGGGTGAAGCCCTGCACGTCTCTGCCAGCCAAGAGATTATTTTGCTTGTGGTAATATGAAATGGAGCCTTACTCTCAAACCCAACAACCCCTAACTCTTCCTGCTCCAATTCTCTCTTTCACTTATGACCCCTTTCCAATCTGACCAAGTCTTACTCACAGAGAAATCACTCAGGTAAGGAAATTGTGAGCCAGGGACATTCTACCAATCTTCAAGCACATCTGCACAGGAATCGAGACAGCCAGGAGGAGGTTGTGCACAGTGCCTCTGACTGGCAGGTGAATAAAAGGCCGCTGTGATGTATTTTCCGATACTTCAGTGCCAATCAATCTGAACGCCCAGCCTTGGAGGAATGAGTTCACTGTTTACTCACTTAGCGCCGGTTGATTCTCGTGTGCTAGTATTTATGTGTTTGGGCACATAATGTGACAAAAACTGACAGAAGCAAATAGAAAGTGGACATATTCATATTAACAATGACCAGGGGATTTTATAGCCTGTGGAAATTTTTTTATAGTATTTTGGACATGTAAATGGATATAAATCGTCTTTACCGCCAGCACAGAATCATTTACAATCGCCACACGGAATTAAAAGCAGCTTCATCATTGACAAACAATAGAAGACATTTGCAAGTTTTGTTTCCTACAATGGTTTGGCCAATATCACACGAGCAGACACACATCAGCAATCCCGGAATGACTCTCAGCCAATCAGATTTCAGGATCAAATGTAGCCCTGCCCCTTTTTAGCACTGCGCTCGTTGTCTTCTGTCTTCCGGTTTGTATTTCCATAAAGTCGTACGAATTTATGAATGAACCGCTCGTTTGAAAATCTTCCAGGTCTACTGACATTTGTCATGACATCCGCTTCGAAACATTACAATGTTCATGACAACTTTCATTAACTCAACAATAAGTAAATCCACTTCACCAGCTAATTCTTCAGCAGCGATGCTACAGAAATATACAGAGCTACCGCAAAAACGGAAGTTCAAAGACAAAATTCTAAAGATGGCGGTGCACTTGTTTCTCTGACGCATGAGGTCTGTAGGCCTCTTTAGGTTAACATCCACCTTGTTCTGCGCTTTTTTTTGTTTTATATCTTACAAAATATCCCGTCATTTTTTTGTCGGGCCTGTGAACTGTCCGAATAATTCAAACTGAATCACGAACAATTTCAGACCTTTTCGCAAACCCCTTTGACTGCAAAGGGGGATTCATTTGCAAATCTGCATCGCTAGTTCTGATTCTAAACAAATACGCATGATTTGATTGATAAAATATTAAAACTGTCCGAATGATTAGGTCAGTAAACATGAATCCCATTGATACATAATGATTTGTCAGTATGTTTACTGGTGTACAGTGATGTTTCATCTAAACAAGCAAACAAACAAAAAAACAGCTAAAACCAGCCTAAGCTGGTTAGCTGGTTTTAGCTGGTCAGCAGGCTGGGTTTAGAAGGGTTTTGACCACTTCTTTAGCTGGTCAGGCTGGGAGACCAGCTAAAACCAGCTACTTCCAGCTTAAACCAGCTAAGACCAGCCAACTAGCTTAGGCTGGTTTTAGCTGTTTTTTTCAGCAGGGAAACCAGACAGACAATGACAACCCGCTCAATATGAGGGTCCCGCACTATGGAGAGTATTTGAAAGGACTTTATGTTCCGCAAATTCATAAGTAAGAATCTGTCTGTGAACAAGCCCTGAAGCACATTACTCCAGGCTCTGGCTCTCTCGCTCTCTTTCTCTCTTTTGTGAACTACAAAGGTAGCTGAGTCTTTTTCTTGACTCACTGGACCTGGCGTACCCTCAAACAGAAAGAGAAAAAAAAATAAAAAGTACATTCCAGTCTATTGGCTGTTCTAGAGTATGAAAATCAATGGCGTGTATGAAAATTCCAACATATTCCTGAAAAGTTTTCATAAACAAAAACAGCTAACTGATCAAAATTAATCACGCCTCTTAGTTCAGTCAGCTAATGAGGCAGTAGGGAAATATTTGCTGTTACTTCCAAATGCTTTTACTTGCTCATACTGCCCCCTCCTGTATATATATACATAATACAGGAACACAGAATGTTTATTGTCATTCATTGGCTTTCAGTGAGTCAGACTTCTTACCTAAATTGACCCCCTGATGAGAAACTAATTTCCCAGTCCTCAAAGGACATAATGGTCAGCACTTAACATAAATGACAAAGGTGACTCCCGCTGTTGACCATCACACTACAAATGACGGGGATCAGGAGACAAGGGACTAAATTAGCCTTTTCTGGTCTCCTAGTGAGTGATTCAGCTGTACTCATTTTAAATGAATGATTCTAAATGAAAGAAAATATCCACTCTTAAGGGATTTCTCCTTAACTTTGTCCAAAGACAGATGTTTCTACTAAATATACACAGTATGCAAGTGGAGAGTAGTGATATCATTACTGAAAGAAAACAATCATTTCTCAAAGGCCTTGTTGTTTGGGCCTGGAACATATGAATTATTATGATTATATACTATAAGTTTTTTGATTGCTATTTTTCTGTCAGGATGAAAACCTGTTCATTATAAAAAGGAATTTCTTGACACCCTACTCTTGTTTAGAGCAGTTGTGGTTAGATGACAGAATAACAGGTTGCTGTTTCTGTGTGCTGTAGTTTGTTTTATAAGGTTGGGCTGTTATCTGTTGCCATAGCAATGTAAAGCTGACCTGTAACGCATGTGCAGCCTCTGTTCTCTTGTGTCGAATTGAATTTTTTTTTTGTTGCAATTTACCAACATCAATAACCAGGAAACCACAGCAGGAGAGGTTGGAATCTAACATGCATTCGTGGAAGATTTATGTATTAAATACACTAAATGCCAGAAAATAAAATGTGTGCATAGTCACAATTTTTTGCTTTCTCAATTGCTTGTGCAAAATTTACATTAAATATCTTTGCTACCCTGTCAACATATAGACCATTCTAAGAACAATTCAAGAAGATTTGTGATGCTGTTACAGGAAAAGTAGCTCTGAAACTGTTAAATCTATAGTAGCATGTAAAGGGAAATTTTTTTTTTACAGTGTATTTATTGCGCTTTGTGCTTTTATTTAAAAGTATGTCTGTAAGCCTACTATAAATGGCAATAGAGGTAAATAAGTACAGTATAGGGAGTGACAGTCAGTAATAACACCATACGTTTAACTAATTAGAAGTAAGACTTACAGGAAATTTTTTTTAAATTTGAGGTAAGAAAAAAATGTCTGGCTTATAATTAGATTTGTGATCATGTCAATAAATGTAATTCATCCACACAAGCCTTTCCTTTGCATGTTTAAAAAAATGTAAATGTTGTGACCTACTAGAAAATGACTAACAATGTCACGTGTTATGATTTTTTTTAATTGCTAGCCTTCATGTATTTGTACTAGTGCTGTCATACGATTAATCTCAATTAATCACATCAAAAATAAACGTTTTTGTTTACATGATATATGCGTGTGTACTGTCATGTGTATATTTATTATGTATATATAAATACACAAACATGCATGTATATATTTGAAAAAAAAACAAACAAGCAAGCCCTGTCCAGATTTCAAAAGTAACGCAACAGTAACCTAACGCACTACTTTCTATAAAAAGTAACTAAGTAACGTAATTAGTTACTTTTTTTATGGAGTAACGCAATATTGTAATGCATTACTTTTAAAAGTAACTTTCCCCAACACTGCTCATAACAGTACAAAGGCATATATTATGTAAACAAAAACTTGTATTCTTAATGTGGTTAATCATGCTTAATCGCTTGACAGCACTAATTTGTACAATATTTGTATGCCTTCAATTTTATTTGCTGTTCTGATTTAAATCAGTTTGTTGGTAAATCATTGTTTTTTCCCCTCTAATGGCTAAAATGAAACAAGGGTAGGAGTTGACATAATGACATTAAAATACAGAATATTAAAACTGTCCATGTTTCCTATTAGTACAACACTCGGGTATCTGTATTTGTCTATACATCTAATTGTATAGAAAAAAAACGTTTTAAAATTAAGTGAGTTCTAACCTTTGACATGCATGCATGCATGAATGGTTTTATACACAAACATAAAACGAGGGTCTATAACATTATTTAAAGTCTAAATTGAGATGTAATCTACATAGATGCATAAGCATCCCCAGGCGACCACGCGATGTCTCTGTTTCCCAAGTAACAGCTCGCGCACAACCGGGGTGAAGCACTCGCTTTTACCTTGACAACGCTTTGTCATCTGCATTATTCCCCTACTGCAGTGCGTGCGCTTAATCGATTATGTAATCTTTCTAGGAAATCAACGCGCCATCTCTCAGATGCCGCTCTGCAGCATTCATCCGGGTTATCATGCGAATGAGAAAAGCAGTTGTCTCACTTCTGTTGACTAATGTGCTCACCTCGCTCGCGCGGAATGCGTGACGCGGGGCCTGTACCTGAGCGCGAGGACCGTAAGCACAGGTGATACTGAAGGTGTTGAGAGCAACACCAGTCAGTGTCGCGTTCGAGTTCAGTTGTTTAACTCAACAGAGCGTTGTCGTGTTTGTGGTCGCGGTGTTTCACCGTTCTGCGTCCGAGGAATCAACGCTGTGAACACGTACAGGTAAGAACGCAGGTGAGATGCAAACGTGCAGCTGATACGTTTAACTATAAAATCGAGACTTCACGCGGTGTCAGCCATAACATTCACTCAAAATGAATGTCCTGTCATTATTTACTCAGTCATTGTCTGTCAAACCCGTTTGACTTTCTTTTTTACGTGGAATACAAATGGAGATGTTAGACAGAAAGACAGTCTCAGTCATCATTTATTGTCTGGAAAAAGATGTATTAAAAATGAAAAGCTGTCTGTCACTAGCATCCTCCTTAATATTTCTTCATTTGCGTTCCTCGAAAGAAAGCTACGGGTTTGAAACAACACGAGTGTGAGAAAATAGTAACAATTATTATTATTATTTTTATTATTTTTTACGTATTCATGGATTCAAGTAAATATAACTGCTCAGATGTCGAGTTTCTTAATATAGTTTTATTATAGGGCTAATTATGTATCATGTTATAAATGCAAATGTTTTGGTATGTGAGGTTTATTCTTCATATTCAGTTCATTCCATGAATTAAAGTGTTTGATTCTTATATGAAAACTCACTGTAGAAATCCATGGCTAATATAAGTCAGTAGATAACTTTTTCTTGTACGTTGAAACCATACTCATAGTGTATAGTGTTGTGTGTATTTTTCTTGGTGTTATGTTACTAAATAAATAAAAAACTCCACATAAGGCTGCAGTCTTGAGAGGATTTGTGCAGCTGACATGAAACCTGAAGCAGTGACAGCAGTGTCGTCCAGTGTAACATGCTATACATCTTCTGAAACTAGTTTAAAGTTGGCATGAAATGAAAATTCACCCTATCAATTTCCCTCAAATTTTTATTGAA
>NW_015505480.1:375433-393700 GCF_001515645.1 Sinocyclocheilus grahami | reverse complement strand
CACGCAAAGAAAGAAGGTGTGGTTTCAGTAACCGCAGTTAGTGTTGAAGCAGCATGTCAGGGAGACGCTGTGTGTTTCTAGGCGAAAGCAAAAGCACTTTATTTGGCCTTCCGGAAGTAGATGCATTTAGGAATCTTTAAGATTACTTACAACAGAACAGCAATGCATTTTATGGACGACCGTTTCGTGAACCTAGGAGAGGAGGTCATTCTGACTTTGCTATGACAATCTGGTGCTTCTGAATCAGCTACTGTTTTGTTATTAGTTTAAGTATTTGCTATTGACTGTTCAAATGAGGAGTTTTGCGCATTGTGTGTGTGTGTGTGTGTATGTGTGCGCGTGTGTGTGTGTGAGAGAGACAGAGACAGACAGGGTCACATCACAGTGGAGTCAGCTGTCTTAACCGTGGCTTTTGTAATGCACACATACCAGCTTTCTCACTGTTTCTGTCACGCGACGACTCTGTTCCCCTTTCGGGCTCTGTCTTTACATTTATTTTGAAAGATGAAGCTTGTGATTATTGAAAGATGCGTTATATTTCCGACGAGTGCTTGCGGTGTTCGGCCAATCACAATGCACTGGGTCAGCTGGCCAATCAGAGCAGACTGCGCTTGTCGGAAGGAGGGACTTTGTAGAAAACGAAGCGTTTGATGCTAAATGCCTTTAGCCATCCAGAAACCTACGCAGCTCTTATCAGGATGTGTGACGTGATAGTGTTGTGATCGTAGCTAATCGTTATAAACACTCTTTTTGACAATACACATTTTATGCCCGCAAAATGTTTCTTGTGTGATGTTGACTGTTCAAATGAGGAGTTTTGCGCATTGTGTGTGTGTGTGTGTGTATGTGCGCGCATGTGTGTGTGTGTGAGAGAGACCTATCATACTTTTAGTTTTTGGTGAATTTGTGAGTTTTAATGTGTTTGAAAGACAAAAGCCTGCCAAAGACAATGAGTTGTGTGGATATTATGTAATCATGGAATCAATAAAAAAAGTAACTGTAGTCTGATTACAAGTATTTTGAAATGTAATGCAATCTAATTACAAGTACTCGATTGATGGAATCTGATTACATGTAATCAGTTACTACCCAGCACTGATCTCAAACTTATATAGACCATAAGCTTCAAGGTTTATGGTCTCAATTTGTATAAATTTTAACCTATAATCTCGATGTTAAAAACACGTCCTGTCCATTTACACCATAGCGTTGTATCTGAAACAGTTGGTTTAATGGCTTTTGCTCCTGACCATCAGGTTGGCGAGTTATTTCCTGGCCACATGGGGCTTTTGTTTACTGCTGTTGAGTGTGTGTGTACTCTGTCCCCCTTTCGGGCTCTGTCTTTACATTTATTTTGAAAGATGAAGCTTGTGATTATTGAAAGATGCGTTATATTTCCGACAAGTGCTTGCGGTGTTCGGCCAATCACAATGCACTGGGTCAGCTGGCCAATCAGAGCAGACTGCGCTTGTCGGAAGGAGGGACTTTGTAGAAAACGAAGCGTTTGATGCTAAATGCCTTTAGCCATCCAGAAACCTACGCAGCTCTTATCAGGATGTGTGACGTGATAGGGTTGTGATCGTAGCTAATCGTTATAAACACTCTTTTTGACAATACACATTTTATGCCCGCAAAATATTTCTTGTGTGATTATCATACTTTTAGTTTTTGGTGAATTTGTGAGTTTTAATGTGTTTGAAAGACAAAAGCCTGCCAAAGACAATGAGTTGTGTGGATATTATGTAATCATGGAATCAATAAAAAAAGTAACTGTAGTCTGATTACAAGTATTTTGAAATGTAATGCAATCTAATTACAAGTACTCGATTGATGGAATCTGATTACATGTAATCAGTTACTACCCAGCACTGATCTCAAACTTATATAGACCATAAGCTTCAAGGTTTATGGTCTCAATTTGTATAAATTTTAACCTATAATCTCGATGTTAAAAACACGTCCTGTCCATTTACACCATAGCGTTGTATCTGAAACAGTTGGTTTAATGGCCTGACCACCTGACCATCAGGTTGGCGAGTTATTTCCTGGCCACATGGGGCTTTTGTTTACTGCTGTTGAGTGTGTGTGTGTGTGTGTGTGTGTGTGTGTTGTGCACCAGCTCCTGAACTCCTGCCATCCAATCGGCTTCATCCTGCACAGGCGTGTGTGTGTGTGTGTGTGTGTGTGTGTGTGTGTGTGTGTTGTGCACCAGCTCTTGAACTCCTGCCATCCAATCGGCTTCATCCTGCACAGGCATCACTTCCTTCCCAAAGGCTACTCCAGTCAATCTGTGTATTCATCAAAGTGTGTGTATCTGCAGTGGTCCTATCCGGATCCCCACTGCTAAAATCCCACCTCCCCCCGACTCGGTCCTCCCAGCTGACCCACCCATCCCCCCCTTCTCTCACACACCCGTGCCACATGAGGCCCTGCAGTGTGACTCAGTGGACAAACTTACACCAGTCTGAGAGTCTGGGTCAGGCTTTCCCAAGCCGCACACCTCATTTTGCCTGCGCAGGAGACACCAGTGGTTAGTCTTTCCCATTCTGTAATGTTAATAGCGCATTTGGTTGTTTTCTTGTGATTGCTCTTGCTGTAAGCCTGTCATTTCTTTACTCCTTCTTAAGTAGGGCTTCGTCATACTGCAGTGCAGCACTGTTAGAGCTCTCAGTGCGCGAGCGTACGTGCTACATGCTGAGTTTGTGGTTTTCGATTTGAGCGTGCTGGCCTTGAGCACTTGCTACAAGTATGTTGTTTCCTTATTAATGGCTACGGATGTGGTGAAGTTTGTGCTTAAGGGTGTTTGTTTGTGTAGAGGTGCTTGCAGTTTTTTTTTGTGCATGCGGGTGTAGCTGGAATTGTAACAGAGGTGTTGATGATACATGAACCTTTCATTATCAATGGCTACACAAATATCGTAAAGTTTGCTTTGCCAGACTTTGACCTCAGTTGTATTGAGTTTGTTTCTCTGTGGGTCTCTATGTACGTTTTAATGATTTTATTCTAATGAACTAAATAGCAATTAAAAGCTGTCTTTAGTAGCGTCTTTAGACACATGGTGTTTCACCCAATGGGTAGGCAACAATACAGAGCACTCAGCCTTTTACGAGTGGTCCTTATAATGTCTGGTTTATGTGTGTAATAGGCTTGATTGATGATCAGTTTTACCTTCTTTGTGATGAATGAGCTTAAAAGGTGAGTTCATGCAATGCAAGATCAGCATTCTTAAGGGGCTTTTATACTGACCGCTAATTGGAGCTACAAAGCATTCATTTTCAATGAGACTTCCCTATTTGAGTTCATATTTTTCAAATGTTCAGTGACTATCAGTGGAAAGCTGTAAGAATGTTTGCATCCATTATTATGGAGCGTTCATGTAATCAAGCTAGTATTGTTATTGTAATGTGTTTAAAAGTGTTAAATAATTGAGATAAAGCTGAAAACCGCTAATTGGAGCTACAAAGCATTCATTTTCAATGAGACTTCCCTATTTGAGTTCATATTTTTCAAATGTTCAGTGACTATCAGTAGAAAGCTGTAAGAATGTTTGCATCCATTATTATGGAGCGTTCATGTAATCAAGCTAGTATTGTTATTGTAATGTGTTTAAAAGTGTTAAATAATTGAGATAAAGCTGAAATGTGTGTATGTGTGTGTGTGTGTGTGTGTGTATATATATATATATATGTATACTATTATAGTATATAGTTCATAGTAAAACTAACTGAAATAAGTTTTTTTCAGCCAATATATATATTGACTGAAAAAACTTATTTCAGTTAGTTTTCAAGGCAAAATTTATCATTTTGTTTTTTAGAGTTTGAGTTGAAGTACTAAAACTGAAATAAAAAATTAAAGCTGAATAAAATATTGATAATAATAATAAAACAAATATGTAAAAAAAATATAAATAAACCACAAATTCACTATTAACTAATACTATAATAGTGTACAAATAATATTAAAATAACACTGAATCAAGCTACAGTATTTTGTCCAAGTGCATATGACAGAATTCACAATTACATTTTTTTTTGTGGCATTTTTATTTTGATAGGACAGTATAGCAGAGACAAGAAGCGAAGTAGGTGAGAGAGAGAGGGGGGCGGGATCGGTAAAGGTCCACGAGCCGGGACTCGAACTCGGGACGCCCAGAGCGCAACGGCACTATATGCATAAATACACAATTGCATATTTTAAAGGTTAAATACATGTGTGCATCCCCATCACACGTTCATATTGCATTTCATTTGAAATGTTTAACTTCCTGTTTAACTTCCTCTATTTTTCTTTTAGACATCCCTGCTATGGCAAATTCCCTGAAGGCAAATGTAACACTGAAGGCAGAGAAGGAGATCAGAGAGGAGAAAGCGGGAGCTAAAGAAATGGATGACACCTTGGATGAGCCTGCAGAGGAGGAAGAGGATGAAGAGGAGAGAAAGGCACGGGAGGCAGCAGCCAGAGAGAGAGCCGCTCAGAGGCAGCTCATGGCGATAGAGGAGCTGGTGCAGACAGAGAGGAACTACCTGAAACATCTGCAGCTCTGTACGGTCACCATCCACAACAACCTGCAGAAACTACAGGTAGACAAGTTCTCTAGCAGCCATTTTCAAACATTACATTGTTTTAAATTGCAGTAAAAGTCCTGATTTATCTTGTATGGTGACACGTGTTATTCTTAAGACCAACAGCTTTCTGTTTTACATGTATTGCATCTATCACCACTGAAATACCATTAAAGCACTCTGAAATAATTCTTATATTAATATAAACATTAACAATCTAATCAGATAATACAACAGTTAGTTCTGTTAAAGCTGTATTTAACACATGGCCTCTAAACTGAAAAATGCAATTAATTTTCAGCAAACCTGCCATGTGTATTTTTTTTTTTTTCAAATTAAATGTTCTTTTCATTTTAGAAACATTAACATCAAATAATTTGGTTCTTACATTACGTACAGGTCACAAATATTAACAGACATCATAAAAAACCAAGCAAACTTGTACTGTATATCAAACAATGTGCAAAAAGGTAGTATTTAAAGAAAATGACAAATAAAAAATAATGATGACAACAACATATTAAAAGAACAATCAAAAAAAAATGTAATATTATTATTTGAATCCATCTGAAAGGAATGAGAAATAAAACAGAAATAATGTTGTTGTTTTTTTTTATTATAATTATATTATTATTATTGAGTGTATACCTCATAAATGGGACTAAATGATTTAGCTTTGATAATATCATATTATTTGGGACTCTTGCAGCCTCCTCCCCCAAACCTGGAGAACATGTTTCAGCACATAGATGAAGTGATGGATGTTTCCAGCAGACTCCTGAGCTTCCTCGACCAGACACGGATACATCACAGCGACCCGAAATACCTGGAAACTCTCTGTGAGTACAGCCGGACAGGCTGGAATTTCTGGTTCACTTTCAGTTTACTTGTCACATTGTCCATGTGTCATGCCCACCCACAGGTCAAAATATTTTTACCTGTGAGCTCATGAGTGAAGAATCCAGAACTTGAATTTCAAGATGGGAATGATGATGTATAGAATGTTTCAATTTGTGTCCTTTTTAGAACTTGACAGTCTAAATAACCATACACTTACACTACTGTTCAGAAGTTTGGGGTTTGTAAGATTTAAAAAAAAAAAAAAAAAAGTTTTTGAAAGAAGTCTCTTATGCTCACTAAGGCTGCATTTATTTGAACAAAATACAGTAAAAACAGTAATATTTTGAAATATTATTAAAATATTTAAATAGATGGTTTCTATTTGAATATATTTTAAAATGTAATTTATTCCTGTGATCAAAGCTGAATTTTCAGCATCATTACTCCAGTCTTCAGTGTCACATGATCCTTCAGAAATCATTCTAATATGCTGATTTACTGCTCAATAAAAATGTATGATTGTTTTCAATGTTGAAAGCAGTTGTGCTGCTCAATTTGTTTTTCCCAAGATTTTTTTTAAAGGAATGACAACTTTAAAAGTTCAGAAGAACAACATTTATTTGAAATAAATTGTTTAACATTATAAATGTATTTATTGTTGCTTTTGATCAATTTAATGTGTCCTTGCTGAATAATAATAATTTTTTTAAACACTGACCTCAGACTTTTGAACAGCAGCGTATGTTGTTTAGAAAAGATGTAAATCTTGTTGTATATTATAAATTATCTTATTCTTTCTCAGGTGACACTTTTCTGAGTCTGTCTCAAGATATAGAGATGGCTTATAAAGAGTATCTTGCCAACTACAACAACATCACTGCTCTAGAGAACAGCTACAAACAGAAAGAGGCGCTGTGGGTGGAAATGATCCGAAGTGTCAAGTCCTCTGCGTAAGTTCATAAACAACAACTTACCAAGGTTGTGTATAAATTGAACACTGTGGAGAGCAAAATCAACACCATTGAGTGTGTTACCCAACAATCCTGTCGTTTTTTATCCCTAATCTTGTCTGTCTTCAGTCCTGATGTGAATGCATCCACTCTGAGCTTCTTCCTGGTGATGCCAGTTCAGAGGATCGCCCGTTACCCACTGCTGCTCCAGACCATCCAGAAACACACAGACCCCGGGCACCCTGCCTACCCAAAACTGGAGCACACCGCTCACACTGCGGTCCAGATCAACTGCAGGATCAATGAATATAAACGCTTCCGTGAAGTCGGTGAGAACATGCCTATCCATCAGCATAGAGACATGAATAAAGTTGAGGTGAGTCGATTTGCATCATTATTCTCGTTCTCTGACTGTCACAGCTGATAAATACAAGAAGACAGAGAACCTGACCATCAAGGACAAGATCAATCGGCTGAGTGGCCACAGCATTGCCAAGAAGACGGCCCGGTTCAGCCAGTACATAAAGCATGAGACAGGAATGGTGCCAAAGGTGACTGCCTAAGAACAATGCTTAGTGTAAACAAAGGAACAGAAATGTTTGGCATGTTGAAAGAACCACATTGATTCCACAAAGCCTCAGACACTATTGTTACATGAAATATTTGTACAATTATTTCTCAATTTATACTTTGTAATTCTATCCCATCATAGTTAAAGGATGAAGAATTTGATGCCCTTGCTGGCTTCTTCTTCGTCCTGGAGAGGGCCGTCTCAGAGCTTCATGATAACCTGGAGGCCTATCTCCACCATCTGCAGGTTTGGATTTAGCGTTCTTACTCTTAATGAGTATAGTTAAAAACTTAAATGAGAGGAGCAGCTCTTTTTGTTTTGGTGTTCCCTCAGTGTGAAGCCAGTATGCCTGTGGATCAACCTCTTAAACATTTTCCATTGTTATTCCAGCTGCTTAATGAAAGGAAAATCTGTAGGAGGGTTGATCCCAGGGCAGATGGATGGGGTTACTGAAGATTGTGAGGTTCAGATGATGGTTGCGCACTTGAAGTGTTTGTAAAGATTTATTTAACCATCTGAGCTCTGTTTCTGTGTACAGAGGTTCCTCAGCTGCAGACCAGAGGAAGCAGATCTTGATCTGGAAGGAGAGAAAACCACCTTGTTCTCTAAAGAAATCACAGTGGCACTCAGACAGTGGATCTACCCCTCATATGTAAGACCTTCACTATTGTTAGTGATAAGGTTGCAGTTCTATTGGCCGATTAAAGGTGCTGTGAGCAATTTCTGAGAAAAGTTGATTGAACCAAGCACAGAAACACACTTTTAGCCAATCACCAATAAGGGGCGTGTCCACTCGTGATGGGGGAGGTGCCTGTGTTGCATATCATGTTTGTGAATTAGGGGGTGGAGCTATCAAGATAGGGGTGTGATCCATTTGGGTAGGGCGTGTTTGATTTGTTCATTTAAAATATCAACAACATTTCTCATAAATCGCTTACTGCACCTTTAAGATTTCTTGGGAATAATTTAAAATCCTGACCATAACCCAGCTCTAGGCTTCACAGCTTTTCCAACAAAATGAGTATAAGACTTTAGTTATATAATATGGTGTGAATGAAACAAGGCTGTGAGTGACAGAATATCAGTCGACCCTTTGCAATGGCCCGCCCCCCTTAGTTACTGTTGCTACGTTCAACAAGCTAAGGCGCTCTCATGCCACACATCATGTTCTCACACAGTAAAAAATACATTGCGGAGCAAAGAAGAAACTAACAACGTGCTGATAGACAAGACAGAGCAGGTTACTTTTGGTATGAAACAAAGTCTCAGCTTTCAATTTTTTTTAAAGAAATTTAAACAATAAATACCGTTTTGAGTCTTTAATGTTTCATGACCGATTAATGTTGCACCTCAGTTCAAGTGGCACATGAACCCATCATCTCTTCCTATTTACTAGTTATGCAATGAAATGAATGAACATCAGAAGGTACCTTGTTTTAACACGGAAGGGCGTCAATACACCATTTTTCAAGTTCAAGTCCACCGATGTTAATTTACTCTCCTGACTGGTTTGTTGGACAAATTGTCAGATTCGGTGTTATGATTGGTCAGATCACCTGTCAATCAAACTCCTGGCGAAATGTCAATTCATTTATTTTTTTTGTGTAATGTAATTTTGTAGGCCAGCCTGTAAATTAGGATGAAACCTGGTTCCCTTGACAAAAAGGATTATTGCAGAAAATAAGCTCTGTGACCAACAAACATTTGTGATATGTACATGTTTTGTGTGATTTTAAACACTGTGAGGCTGTAAAAACAGACTAGTGGGTAGATGAGTTTACTTGTTTGCTGTGATGATGTTTGATGTCCCCAACAACCTCTTTCCCTCTAGCCCCATTAAGCCACTTGTTAACAGCCACCTTTTCAAGAAACAAAACGTGAAAAAAATCGTTGGGTCATATTGATTAATTTTCTTGTAGAATACGGTGTGAAATGATTTTGAGCCTGTGTTACAGACCTTATTTCAGACATTAACCAGAAAACCCTTTGACTTAGGGGCCATGGAACTGGAAGTGCAAAACTGCTAACTCATTTCAAGGCTGTAGTACTCATTCCTGCAGCACTCTGTAAATCTGTCAAATTAAATATGGCATCTCTGACTAAAGTCTGGAACACCAACATTTGTCACAGCTTTGGTCATGAGACAGTATTTCTTCACTGTGGTCCTTCTATTTGCCACTTTAGTGTTTCTCCATATATCAGTGTCTAATCCTTCTGGAACAAATACTGCTGCAAAAACACCATGTTTGATTCTCATATGAAAACTGGCTAATATAGATTCATGAAGTTTTTCTTATACGTTTTGTGTTATCGCTTAAGATATGTTAAAACCATACTCATAGTGTGTAGTGTTGTGTTTAATTTTCTTGGTGTGTTACATTAATACATAAACTGAAAAAAGCCTCCACATTATACAGCTGCAGTCTGAGGGGATTTGTGCAGTTGACATGAAACCTCAAGGAGTGACAGCAGCGTCTAACAGTGTAATGTGCTATACATCTTCTGAAAACGAGTTTAAAGTTGGCATGAAATAGAAGTTCACCCTGTCTATTTACCACAACATTTTATTGCATTTACAGTTCCAGTTATAGGACAAATTATTAGACTGTAATTGTGTAAACGTATTTGTAAGAATTCAATTATCCCTGCTTTGTTATCTGGTCCAAAGCCATTAATCTAAACATTTGCCAACATTTCGCTGAGAAATGTTCTTAAGGACTTCAACCAAATTTTGTTCCTCTGAAGTACCAAAAGAATCATTAATGGAATAATTCAAGAACTGAGTCATGAGGAGAATTCTGAATTAGAATCATTAAATTCTTTATGACTGATTTCCATGCATGTAGCCATCCAGAAACCTATGCAGCTCTTATCAGGATATGTGACATAATAGTGATTTAATCACGTTTTTGAGTTACAAGATACTATCGGTGTTGTGATTGTAGCTAAACGTTATAAATGCTTCATACTTTGCTGCTCTTATTGACAGTAGACCTTTCATTATTTGGTTTAACCCACTTTTGCCATACTTGCATGCATACAAATATGAATATTTTTGTTTATTCATTTTATGTTCCAACTATTTGTTTTTGTCTATTTTTGTTTGTCCAAATGTTTTCAGTGTGGTCTCAAACAGTGATGGGTAGATTGCTTGCAAATTGTAGTCTGTTACTGTTATTGATTGTTATTGATTCATGACAAAAAATTTAATTAGTAACATTACACATTTTATGTAATCTAATCAGACTACTTGATTATATGAATGAATTTGTGCGTTTTAATGTGTTTGAAATACAAAATCCTTCCAAAGACAAAGGATTGTGCGAATAACGTAATCGTAATCAATAAAAAAGTAACTGTAGTCTGATTACGAGTATTTTAAAATATAATCTGATCACAAGTACTTAATTTTTGGAATAGGATTATGTAGTCCAAATTACATGTAATCAGTTACTAACAAGCACTGGTCTCAAACTTATAGACTGTAAGCTTCAAAGTTTATGGTCTCACTTTATATCGATTTTCACCTATAATCTATAATCATGTCCATTTACACCATGGAGTTCACTCTTAAAAATAAAGGTTCCAACCTTTATTATATGGTTTTCACAGCGATGCCATAGAAGAACCAGTTTTGGTTCCCCCAAGAACCTTTCAGTGAACAGTTCTTAAAAGAACCTTTTTTTTCTTATTGTGAAGAACATTTTTATAATCTAAAGAACCTTTTTTGCACTGTAAAGAACCTTTTGTGGAATGAAAAGTTTCCATGGATGGTAAAGGTTCTTTGTGGAACAATTGATGCCAATAAAGAACCTTTATTTTTAAGAGTGTTGTTAGGATGTATCTGAAATGGTTGGTTTAATGGCTTTTGTGCTTTAACGACTCTGACCATCAAGTTGGTGAGAATTTCCTGGCCACATGGGGCATTTGTTTACTGCCATTGAGTGTGTGTGTGTGTGTGTGTGTGTGTGTTGTGCACCAGCTCTTGAACTCCTGCCGTCCAATCAGCTTCATCCTGCACAGGCATCACTTCCTTCCCAATGGCTACTGCAGTCAATCTGTGTATTCATCAAAGTGTGTGTATCTGCAGTGGTCCTATCCGGATCCCCACTGCTAAAATCCCACCTCCCCCCGACTCGGTCCTCCCAGCTGACCCACCCATCCCCCCCTTCTCTCACACACCCGTGCCACATGAGGCCCTGCAGTGTGACTCAGTGGACAAACTTACACCAGTCTGAGAGTCTGGGTCAGGCTTTCCCAAGCCGCACACCTCATTTTGCCTGCGCAGGAGACACCAGTGGTTAGTCTTTCCCATTCTGTAATGTTAATAGCGCATTTGGTTGTTTTCTTGTGATTGCTCTTGCTGTAAGCCTGTCATTTCTTTACTCCTTCTTAAGTAGGGCTTCGTCATACTGCAGTGCAGCACTGTTAGAGCTCTCAGTGCGCGAGCGTACGTGCTACATGCTGAGTTTGTGGTTTTCGATTTGAGCGTGCTGGCCTTGAGCACTTGCTACAAGTATGTTGTTTCCTTATTAATGGCTACGGATGTGGTGAAGTTTGTGCTTAAGGGTGTTTGTTTGTGTAGAGGTGCTTGCAGTTTTTTTTTGTGCATGCGGGTGTAGCTGGAATTGTAACAGAGGTGTTGATGATACATGAACCTTTCATTATCAATGGCTACACAAATATCGTAAAGTTTGCTTTGCCAGACTTTGACCTCAGTTGTATTGAGTTTGTTTCTCTGTGGGTCTCTATGTACGTTTTAATGATTTTATTCTAATGAACTAAATAGCAATTAAAAGCTGTCTTTAGTAGCGTCTTTAGACACATGGTGTTTCACCCAATGGGTAGGCAACAATACAGAGCACTCAGCCTTTTACGAGTGGTCCTTATAATGTCTGGTTTATGTGTGTAATAGGCTTGATTGATGATCAGTTTTACCTTCTTTGTGATGAATGAGCTTAAAAGGTGAGTTCATGCAATGCAAGATCAGCATTCTTAAGGGGCTTTTATACTGACCGCTAATTGGAGCTACAAAGCATTCATTTTCAATGAGACTTCCCTATTTGAGTTCATATTTTTCAAATGTTCAGTGACTATCAGTGGAAAGCTGTAAGAATGTTTGCATCCATTATTATGGAGCGTTCATGTAATCAAGCTAGTATTGTTATTGTAATGTGTTTAAAAGTGTTAAATAATTGAGATAAAGCTGAAATGTGTGTATGTGTGTGTGTGTGTGTGTGTGTATATATATATATATATATGTATACTATTATAGTATATAGTTCATAGTAAAACTAACTGAAATAAGTTTTTTTCAGCCAATATATATATTGAAAATATATATATTGAAAATTTATCATTTTGTTTTTTAGAGTTTGAGTTGAAGTACTAAAACTGAAATAAAAAATTAAAGCTGAATAAAATATTGATAATAATAAAACAAATATGTAAAAAAAATATAAATAAACCACAAATTCACTATTAACTAATACTATAATAGTGTACAAATAATATTAAAATAACACTGAATCAAGCTACAGTATTTTGTCCAAGTGCATATGACAGAATTCACAATTACATTTTTTTTTGTGGCATTTTTATTTTGATAGGACAGTATAGCAGAGACAAGAAGCGAAGTAGGTGAGAGAGAGAGGGGGGCGGGATCGGGAAAGGTCCACGAGCCGGGACTCGAACTCGGGACGCCCAGAGCGCAACGGCACTATATGCATAAATACACAATTGCATATTTTAAAGGTTAAATACATGTGTGCATCCCCATCACACGTTCATATTGCATTTCATTTGAAATGTTTAACTTCCTGTTTAACTTCCTCTATTTTTCTTTTAGACATCCCTGCTATGGCAAATTCCCTGAAGGCAAATGTAACACTGAAGGCAGAGAAGGAGATCAGAGAGGAGAAAGCGGGAGCTAAAGAAATGGATGACACCTTGGATGAGCCTGCAGAGGAGGAAGAGGATGAAGAGGAGAGAAAGGCACGGGAGGCAGCAGCCAGAGAGAGAGCCGCTCAGAGGCAGCTCATGGCGATAGAGGAGCTGGTGCAGACAGAGAGGAACTACCTGAAACATCTGCAGCTCTGTACGGTCACCATCCACAACAACCTGCAGAAACTACAGGTAGACAAGTTCTCTAGCAGCCATTTTCAAACATTACATTGTTTTAAATTGCAGTAAAAGTCCTGATTTATCTGGTATGGTGACACGTGTTATTCTTAAGACCAACAGCTTTCTGTGTTTTACATGTATTGCATCTATCACCACTGAAATACCATTAAAGCACTCTGAAATAATTCTTATATTAATATAAACATTAACAATCTAATCAGATAATACAACAGTTAGTTCTGTTAAAGCTGTATTTAACACATGGCCTCTAAACTGAAAAATGCAATTAATTTTCAGCAAACCTGCCATGTGTATTTTTTTTTTTTTTTCAAATTAAATGTTCTTTTCATTTTAGAAACATTAACATCAAATAATTTGGTTCTTACATTACGTACAGGTCACAAATATTAACAGACATCATAAAAAACCAAGCAAACTTGTACTGTATATCAAACAATGTGCAAAAAGGTAGTATTTAAAGAAAATGACAAATAAAAAATAATGATGACAACAACATATTAAAAGAACAATCAAAAAAAAATGTAATATTATTATTTGAATCCATCTGAAAGGAATGAGAAATAAAACAGAAATAATGTTGTTGTTTTTTTTTATTATAATTATATTATTATTATTGAGTGTATACCTCATAAATGGGACTAAATGATTTAGCTTTGATAATATCATATTATTTGGGACTCTTGCAGCCTCCTCCCCCAAACCTGGAGAACATGTTTCAGCACATAGATGAAGTGATGGATGTTTCCAGCAGACTCCTGAGCTTCCTCGACCAGACACGGATACATCACAGCGACCCGAAATACCTGGAAACTCTCTGTGAGTACAGCCGGACAGGCTGGAATTTCTGGTTCACTTTCAGTTTACTTGTCACATTGTCCATGTGTCATGCCCACCCACAGGTCAAAATATTTTTACCTGTGAGCTCATGAGTGAAGAATCCAGAACTTGAATTTCAAGATGGGAATGATGATGTATAGAATGTTTCAATTTGTGTCCTTTTTAGAACTTGACAGTCTAAATAACCATACACTTACACTACTGTTCAGAAGTTTGGGGTTTGTAAGATTTAAAAAAAAAAAAAAAAAAGTTTTTGAAAGAAGTCTCTTATGCTCACTAAGGCTGCATTTATTTGAACAAAATACAGTAAAAACAGTAATATTTTGAAATATTATTAAAATATTTAAATAGATGGTTTCTATTTGAATATATTTTAAAATGTAATTTATTCCTGTGATCAAAGCTGAATTTTCAGCATCATTACTCCAGTCTTCAGTGTCACATGATCCTTCAGAAATCATTCTGATATGCTGATTTACTGCTCAATAAAAATGTATGATTGTTTTCAATGTTGAAAGCAGTTGTGCTGCTCAATTTGTTTTTCCCAAGATTTTTTTTAAAGGAATGACAACTTTAAAAGTTCAGAAGAACAACATTTATTTGAAATAAATTGTTTAACATTATAAATGTATTTATTGTTGCTTTTGATCAATTTAATGTGTCCTTGCTGAATAATAATAATTTTTTTAAACACTGACCTCAGACTTTTGAACAGCAGCGTATGTTGTTTAGAAAAGATGTAAATCTTGTTGTATATTATAAATTATCTTATTCTTTCTCAGGTGACACTTTTCTGAGTCTGTCTCAAGATATAGAGATGGCTTATAAAGAGTATCTTGCCAACTACAACAACATCACTGCTCTAGAGAACAGCTACAAACAGAAAGAGGCGCTGTGGGTGGAAATGATCCGAAGTGTCAAGTCCTCTGCGTAAGTTCATAAACAACAACTTACCAAGGTTGTGTATAAATTGAACACTGTGGAGAGCAAAATCAACACCATTGAGTGTGTTACCCAACAATCCTGTCGTTTTTTATCCCTAATCTTGTCTGTCTTCAGTCCTGATGTGAATGCATCCACTCTGAGCTTCTTCCTGGTGATGCCAGTTCAGAGGATCGCCCGTTACCCACTGCTGCTCCAGACCATCCAGAAACACACAGACCCCGGGCACCCTGCCTACCCAAAACTGGAGCACACCGCTCACACTGCGGTCCAGATCAACTGCAGGATCAATGAATATAAACGCTTCCGTGAAGTCGGTGAGAACATGCCTATCCATCAGCATAGAGACATGAATAAAGTTGAGGTGAGTCGATTTGCATCATTATTCTCGTTCTCTGACTGTCACAGCTGACAAATACAAGAAGACAGAGAACCTGACCATCAAGGACAAGATCAATCGGCTGAGTGGCCACAGCATTGCCAAGAAGACGGCCCGGTTCAGCCAGTACATAAAGCATGAGACAGGAATGGTGCCAAAGGTGACTGCCTAAGAACAATGCTTAGTGTAAACAAAGGAACAGAAATGTTTGGCATGTTGAAAGAACCACATTGATTCCACAAAGCCTCAGACACTATTGTTACATGAAATATTTGTACAATTATTTCTCAATTTATACTTTGTAATTCTATCCCATCATAGTTAAAGGATGAAGAATTTGATGCCCTTGCTGGCTTCTTCTTCGTCCTGGAGAGGGCCGTCTCAGAGCTTCATGATAACCTGGAGGCCTATCTCCACCATCTGCAGGTTTGGATTTAGCGTTCTTACTCTTAATGAGTATAGTTAAAAACTTAAATGAGAGGATCAGCTCTTTTTGTTTTGGTGTTCCCTCAGTGTGAAGCCAGTATGCCTGTGGATCAACCTCTTAAACATTTTCCATTGTTATTCCAGCTGCTTAATGAAAGGAAAATCTGTAGGAGGGTTGATCCCAGGGCAGATGGATGGGGTTACTGAAGATTGTGAGGTTCAGATGATGGTTGCGCACTTGAAGTGTTTGTAAAGATTTATTTAACCATCTGAGCTCTGTTTCTGTGTACAGAGGTTCCTCAGCTGCAGACCAGAGGAAGCAGATCTTGATCTGGAAGGAGAGAAAACCGCCTTGTTCTCCAAAGAAATCACAGTGGCGCTCAGACAGTGGATCTACCCCTCATATGTAAGACTTTAAGCAGATTGCAGTTCCCATCCTTTAGATATAATAACTATTGTTAGTGATAAAGATGCAGTTCCTTTGGCCGATTAAAGCTGCAGTAAGTGGTTTTCTGAGAAAGGCTGTTAAAAGTAGATCAGACCGAGCACCAAAACACACTTGTAGTCAATCACCAGTAAGAGGCGTGTCCACTGTTGATGGGGGAGGTGCCTGTGTTGCATAGCATGTTTGTGAATTTGGGGGCGGAGCTATCAAGGTGGGGGTGTGTTTGTTTTAGTGATAATAGCAGCGTTAATCAGAAATCGCTTACTGCAACTTTAAGTTTTCTTGGGAGAAACTTACACAAAGCCTCAGACACTATTGTTACATGAAATATTTGTACAATTATTTCTCAATTTATACTTTGTAATTCTATCCCATCATAGTTAAAGGATGAAGAATTTGATGCCCTTGCTGGCTTCTTCTTCGTCCTGGAGAGGGCCGTCTCAGAGCTTCATGATAACCTGGAGGCCTATCTCCACCATCTGCAGGTTTGGATTTAGCGTTCTTACTCTTAATGAGTATAGTTAAAAACTTAAATGAGAGGATCAGCTCTTTTTGTTTTGGTGTTCCCTCAGTGTGAAGCCAGTATGCCTGTGGATCAACCTCTTAAACATTTTCCATTGTTATTCCAGCTGCTTAATGAAAGGAAAATCTGTAGGAGGGTTGATCCCAGGGCAGATGGATGGGGTTACTGAAGATTGTGAGGTTCAGATGATGGTTGCGCACTTGAAGTGTTTGTAAAGATTTATTTAACCATCTGAGCTCTGTTTCTGTGTACAGAGGTTCCTCAGCTGCAGACCAGAGGAAGCAGATCTTGATCTGGAAGGAGAGAAAACCGCCTTGTTCTCCAAAGAAATCACAGTGGCGCTCAGACAGTGGATCTACCCCTCATATGTAAGACTTTAAGCAGATTGCAGTTCCCATCCTTTAGATATAATAACTATTGTTAGTGATAAAGATGCAGTTCCTTTGGCCGATTAAAGCTGCAGTAAGTGGTTTTCTGAGAAAGGCTGTTAAAAGTAGATCAGACCGAGCACCAAAACACACTTGTAGTCAATCACCAGTAAGAGGCGTGTCCACTGTTGATGGGGGAGGTGCCTGTGTTGCATAGCATGTTTGTGAATTTGGGGGCGGAGCTATCAAGGTGGGGGTGTGTTTGTTTTAGTGATAATAGCAGCGTTAATCAGAAATCGCTTACTGCAACTTTAAGTTTTCTTGGGAGAAACTTAAAAATTTCAGCTCCGGGCTTCACAGCTTTGCAGTAAAAATTAGTAAAAGACTTTAGTTATTTAATTTGGTGTGAATGAAACAAGCCTGTGAGTGATAGATTTACAATCGACTGTTGTTTCATCCGACAAGCCATTGCGCTCTCACGCCACACATCATGTTCTCACGCAGTGAAAAATACATCGCGAAGCAAAGAGGACACTGACAATGCGCTGACAGACAAGACAGAGCAGGTTACCTTTGGTATGAAATAAAGTCTCAGCTTTTTTTTTTAAGAAATTCAAACAATAAATACCATTTTGTGGCTCTTTAATGTGTGGTGACAGATCGCTGTAGCGCCTCACTTCAAGCGGCGGCACACAAACCTCTTCCTCTTTACTAGTTATAGCATGAAATAAACATGAATGAACATCAGAAGGTATCTTGTTTCAACCGCGGAAAGACATCAATACACGCCATTTTCAAGTTCAAGTCCACCGACTTTAATCTACTCTCCTGTCTGGTTTGTTTGTCGGACATAATGGCAGATTCACTGTTATGATTTGTCAGATCGCCTGTCAATCAAACTCCTGGCGAAGGGTAAATTAATTCTTCTTTTTTTTTTGTAATGTAATTTTGTAAAAAAAATTATTTTGTTGGCCAGCCTGGAAATTAGGATGACCCTGGTTCCCTAGACAAAAAGGCAATAGGATTTTCTTGTTGGTTTTTGGCTTATTGCAGAAAATAAGCTCTGTGACCAACAAACAATTATGATGCGTACATGTTTTGTTTATCAAAATAATCTTTACAAATAAACACAGCTTTTTTTGAAGTCCAAGTACAATTTTGAAATCTAACTACAATTGCTAGAAGTAAAAAGCTGAAGTTATGCTATAAACCAACTAAACTACCATCTCATGACTTTAAAGGCACAATATGTAAGATTTTTTTTATTAAAATATCCA
>NW_015505480.1:371357-374860 GCF_001515645.1 Sinocyclocheilus grahami | reverse complement strand
GAATACGCACCCTCTAGCGGCAAAAATTACATATTGTGCCTTTAACATCACCATCACTAAGTTTCCAACAATTCTTTCAATCTTTAATAACAAGCTGGAGAGTTTTAGTTAGAATAGTTTTAGTGTGATTTTGTGATTTTAAACACCATGAGGATGAAAAAGCAGACTAGTGAGTAGATGAATTTACCTGTTTGCTGTGATGACGTTTTAATGACACCAACAACCTCTTTTTGTCCCATTAAGCCACTTGTTAGCTGCCACCTTTTCAAGACCGAAAACCTCAATAAGTCATGAGTTGGGTGATACAGATTTATTTTATGTTGTGAAATTATTTTGAGTTTGTGTTACAGACCTTATTTCAGACATTTAACCAAAAACTTTAATGAAAAAAAAAAAAAACTTGAACTAATTTAATCAAAAATCCCATTGACTTAAGGGTGATGGAACTGGAAGTGCAAAACTGCTAACTCATTTCCAGGCTTTAGTACTCATTCCTGCAGCGCTGTGTAACACACTGTACCTCTATCCCTCACTGCCTCGTTTTTGTACATGTCAAATTAAATATGGCATCTCTGACTAAAGTCAGGAACACCGATATTTGTCACAGCTTTTGTCATGAGACAGTATTTCTTCACTGTGGTCCGCCACATTAGTATTTCTCCATACATCAGTGTCTAATTCTGCCGGAACCAATGCTGCTGCAAAAACACCATGTATCATGTAAGGGTACAAATTTAGCCAAGATCTTTTAACTGTTTACCAGCCATTGACATTAAGGTTGAAATGGTTTATAACACCCATTTTAGTGGTATGCATCATATTTGAGAAGACAACAGTGGTTTATGCATTATTGCACTATATTTAACTTGTTTTTTTTATAATAGTAATTGATTAAACATCTCTGGTATCTTGCCTTCTGAACCTACTTTTGTACATCTTGCTCACAGGATGAGCGTTTGAAGACTTTATTCTTTAAGCCCTTGAGCTCACTGCGGGAACTGATGGCAGGACCACGTAACCTCATCCGCAAACGTCAGGACAAGCTTCTGGACTATGAGCTAATCGAGGAGAAGAGTAACCTGAGCTTTGAGGAGCAAGCCATAGCGAACACCTACAAGACCATCAACACTCTCCTGCTGACCGAGCTGCCGCAGTTCAACAGCAAAGCCCTGCAGCTCCTGTGGGCCACACTAGAGGCCTTCAGCTGCCTGCAGAGAGACCTGGCGGCTGATATTGAGCAGCTGGCCACCAGCTTCACCCATCAGGTACTTTTTACAGAAGAAGCTAAAATACTGAGGGTTTTACTGAATGTTGAGGACAAAATCCTGTGAGCTTTAGAGATAAACAGGTGAATATTTAATTTCTACAGTACTTAATTCTAGAAAGAATCAAAATGTCCACTACCTGGTCAAAAAAAAAGTCGCCATCTGGATTCAAATAAGCAAATACTTAAGATTTTAGAATTGAATCATTATTGCAGTGATTAATATGTTTCTGGCATGTTGTATTCAAACAACATTGTCAGAAGACATACTTCAGGATGACGATATCAAGATTCAATAAACCCAAATTGTGAGAGATTGGCCTGGCCACCACAGAGTCCTGACCTAAACCGCATTGAAAGTCTTTGAGATGTGCTGGAGTTGACTTTACACTGTCATACACTCTAATATTTAGTTGGAGAGCCTTTAACTTTGATGACGTTGTGCATTCTTTTTTGCATTGTTTGCAACATCACAACATTAATTTTCATCAAGGGTTTACTTTAGTTTTTGGCTGAGATCTTGTATTGGCAATGGGAAAGTCGAACCACTCTGTAAAGTCGACTCAAGCACATTCTAAAGACTTGAAAATGACAGTATGTGTTTGAGTAAAATGTAATTTTTGTTTTATTCTGTAAACTACTGATGCTATTTCTTGTTGTCATTTAGGGCATGAAATGACAATTGGTCAAAATAGCAAAAAAGATATGCCATGTTTTCAGACATTTTTATTTTCATTTTTAGACAACACAATACCAATGGTTTTAACTTTAGTTAAGAAAGTTAAGAAATCAATATTTGGTGGAATAACCCGGATTTTCAATCACAACGAATGAAAACATTTGTTATTTTGACCAATTGTCATTTTCTGCTAAATAAATAAAAAAAATAAAAATCTCTAAAAATGACAATATTTTTATTTGAAATTTGAAAAAATGTTATTAGACCTTTATAGCATAAAACAAATATTAACATTTTAGTCAAATGTTAGAGGTCTGTAAGATTTAGTATTGCTTTTAAAAGAATTACATTCACTAAGACTGCATTTATCAAAAACACAGTAAAAACAGTAATATTATGAAATATTACAACTTGAAATAACTGTTTATTTTAATACAGCTTACAATGTAATTTATTCCTGTGATCAAAGCTGTATTTTCAGCATCATTACTCCAGTCTTCAGTGTCACATGATCCTTCAGAAATCATTCTAATATGCTGATATGCTAATAAGCTGATATGCTAATAAGCTTTGATGCTTAAAACCCCAAACTTTTGAATGGTAGTGTACTGTGTTTGGGATGGGGCTTGAGTTTATCCATCAGGAATTGATTGGTTTGTGTTTATTTATTCATTTATTTATTTATTTAATGCAGGCAACTGAAGAAAGTGAAAATATTTGCTATTCTAAAAAAAAGTAATCTCATTGGACAAATGAAATGGGTCAAGATTAAATATCAGAAAATAAAAGCTGTTTTGAGAGAAGAATATGAGAACAGATTGTTTATTAATGTACACTTGCATTTTAAATGTCATTTATTCTGCTCTATGTAATTTCACATTAAGTATGAGTAAGTAGGGAATCAGGGTTTTCTGATTCTTGTCTGTGTCGTCTCAGGCGTTCAATGCCATGTGTGAGCAGCGTCTCAAGGCTCTGACCGCCAAACACGGCTCGGAGAAGATCTACCAGCTGACAGGTCCTGTGGTGGGCACCCGTGACCTTGACTTGACCCTCAACAAGGGAGAGCTGGTAGCTGTCGTCAGTGAGATGGACACGCGAGGAGACCGTCGCCGCTGGCTGGTTGATGCAGGAGGTAAAACTGGCATGTGGAGAAATAAGTCATATTCCAGTTAAAAACAACTGAGCTGGTGTTAGTGTGAACAAGATTGCACCAGAAAATAATCTTATATAATGCATACAAATGGACCTAAATTCCTGTTTGCACCAAGAATATGCTGTAACATATTTAAATGAGATTCAAACAAAAGATATTTTCTTATTATATAAGCCCTTATGAACTTAAAGGGTTCAGTCACACTCTGTATAGCAAATTACAAACTATCTGATAATAGTTTACACTCACTTTAAAGGGGTCATATAATGCAATTTCAAGTTTTCCTTTCTCTTTGGAGTGTTACAAGCTGATTGTGCATAGATAAGATCCCTGAAGTTGCAAAGATTAAAGTCTCAAAACCAAAGAAATAATCTTTATCAAAGTTAAGACTGCCACGCCCCCCTAAA
>NW_015505480.1:254679-371347 GCF_001515645.1 Sinocyclocheilus grahami | reverse complement strand
GTTTGAGAGAGGCGGGGCATAGAGGACCTACAATAATGTACAGTATTTGAAAAATAATGTGTTTTTTGAACATTAAAGCGTGTCAACATATTCTGTTACACCAAATACACAAAATAATGATCTTTAAAAAAGCGTCATATGACCCCTTTAATGCTCAATAAAACTCGCTCTAATACATCAAAAAATCCATCCGACCAAACTGATTGAATTTGCTTTAAAGCAAAATATAAACCATCTGATAATACAAATTACACTTACTTTATTGCAGTGATGTTTTGATAGCATGTGATATCTGTGAAATGGGAAAATGAGGTCTAATGACAGTAATGGAGTTGTGCTGTAATAATAATAGTGCAGCTGTTGGAATAAAGTGGTGCTAGACTACATGTAGTGAAAGTTTATTTTAAACAATCACATATCGTCTACAATTGCTTTTCACATCACTTCTGTTGGTAACTTGGTTATTACAGCTCTTCCAACAGCCAGTTTCAGAAACACTTCTTTCCTTTCCTTTCCATTTATATTTAATTCAATGTTTTATTTAATTGTTTTTTATTATTATTTTATTGCAGCTGAATGAAGGTATTTTGGCTTATGCTAAGATATAAAAAAAAATATATCAGTCAGTGGACATACTTTTGTTATTAGTCATTTAAATTTTCAAGCAAGGATTAATCAAGCAAACATTCAAAGCTTAACTTGACAAAACAAATACAGTTAAAGCACATCAAATCTGGTCTTATCAGTGTGCAGAATAGAAACACTGAAATGTGCAGGTTTGAATATCTTCATGAGATTTCTATTTTTTATTTTCTTCAGGCCCAAGGGGTTATGTGCCTGCCTTAAAACTGACACGCTACCACCAGATAACCGTTGACCCGCCGCAGTCTCCTCATCTGAAGGTCACACCCACCGGTCCAGGACCCCGAAGGCACTCCTACACACCCGGAGCCCAGCCACTCCCAACCACCATGACCACGCCCTGTTTTCAGGTGACTGACACACATAGGCACAGAGACACAGGTGTTTGACTGACGGGTCATGAGGTCGACGAGTTACTCGGTCTGATTCGCGTGTCAAAGAGAACGAGACCTTTGGAGATTGATGGCAGGTCTGCAGTATCTCATGATCATCAATCACACACACTTCAGCATTTGTAAATTCAGTATTGGAAGAACAGAAATGAACTGACGCTCCTTGTCAGCAGAAGTGACATGCTCTATCACAGCCACCTACACAAACACACGGCACCCAGATACACACCGATTCATCTGCCTGTCAAATGGTTCCCTATCGTTATGGCTTCATGTTTAAGAAAGCAGGTAATGTCTGAGCTTTTGCCTGTGACAGTGGGAGATGCACGGCTGTTGTGACTGTTAAAATATGACTAATTTTTCTAGACAGTCTTCACGGGTTGTTTATCGTTTTGACAGCAAATGGTAAACAGTCCGGCTATTACGACTCCCTCATGAATTATATATCCAGGATTTGTTGCCTCCAGTGGAAATTATATAACTTTGCATTTACAAAGCTTTTTTTTTTTTTTTTCAAAAACAATATTTTCTGAAGAAAATGTGACTGGTGTTTACCCATACAAAACGCCACGATGTTAGCATGCTGTGAGAGATTGCAAGGTGTTGCTTTCAGCATATTGCTAAGTGGTTGCATACTGTCTCCAAAAAAAAAAAAAAACACTTACTAAATATGATTCAGGTCCCTTTTGAAGATTTTTTTTCTAGTCACTTTTTTTTATTGTAGTTTAAACATTTGTATGTTTATTTATTTTATTATGAATTATTTTTGTTTATTATGCATCAAAGCTAAAATTAATTATTATTTTTTTTAACCCAATGTTATTTTAGTTTTGGAGTCTTGAAAATGTATTTTAATCAGTTTTCAGTTTTTTATTTGTATTTCAATTAATGACGGCATGAAATGGAAATTCCCCCTCTATATTTTTTTTAATGCATATTATTTATCTTATTGTGAATGATTCTTCCATTCAACCGTTGCACAGAACCAATTCCATTATACTTTTTTATTTCTTGATAATCCATTACACTCAAATGCATGTCACAATACAAAATAAAATATCTGCTGCTACTTCTGTTTGATTGCAGCTTTAATTTTGCCGTGACTTTAACATTTCAGGTTAGGGGTTTGTTTAAAACCCTATGAGCCAATATGACCAACATGATTCATAAGGCATTACTGACATTAACCACAAGGCGGAGCACTTCAACTAATTTATCGTTTCAGATTTTCTTCAGAGCTCTTTTTCTGTCTCAAAACCCATCACAACTTTAATTTCCTTAGGAGTTATAATAAACAGCCCACATTGTGCAACATTGAATACCACTTAACTTTTCAAATCTAAAAAGATATAGTCAACAGAGCACTCAAAAAGCACATTCGTTCTCTAGACAGATTTGAACGTCTCGCTATTTGTGTGGGTTTTGGCAATAACAAACTGTGTTTTTGAATTTTATGCACTGTCAGTCTTTTCATCTAGTTTTAAGGGCAAAATCTCACAGAAGGCAACTTTTCCCATTACCAAGCACACTGAAACTCTCCGTTCTCTATCTGCAGGTGTATGCGGGCTATGACTTCACTGCGAGGAGCACTCACGAGCTTTCTCTGAGGGCCGGCGAGCCAGTGCAGGTGGTGGAGCCTCATGATAAGCGTGGAAACAAGGAATGGAGTCTGGTGGAGGCGCGTGGCCAGAGAGGCTACGTCCCCTCTAACTACCTCGCCATCCTCCCCTCTGTGATCGCCTCACCCACCTTCCCTTATCGCTAGAATATCCTCGAGAGCACATCATCTGCTGCTGATACGACTGCTAGCCAGTATCCAAACACACACAGACCATGAGAAACACTTTCCCTGAAGGGCTCTTCATACGTGAGGGGGCGGATGGCTGCTGTTTGATGCGTCATTTGACTGGTGTATGTACTAGAGTGGTGCTTGGGCCCTGCTGTGGAGTGGTCATCCATATACTTGATCTCAGCTTTGCCTGGGGCTGTTACTGGTGGAGATCATTTTATCCAATGAGAGAAGAGCTGCAGGGGCAGCAGACATGCTGTTGTAGCACATGGTTGCTGGTGGAGTTACAATTACCACTTGGATCCACACCTCAGCTGTCCACTGGAATGACTCTTTTGGTGGGCCTGGTACTACTTTGCTATAAGAAATGGAGAATATTTAGGTTTTTACTGCTGAGAATGGATCTCATTTTATGAGTCCGACCTCTTTTGCACTGGTTTCCAGCCTTTTGACATGACTAACATGCAGACTTGAAGACAAGATCTTTCAAAACATTCTTACAGAATTCTTGCTTGTGCACCATTTTAATAATGCTTGATGGTTTTTAGTTATTACAAATTGTACCGTGGATCTAAAAAGTATTTGGACACTTGGACATGCGTCAAATGTGTGCATGTCATTAATGCATAGATATTAAAATATCAATCCAACTGACTTTTTTTTTTTTTTTTTTTTAAATGCTCCAACACATTTTTAAAAGCAGAACTTTTCACAATTAAAAAGTTTGATGAATTCAAAATTATTAAACGATAGATATACTGCTCCAAATTAAGGCAAAAAAATGTGTCTGAACAACATAATGCCAATAGCAGCCGATATTTGACATTTTTTATGTTTGATTTAATAAGTGTTGGAAGACTTTTATTTTGACAGTGATGGAAACACCACACCAGACACACAAAGGCTCCTATTCTCCAAACTGGATGTGGAGGCCAAACTTTAAATTCTTGATTTCAAACTATGCTGCGCTATATCCAGTTGACTACTATGTCATATTCATTGTGCACTTTATATGAAATTGGCATTAGCTGGTCTTTATTTGCTAAAATATGATTCCAAGTGCACACACAGTGCACTGTTGATTACAGTGTTTACTTAAAAAAATAAATGTATTTATGAAAAATACTGTAATTTGATTACAGAATCAAGAAGTTGCTATATGAAGTATAAATCTTATTTTACAGATTTACTTTGATTAAGGTTTTTTTTGTTTCTTTTATTTTCATATTGATTACTTTTTTCTAATTTTGTAAGTATTACCTAAAATAATTCTAAATTTAAAGGCTCTCAAAGATATCAGCTTTGAGAATATCAATATCAGTCATGCATGACAAACGTTAGTAGTTCATAGTTAATGTGATGAAATACACCTATGGTTATGATTTGCTTGCAGATGCTGGTTGGATTGATATTTACTTATTTATGCAATGGCGTTCATACATTTTTAATTGTGTCTTTAAGTGCCCAAATACTCTTTGGAGCCGCTGTGTGGTGGATGTTGAAGACACTGTAACGATGTTGAATCTTTAAGCTACTCTTAACGCTTGCATGCAGATTCAGCTCTGGCTGCTGCATTGTGTTTGTATTGTGACCTCATAACCTCTGTGATGAAGAACTCAACCCATATCGAAAGATTCAAGAGTGCAGATGATTTGCTGCATTGTCCGTCATAGACAGCTGTCTGCCTGCAATTGTATCTGCTGTCCACTAGAGACACAGAGCATCCTCTGTGAAGACTGTCATTGCTACCTTGCTCAGTGTTGGGCTAATCCTCCAAACAGAGTCATATATTATTCATCTGATCCTCACAATCGCCTTAACAGGGATCCAGTGAGAGGCGGTTCATCTCCCGGCTGCTGTCCTCCTGGTGGTACCAACCCCTGAATATTGTATCATCTGTACATGTCGCTTTGAAGAGATATTCATTTTATTTATTCCAAATGTCATTAAACCGATTCAGTCTTGAATTAACCCATCAGACCTGCTGCGATCCGTCTCATATTTTCACACTTCTGTTATTCTGAGACGCGTGACCAGAAATTGTTCGTCACAAGCGGCAAGCAGCTTTGGCTGAAGGCTTCCGCCTGACCTCTGAGTGCTCTATTTATGCCCAGCAGATTAAAACACTGACGTGAACGAGGCGGAGAATTTCCATCTGCTGCAGAGCTTTATTTTGGAGATGTGCATTGGGTTTGAGGCTGCTTTTAGCCCGAGTTCAGCTATTTCCCTGAGAATGTGCAAATGTCACGGCGGGGCTGATGATGACTGTGTTTGGTCACGCTGCAGGCAGAGCAGAGATGCTGCGGCCGTCAATAGCTCCTGCTTCCGTTAAGAGCTGCTTGTCAGCAGAGCTTTGATGCACTGAACCCCTACAGCTACCGCTTCCTCTATGTGACAGAACTCAAAGCTCTATAAATAAATTTCTCTATTCTATGGTCTAAAAATAGCCGCTTCTTGGCAGGATCCCTCTATGGCTCCCCCTGTTGGAGCAGTTGGGGACCGCAGCGGCCCTTCCTCTCTCACTCCTGTGGGAGGTGCGTCGCTCACATTACATCAAATCGTGCTCTGGCCATACGCTCCGTCTCAGCTGATGAGCCATGGGGAAATGTTATGGTAATTAGATATATTAAATCCCTCACAGCATTACATACCATGAAGCATTTCCTTGTGGGAGAGCAAGCAAACCTAACACCTCTATTCTAGCTCTCTGCATTAGATGTCTGTTTGTGTTCGTATTAGAGAGAGAGAAGGGAGGATGAGCAAAGCAGTAGAGGATTTAGAAGTCTGCAGTAAACCTAATTTCCACAATTTAATGTATTGGCTATTTTGGGGGCAATAATATTTCCAGTAATAATATCTGAAAATGCTTTAAACAATATTCAATTACTTGATATTAAGATGTTTTTAGAGTTTATTATTCCTACCCCACTGGGATTTTATTTATGTATTTATTTGGTTGGTTGTTTTAAGCATAATTTTGAGGTATTTATGGTTAAAACAAGAACAAAATGCCAGTGTGGTAAGAAAAGAGATGTTCGATATATATTAAAAAATGTTAGATTAAGATATTAATATATTCAAGTAAATATTAAGTTAATGTTATTTTATTAATAGTAAATACATTTTATGTTAGGATGAATGTCTCAGAATTTGTGGTTCTTAGTAAAAATGGATATTTGGATAGATTTACTTAAGAAGCGGAATTGCATAAAAATATGAAAATATTTTTAGAGAATGTCTTTGAATTGAATTGATCTTAAAATGAATTATTAATATACAATGACAAATAGTATTTCCTTGTTTTAAGCATAAAATGTAAAATATAGTGAGATTTGTTAAAAAGGAAAAAAAATTGGCATATGAGTAATATTGTATTAATTTCTCAAATTTGTTTCATCTTTTTTTAAGATAATGGTTTTAAAATATTTCACTGTAAAGCAAGACAAAAATACTGATACAGATTTTATGTATGTATGAGTGGGGTGAGGGATTGGAAACGGATCCTTATTCAATATCAAGGAAGACTTTTTTTTTTCCCGGCACAATCAGGAATCCTCTTGCTTCCAAGGACGGTCAGCATAGAACAGCTTGTGTAAGCTGACCTGTCAAAAGAAATAGACACCGTAGCTTTGTCCGGCTTAAAGGAACACTCCACTATTTTTGAAAATAGGCTCATTTTCCAACTTCCCCTAGAGTTAAACAGTTGAGATTTACCGTTTTCAAGTCCATTCAGCCGATCTCCGGGTCTGGCGGTAGCACTTTTAGCTTAGCTTAGCATAGATCATTGAATCTGATTAGCCCGTTAGCATCGCTCGCTCAAAAATGACCAAAGAGTTTCTATATTTTTCCTATTTAAAACTTAATTATTCTGTAGTTACATCATGTACTAAGACCGACAGAAAATGAAAAGTTGCGATTTTCTATGCCGATATGGCTAGGAACTATACTCTAATGCCGCCGTAATAATCAAGGAACTTTGCTAGCGTACCATAGGTGCAGCAGGCGCAATGATATTACGCAGCGCCTGAAAATAGGCTTCTTGGAAGTTACCTATCTGAGACTATTTTCAGGTGCTGTGTAATATCATTGTGCCAGCAAAGTTCCTTGATTATTACGCCGGAATGAGAGTATAGTTCCTAGCCATATCGGCCTAGAAAATCGCAACTTTTCATTTTCCGTCCGTCTTAGTAACTACAGAATAGTCAAGTTTTAAATAGGAAAAATATAGAAACTCTTTGGTCATTTTTGAGCGAGATGCTAACGGTCTAATCAGATTCAATGATCTATGCTAAGCTAAGCTAAAAGTGCTACCGCCAGACCCGGAGATCGGCTGAATGGATTCGAAAACGGTAAAACTCAACTGTTTAACGCTAGGGGAGTTGGAAAATGAGCCTATTTTCAAAAATAGTGGAGTGTTCCTTTAATGCTGGGACTGATTTAGTAACTTTTTGGCACTTTTTGCCATGATTGTGTAAGGGGGGTCAGCTGATCTGTGGCACAACCAACTTTAACCTTAACCAAAGCTCATCTTGGCTGGAGCTCAAGCCCAGCTGAAGCCCCTCATCACGGAGGACTTAAGATGGTGCACAGTTTGTAATGCAAGCAAAGATGCACATGATCTGCTTTCCCATGCGGGCCCACTCCGAAATGCAGCAACACTCCTTGAGTGACCTCTGTGTGAGAGGGAATGTAGACTCAACAAATCACGCAGCTGTTTATAAGACTGAACTATAAGTTTAAGTTCATAGGTCATGGTTTAATGTTTCTTGCCCAGACAAATATGCCTATCTGACATTAAAGGCTTGTGTATTTATAGAGCATACAATGTGAAAGTCTTAGCATTTTTACATGGAGATGACTTATAAATCATATTACGTTATAAAACAATTATGTTCATGTACACATGCGTCATATTGACATACAGAGATGATGAACGTGTGTTTTCTGGGCTTTCATGGACTGTTTACATGTTGACCTACATACATGCTGGACTGTTGAACTTTCACTTCCTTAAATCCTATTGGTCTTTAAGTGTGTGTGATCAGGTAGTCGTGGATCCCATCCAGCACAAGCAGGCGAGGACAGATTCAATAAATCAGCTCAATGAGGATCCAAACATGAGATTTCCATCTCGGTTGGTTTTCCCTGAGAGGATGGCATGATGTTTTCTCTAGATATCGAAAAACACACTGTGAAATGTAGCATCTGAGTGTCGTTTCCATTGATTTCTGGAGAGGACCGGTGTTCGGCGCCACAGCCATGCAGCTCGAGTCTCGCCTCTTTTGCAGCCACCTCCATGCATATGTATCCCTCCTCTATAGGTTCCTGTCTCCTCAGATCTCTCCACCTCCCTTTGCTCTTTTCGTTCAGGCTCTTGTAAACAGTGCTGGCCCTGAATATCAATCATGTCAGGTGTCAACAGAGGGGTGGAGGACTTTGAGCTTGGGAGGAAAAGGTGTGTATGTTTTGGGGTCATGTTCACAAGTGCTCTAGTTTGCAGCGCATGTCCTCTTTGGAAATGTGATAGGATACTTTATCTTTCTTGTCTGATGCTCAGCTTACAGGCTGTTGCTTATTTTTAACCATATGAATCTAAAATGTGTTGCATCTGAATGCTTTGATCTGAGAAACATCTCCACGCAGAGCTCTCACACTTAAATTGACTTTACCCAGTGTTGCTGTTTTTAGTTTACTGTATGTCAGATTGGGCTGCACGATTAATCTCACAGTCCGGTGTTTTCAGTGTCGCCGAGCAGCTTGGTTCGTAGTATATGCAGCGCCACACAAGCGATCTGTGCATGTGCTAAACGTGTGCTAAAAAGTGTTTCTCAACCAGGGGTCCGTGGACCCCTAGTGGTCCTTGACATAAGGCCAGGGGTCCGTATAAAGTATGAATTTTTGTATAAATGTTGTATATTTTGACATGACATGTTCCCATGAAAGAAAAATCCAATATAGCTGATGATATGGCCAAATACTGGACAAGTCAGCTAACTTGAATTATACTTGACTGCATTTGGTCCTCACAAAGACACAAATGATACGAGTCAATTTTGTTCTGGGGGTCCTAGAGGATGGTTCTGAATTGGACTGGGGTCCGGTACGCCAAAAGGTTGAGATTCACCATCTTCCCCTTGTGCTGCAAAATAAAATAAAAAATCTTAAAAACTACATAAATATGTAGTATTTAAATATTACAACAGTAATGTCTTAATTTGTTTAATATTTTTATTAATATAATAATTAGTAGTATCTGTAGTAATACAATACTAATAATACATAACTATTATTGTTATTAATAATATTTATTATTATTATTCATGTTAATATAATATAACAATATAATAATAATATGTAATTGCAATTATTAATTACTATTATTAATTATATTGTTGTTGTTGTTGTTATTATTAATATTATTATTTTATAGTCAATTAAATCAAAATCACAATTTTTACTAAATATTTCCCAAAATCATGCAACCCTTAAATCAGACTTATTTAGTCTATTAGCACACAAAAAACTCATTAAGAACATTTAGTAATTGTTAGTGCTTATATAAACAGGTTGTTGTCAACAACAAAAAATAAGTTTTAAGGGCCCTTTGTGCTGTGAAATAAAATAATCATGCAACTTTTATTTTAGTCTACTAGCACAAAAACCTCATTAAGAATGAGTTAGTAATTGTTAGATCCCACTCAAGGTTGTTTTCTAATGGCAATAATCTTAAAACTTTTATATTGTGTCATATTTTTGCGCTGTGAGAGCACTTTGGCAAGGCTCGACGTATCTTAGTGGCCAATAGCATTGATTGAATGAGCTACTCAGCTTTGCAGACGCTATCTGTGCTGCATGATAATGCAGTTTGGATAGAGACCCTGTCCTATCTATTTGATAACACATGAGGCAGATTATAGCCGTAAAGGAAGCTATAGCCACAAATGGAGATCATAATGGCGGTGGGAATGAAGTGACCCATCCGCTCGCCCACGCAGGTAAGATCTGCTGACCTTTCAGAGTCCATTTCACGCCCTCATATCCAATGTTCCTGCGGTTGTCATGTTATCAATTTTTACTAAATATTTCCCAAAATCATGCAACCCTTAAATCAGACTTATTTAGTCTATTAGCACACAAAAAACTCATTAAGAACATTTAGTAATTGTTAGTGCTTATATAAACAGGTTGTTGTCAACAACAAAAAATAAGTTTTAAGGGCCCTTTGTGCTGTGAAATAAAATAATCATGCAACTTTTATTTTAGTCTACTAGCACAAAAACCTCATTAAGAATGAGTTAGTAATTGTTAGATCCCACTCAAGGTTGTTTTCTAATGGCAATAATCTTAAAACTTTTATATTGTGTCATATTTTTGCGCTATGAGAGCACTTTGGCAAGGCTCGACGTATCTTAGTGGCCAATAGCATTGATTGAATGAGCTACTCAGCTTTGCAGATGCTATCTGTGCTGCATGATAATGCAGTTTGGATAGAGACCCTGTCCTATCTATTTGATAACACATGAGGCAGATTATAGCCGTAAAGGAAGCTATAGCCACAAATGGAGATCATAATGGCAGTGGGAATGAAGTGACCCATCCGCTCGCCCACGCAGGTAAGATCTGCTGACCTTTCAGAGTCCATTTCACGCCCTCATATCCAATGTTCCTGCGGTTGTCATGTTATTTGCTACCACATTGTTCATTTAAACTGTCACCGATGGAGTTTTGGTTCCTTGCCGCTGTTGCCTCTGGCTTGCTTAGTTGGGGACACTTCATTTCCAGCGTTATCGTTGACATGATTGCAAAGATATTATTTAATATTAGCTGGATGTTGACATCACTGAATTCAATGATGAACTGTCTTTAACTGAAAAATGAGTGTTTACTATTGTCATTTTGCATTATTGACACTATTTTCCTAATTAATGCTGTTCAGTTGCTTTATCACAATCTGTATTGTTAAAAGCGCTATATAAATAAAGGTGACTTGACTTGACTTGACTTATTTGGAAACCTGTCCTTCCTCTGATGGTCATAAGGACATATGATGTACCTTTGGGAAGAAAGTGCTTTTACATCCCTTTCATTGGGTCGATGTGTTTTAGATGCTTGTGGAGATTATGGTGAGGCACTTACAGTGAAGTGAATGGGGAAAATAGTTGGGGAAGTGTAAAAGTAGAAATGTGAAGCTTATAAGTTTATAAAAGCACTTTCATAAATGCATCTGTTAGAGCTTGTGTATTATTTAAGCTGTAATGTAATGTCATTTTCATAGGTTTTATGGATCCATCTTTTTTGTTAATATTTTTTGAAAGATGTCTCTCATGCACATCAAGGCTGCATTTATTTTGAAATACAGTATAAATAGTAATGTTGTTAATTATTATTACAATTTAAAATAACTTTCCTCTTAATATATTTAAAAATGATAGTAAAGCTGAATTTTCAGCATCGTTACTCAACATCAGTGTCACATGATCCTTCAGAAATCATTCTAATATGCTGATTTGCTGCTGATTCTTATGATGTTTTATTTGTATTTTTATTGATTCTTTGATGAATTGAAAGTTCAAAAGAAAATTGTTTATTTGACAGAAATCCCTTGTAACATTATAAATGGTCACATTTTATGGTCACAGTTGATTTGAATCGAAATGTGTTCTTGCCTAAGTATTAATTTGTCACATAAAATCTGACCCCAAACTTTTTTTATTATTATTATTTATTATTAATATTTTTTCCAAACTAGCGTAGCATCTTGTAAATATACTGTGACCATTTATGGATCGTCCCCATTCACAGCCATTGCAAGTGCTTCACTGTAACCCAGATTTTTGCTTTTTTAAGAAAAAAATCTGGGACAAAATTATTAAAATTATTTTTTGTAGTAATCAACATTGCGCCACTGAACCCGGAATATTCCTTTTACAGTGAAGTATTTCTGTCAAATCATTACTTACTCAACTAGATTCCTCTAATTGATTCAGTGGTATTTACACTGTGTATTAATTAGTAATGCTCATAATATTGGTTGCATGCTGCTTATTTCTGTTGTTTTTATGACTGTTCCCCTCAGTGCTGGTGGAGAGCTGTTATCGCTGGCAGTTTGAATACCAGCAGCAGCCATCATTCTTTGAAAACTGACACATGCAATCTTTTCATACAAGTGTGAGGAAAATAGCCCTGTCGTTCACCTTCCCAAAGGCAGCTGGCTGGGAAAGCATCCAGGCGGGAGAGGGGAGGGAATGCTGCTGCGGATCCCATATCTTTACCCAGCCCGAGTCTGATCTCACGGTTTGTTTGTTTGTTTTGAGACACGGTGATCATGTGACCAACTCCTGTCTTCCCAAATCCATCATCTGCTTGTTTTTGAGTTAGCAGCTTTTCCCATCCTCACCTTAATGGGCCTGCTGGGAATACGAATAGAAATTGTTTGAGTTCTGCTGTTGATGGTAGACTGTGTGTTTGGTTTAGATACACACATAGCGATGTTTTGAGAGCTAGAGTTGAGGAACTTTGAGAATGTTCTGCGGAACGGCAGAGGAGATTAACAAAGAGCAGAGTGTAAACACTTAACTGCCTGCCATGGAAACTCCACGGAGCTGTTCCTAACATGCTTCCATTAAACCGCACTCTTGAGCATCAGTAAACCTGTCCGTCCTAAAGCATCCATTTACAGTGCTGTGTAGATTACTTACAAACTGTAGTCTGTTATCGATTACAGATTACATGATAAAAATTGTAGTCAGTAATGTAATCTAGATTACTCATTTTAGGTGATGTATTCTGACTACTTTTGGATTTTTAGATTACTTTTGATTTAACATGTTTATAGATTTGAATGGAACAACAAAAAATATATATATTCCATTCTTCATCAACATCATGAAATGCATTAAACATTACGTTACTCCAGGGTTTCCCAAACTAAAGAAAGATCTGCAGAGGGATTATGAGTTGATGAAAACATCATATTTAATGAAGTCATAAAAATGTCAAATTAAAATGAATAAATTAAATTACATTTTAAATATTTTATTTGATTGCCTGCTTGTCAGTGTGACCATTAACTGACATCAGAGAACTGTGAACATGTCAATGTGTTATATATGATATGTGTTATAATATATAATATTAGCATGGTATAACTGACTGAGAAGTGCTTTTGTCCTCAGATTCAGATGCATGGATTGCAAATTAATTTCCATGACGTTTACATGGTCATTCAATATTGTGAATATTAAGCTAAACGATATGACACAGAATTTTTTAGCAAGGAAACTTTAAAAGAAAAATTATAAATCATTTACTGCCTTTGTGTGAATAATTTGTAATCATGTAAACCATAAAAAGTAACTGTAATCTGATTTAAATTGTAATATAATCTAATTACAAGCACTACAATTTTGGAATCGGATTACATAATTCAGATTACATGTAATAAATTACTACACAGAACTGTCTGTTTAGTATTTTTGGGAAACATGATGCATTGTAAATTTTAACTAGATTTTTACATTTTGTGAGGAAAACATGAAAAAAATTGTCTGGTTACAAGGGCACTGCAAGGGCATTTCTAGGTGGTTGCTAAAGGTGTTCTTGTGGTTGGTGCATTTTGCTCATTTCTATGGTGTAGTTATGTATTCTGGGTTGTTGCTAAGGTGCTGCTGTGTGTTCTGGGTGGTTAAGACATTTGTAGGTGATTGCTAAAAGGTGTTCTTGTTGGCTCATTCTGGTGGTTGCTAGGGCATTTCTAGGTGGTTGCTAAATGTGTTCTAGTGGTTGTTAGCACATTCTGGTGGTTGCTAAGGTGTGGCTGTGTGGTTGCTAGGGTATTCTATGAGTTTGCTAGGGCTTTGCAAGGGTGATCTGGGTGGTTGTTAGGGTGTTTTTTTATGTGGTTGCTAAAGGTGTTATGTGTGGTTTGTAGGGCTCTTTATTGCCAAAGGTATTCTGGTTGCTAAGTTGCCAAGTTCTGATGGTTGTTAAAGTGTCTTGTGGTTTCTACAGCATTGCAAGGGTGTTACTATGTGGTTGATAAAGGTGTTATGTGTGATTGTGAAATATTCTTTGTGGTTGCTTCGGTGAATTTTCTGGTGGTTTCTATGTTGTTGTTGTTCTTAGGGTGACTGGTTAGCTGCTAGGCCATTTCTATGTGGTTGTTATTTTGGGGGATATTTAGTAAAAACAAATATTTTTATTTAATTGACTATAAAAAGGTGTTCTAGTGATTAACACATTCTGGTGGTTGCTTAGGTTTTGCTATGTGGTTGCTAGGGTGTTTTAGGTGGTTGCTAGTATATTGATAGGTGGTTGCTAGGGTGTTCTGGTGGTTGCTGCTCTGTTCTGGAAGGTTGCTAGTCCTTTGATAGGTGGATGCTAAAGTGTTGCTAGGTGGCTGCTAGTGTGTTCTGGTGTTTGTTGGGATATACTGGGTGGTTGCTATTGCATTGCAAAGTGGTTGTTAGGGTGTTCTGGGGGTTGTTGGGATGTTCTGGGAGGTTGTTAGTCCATTGATAGGTGGTTGCTGGGATATTCTGGACGGTTGCTATAGCATTGATAGGGGGTTGTTAGGGTGGTCTGGTGATTGCTGGGATGTTCTGGGAGGTTGTTAGTCCATTGATAGGTGGTAGCCAAAGTGTTGCTAGGTGGTTGCTAGAGCACTGATAACGGGTTGTTTGGGTGGTCTGGTGATTGCTGGGATGTTCTTGGAGGTTGTTAGTCCATTGATGGGTGGTAGCTAAAGTGCTGCTAGGTGGTTGCTAGAGCATTGATAAGGGGTTGCTACGGTATGGATGCTAGTGCATTGATAGGTGGTTGCTGGGATATTCTGGGTGGTTGCTAGAGCATTGATAAGGGGTTGTTAGGGTGGTCTGGTGATTGCTGGGATATTCTTGGAGGTTGTTAGTCTATTGATAGGTGGTTGCTAAAGTGTTGTTAGGTGGTTGCTAGTGCATTGATAGGCCGGTGGTTGCTTGGATGTTCTAGGAGGTTGTAGGTGGTTGCTTAAGTGTTACTAAGTGGTTGCTAGGGTGTTGTGGTGATAGCTGGGATATTCTGTGTGGTTGCAAGTGCATCTGTGGTTGTTTGGGTGTTTTGGATGGTTACTACAGTAGGTGGTTACTTGCTAGTCCAAGTCAAATGAGTCCTCTAGATGTGCCTTGGTTTCTTAATCGGTGCAAGTCTAAGGGTATTTTTTGTTTCCTCTCCACTAGCTGAATACCACAAGTACTTCCCCTTAACCAGCCACATGATTTGAGGTATTATTCACGTCCATAGCGCAAACATAGCAGGACGAGTTATACAGTTTAAATCCTTAAGTACGAGCACGTAATAATAGTAAAGCCTGTCTTAGCAAGCACTTTCAATCATTCATTTCATAAGCATCTATCTAATTTCACACATTAAACAATTTAATCATCTCATTTCCCCTCTATAGGTCTGGTTTCTGTTACTCTTATCTGTTCATCTCATTAAGTAACCTTTAATTTTTACACTCGCTGTACCAGCTGCCCCACAGCCTCTCTGTCAAGGTTGCTCCAGGAGCTCAAGGTCAGACTCTCAATAGTGCTGACAGTCCAGGAATGCAACTGCTATAAAAATGTCGTTGGTCACAGGCGTGAGGGCAGAGCTCCATGCAGCCTGCAACCAAGAGAGATTACGGCTCCTCGTGTGATAACCACAAACCACTGCAATGGAGCTCTTTTAGACCTCTCTGTTTATGCACCAATGGGGTCACCTTTGGCTCGTCACCCAGTAATCGCACTTGCCGGAAACACCCGTTGCAATTCGCCAACATAGTCTTCATTGCAGATGAAGGGATTACAGCGTCTAATCTTGGCATTTACTGCCTTTTTTGAAACCGGCCCCTCTGGACAAATGTACAGCATTCTGCAAGCACAGGACTTATTGTTTTGCACCTACTGTAATATGTTTTATGTGTAAACACAGCCCGCAACAAAACCCTATTTTCAGTGTAAATAATCTGCAGGAGACAACTGGAAATGAAAACACCGTCTAAACCGCTGTTGATTAAAACATAAACTAAGCCCAAGAAGCCAAGAAGGAAAATTAACTTTCTCTCTAAAATATTCCAAGTCCTTTTGCTCATTTTAACTTTATGAATTTTCATAAAGCTAATCAAGCATACCGAAGGTGTAAATCCTATTGTGCTTGAATATAAAATAATAGTATATTAAAATGTGCCATTTCTGTAATAACTGCCTGGCCTTTGAGCTAAAGCAGGAATTGTGAATCCTCTCAGGTGACATTCTCATCCTCCATCATGTGAATGATTTCTGCTTTTACTGTCTGGAGCAGTATTTATGGAGTACTATTGTGAAATGCGACCACTAGGGGGAGTTTTGTGCTGTTCTGTCTGCCATTGCAGCAAAACAAATAAATATACTCCTTTTTATGTGTCTCATCTGTATTAATCTGCCTGCAAATCACAACAAACAGATAATGCTTTTCCATCGCGGCAGTAATAAAACGCTCCACACACTTGCTGAGGCAGCACGCCATATCTGAAGGTTAAGGTGTCCTTTGAATAGATATTTAAATTAACCAGTCATTTTCTCAACAGCTCCTTGATATTAAACGGGAAAAAATGACGAGGCAAAGAAATGAAAGATCAGAGTTGATATCCGTGAGCAGAACTCTGAAATCATTCCGTTTTGTGGAACTAAAACTCAAGAACTTCAGGAAAGAAGTCATTTTATCAGCGTGAAATGACATCAAGCGGCACTCTGCCTCGGTTTACTGTTATTGCTGTCAGTATGGAAACAGAGGGGCAGGTCAGCTGGCGAGTTTTCATAAACTGAAACGGGGTCATTTCAGTGCCCGCAGATGCTTGACCTCTGATCCCTGCTGGCCTGCTGGGATTTGCGTCAGATTATGGCTTGCAAGGAAACTGCTTTCCATTTCTCCCACACTATTTGCACTGTACTGCAGCAGATGCATGCAGCCATCCAGGTTTGCTCTGTCAATGGCAAACCCAGCCCTCTTATAAAGTCTCCGGTAAGAGTCTTAAGCCTAATTTGATTACGTCATGATCGACAGCAGTCGTGTCCGACAGAGTACCGGATGGGATTTTTCCATCCTCAGCTTTAACCAGTCCAGTGAAACATTGACACAGTGGAAAAAGGATGATGAAATGTAGATTTGTCAACACTAAGCTTTTGGTCCCGTGACTGTATACATTACCTGTCTAAATGTCACACAAATATTTTAGCTAAATTTCCCATGTAGCATTATTTTCTCTTGGCCATGTATTTGCCCATACTGTTCTATTTTTTTTCTATTCATCTTTTGTTTTTATTTTATATATAACGTACTTTTTTTTTTTACACTTTTCCAAAATATAATACAACCAGAACTGGATATGACCTGCTGTATCCCATGATGCAATGCACTGGACTTTACCCTTTATTTCTAGACCGTGAACACTTGTGTGAATTCATTATTTACTTCAAAAATTAAGACAGTATTAGAGCAAAATGCAAAATAAAATAATTAATTATAATGTCAGTTTAATGTCAGTCTCTTATGCTCACCAAGGCTACATTTATTAAATCAAAAATACAGTAAAAACAGAAATATTATTACAATTATTACAATAACTATTTACTATTTGAATACATTTTAAAATGTAGTTTATTTCTGTGATCAAAGCTGAATTTTCAGCATCATTACTCCAGTCTTCAGTGTCACATGATCCTTCAGGAATCATTCTAATATGCTGATTTGCTGCTCAAGAAGCTTTTTTTTTATTATTATCAATGTTGAATACAGTTGCTGTTTGAATAGTAGTGTATGTTGTCATACCTGTACAACCATACTGCACTGTACATTTATTTATTTTTTTACTATTCTATGGCTATTCTATTTTTGCAGTATGCATACAAATATGAATGCAAATTTTCTTGTGCGTGAATTACACTGAATAATGAATTAGCCAAATATTTGAATTTGCCCAAATATGCATACCCATGTACCACAATGCAATGCATCTGCCCAGTGTGACAAGGGATCCAGAAGCAATTTTTAATCTTTTGATTAATTATTTATTGAAACTGCCAAAAATAATTCTTTTAAACACAAAAGTACAGTACAAATACAAAAGTGCTAGACTACTCACTAGACGAATTAAACAACCAGAGGGTCATGTGACAACAATATATACCATACTGTGAAATATATTACACATACTGCTTTTTAAAAAGATTGTTTGCTGTATGAACTTTATAAAGTGTGATATGCAGTAAACGGTATGCTAACATTATTTCCGAACATAGCCAAAGATATCATCCATTTGGTTCAGACCAAACTGTTTGTCATTCCAAAACCTCAATGACGAACTAACTATCTAAATTGAATATAGGCGTAATTTAACATAAGCTGCTGTCTGGGATTTCTAAAAGCCCTCTCCACATCTGTGTATGTGATGAGTGATGAGGAGACGCCATGAAAAGAATACCTTCCCGGAACACCTGTAGGCTGGGCTCTAATCTAACAGATGGCTCTTCTGATCAGCACTGCTGCTGAATACACTACCGGTTTAACGTTCTGTAGGTTAAAGCAACTGCTGGATGTTTCCCAATGATGTTTTGGCATTTGTGATGCGTGCTTTTACTACACTCTAAAAAAAATGCTGGGTTGTTTCAACCCAAGTTTGGGTCAAATATGGACTAACCCAACTTTTGGGTAAAAAATGTAATTAAAAAATGTAACCCAACAGCTTGGTTAGTCCATCTTTGACCCAAAGTTGGGTTGAAACAACCCAGCTTTTTTTTTTTAGGGTGTATTGATCGCGCAACACTCTCAGTCGAGATTTTGATAACGTCAATTACTCAATCGATTGCTCACACTCTTAGCATTCATTAAACTTTATCTAAGGAGGAGCAATGTTGATATGCTGTTGCAAATTTTTTTTTATTTGTGCTGCTTTCCTGAAACTCTTCCTGGAGGTAACATGATGTGAACCTGTGTTCACACAGGAGTCGAGTAAGTTAAGCATACTGTACAGTCAGCTGTCATTCTCGCAAAATAAATCTAGACATGGCGATCAGGACTTTTCCACCAGGTTTATCATTTTTTTAATGACAATGATCACATTATTTCTTATGACAGCTACTTGAAATAAATTAATGGACACGACATAGTGATTTGCGTTTAAGTTTATAATGTCAAAATGTAGGAATTTGGAAAGTCGAGCACAATGCTCAATTACACACTCTAAAAAATGCTGGGTTGTTTCAACCCAACTTTGGGTCAAAGATGGACTAACCCAGCTGTTGGGTTCAATTTTGTTGTTACATTTTTAACCCAAAAGTTGGGTTAGTCCATTTTTCACCCAAAGTTGTGTTGAAACAACTCAGCATTTTGTTTAGAGTGCATAGTTTATCCATCATTATACAAAACATTTGTAAAAATTAGTTTATCTGACATAGTTGTTACAGAAAGTAAAGTGTAGAATACAATATGTGGTTTTAGAAGTCTTTTATTGCTCATTTCCTCAACACATGTCTTTCACTGGCCTCCATTTTGCAGTTGAGTTAGTCTTTTCACATTGGACAACCTTGTATTCATCTGCACAATTTTTAACATATCTTTGACCATTGTGTCAAATCTAACTGTTGTTCTGACTGTAGACTTACAAAGAAGGTGTTATACGTCAAGCTTGAATTGCTCTGATGGGAAAATCACCTAAGGATCTCATCCCATAATTGTGTTACATTTTTTAATTGCATTTAATTAGTGTGTTACTTGACAGTGCTAGTAATAACATGGATTAATGGCACCTATCTTTGAAGGTAACTCAATCCTCAACACAAGAGCGCATTAGTGCTATAGTTACCGCCGCTACAGTAATGCAAGAATGCACGTTAAAGCAATAGTTCACTCAGAAATGAAAGTTAAAGTTAAAACGCCTTGATGGATTTGTTTCTTCCAAACACACAACTTTTTACTTCGCCAGATGTTAATTGATGGACTGGAGTGGTGTGGATTACTTGTGGATTATTGTGATGTTTTTATCAGCTGTCATTCTGACGGCACCCATTCACTCCATTGCTGAGCAAGTGATTGGATGTTAAATTTCTCCAAATCTGTTCTGATGAAGAAACAAACTCATCTACATCTTGGATGACCTGAGTGTGAGTAAGTTTTCAGCATTTTAATTTTTGGTGAACTATCCCTTTAAAGTGTATCTTTGCTTCCATATTGTAACATACATCTCAGTGTAATGCTTTATCAAAAAGAAAAAATATTATTATTAATATAGGTTTTATGCATCAGTTATTGTGATGTGGCCGTTGCATTAAAATCTGGAGCTGAACGTGAGCTTGCAGGGACAGGTTAAAGCGACTAAATGATTGGAGAAATCCTGCATGTGTCACTAAAAAGAAGTCTGTAATTTCACTGGAAGGTCCAGTCATGACATTTTGATTAAACATTACATGTTTCGAACAATTTAAAAACAAAATGTATGCACAGATGAGTTGTTTACAATAAGATCTATAATATGCATTTAGAAAATAGATTTTAAGTAGTAGACTTTTAAGTATGTACCTTGGGACTTTATGCTACACGTTGTTCATGCATTCATGCCTGCATTGCATGTATGTGTTAATGAATTATATGCATTTAGTACTGCATAGAGAGCAGCCTTCAAGGTTTAGATGCTCTGATCCAGATATCCAGGCTTTCACGCCAGAATTGATGCGCTCATGTGGAGGAGGTGTTTCCGTGTCCCTGCCTCCTGGCTCCCTGTTGTGCTGTATCAGAGCTGAGTTCTTAATCCCAGGAGATGGAGCTGCCCATCCCCATGAGCTGAATAATGGATGCCCACTTCAGCATTCCGGCAATCCACAGCTCAGCAAAGACAGGACTGTCTTCCTGTGCTTTCCAAGCTCACAGGTCATAGCTAGGGAAAAACCTGTCGGTGCAAACCAGCTCCTTGGTGCACCGATGTCCTTTGCTTTGGATCTAAAACTTGACTGGGGATATTAACGTGGATTAATTCTAATTAGCTGCTTCAGTATATAAATGCTTTTTAAGTGTAGTAAGTTGACTAATCATAATGCCATACCCCTTTTCCATATTTCCAAACCTCCTTCTCTGGCCTCTAATCTGATAAGCAAGCAGGCAGATGTTTATCCAGCCTAATTCATCCTCCCAGCTGATGCGCGGTATAATCCCACAGAACATATCCCGCCGTAACAGATCAGACACCGTCTCACGTCATGTACTGTGTGGAAGGATATAGCAAGGATGATTTCTTTTTCCGTCCCGTGAGCTAGCGTAGCTCGTAACGTTGTTATGACAGCACAGCCTCCAGCAACAGAGCGTTTGCTTGGTTGCTTGCAATTCCAGGAAGGACCAGAGTTAATGTGTACGGGTCCTGTTTTTCGCCCTCTCTCCTTTCCTCGACCCGTTTATCACCTGCTTGCCCTTCATGCTAAAGTCAACCAGCAGATCACGTAGTTAATTCAAAGCTAACTATTAACAAAACAGTAAAGACCGTTATCGGGATAAAGGTGAGTCTGTAGCTGCCAGCACAATCTGTAAATGATTATCTCCCAGATAAGACTGCTGTGACCTCTGGATATTAAAATCACAAGCATTAGCATGTAAATATGCTAGTTTTCACTTCTCATAGAAGAGGGATGTATATGGTAGATTGGGGCGTGTATAATATTAACTGTAAGATCTGGTGTCAAATGGTTTCACAAATGGTTTAAATGGTGCTGGTTTCAAACTGGTTCTTAAATTAGAATCATCTGTGAATTCTGTCCTATAAATTAAAGTTATTACATGTAATTTTATACACAAGCTAATCATATTCTCTGTAGGCCAAAACAATTGTTTGATATTTCTGTTACCTACATTTCAGCTGATTCATGATTGCTTCACTGTTTAAAAAGCATGTAATAAGGTGTATAATGACAAGTTCTATTGTGACAACTTGGTCCCAAAATGGTGTGCCATCATGCCCTGCTATTAGGTTAAATGCATCGGTTATCCAAAAACGAATATTCTGTCATCTCACACCCTCATGTCTTTTTCAAACCTGTTGTTGATTTTCAAAACAAAGATATTTGAATGAAAGCTGAGCGATTTCTGTCCCACCTATTTCACCAAAACGTTCTAAACACTGATCAACGCACAGACATAGAGCACATCGAATATGATAAACATAAACTCAAACGCGCAAGAGCCAATGAGATTTGTTCTCACATGTCAAGAACGTTTGAGCTTTTATGTTTGAGCTGTTATGCGTGTTGATCAGTGTTTATACGTGAATACAAGCCTAAATGAAATCTATTACATAGCTCAGTGGAATATTTCTGACTGGTCAGTCGCAACTTTTTGAGGTGTGTTATTCCTCAATAACACCGTCATCGTTAGAAACCCTAATAACACACCGTTCATCCGGGTATTTGAAGCACTACTTCACGTCTCTCATATCACACCGCTGCACTCTCTATTGTTTCATTCATATAGTTTAATAGTAGGCCTGCGGTAAAATTGTTGAAGTGTTCGTCTTGCTGTCAGAACGATTATTTTGTACCCTGTAATGGATTTAAAAAGATACTGAACATTATTTACAACATCATTATCTATAATCCATAGACTCAGGCAAGAGGGATGTCTGGTTCACAAATGAATCATTCTTTAGTTTATTACAGTAGTTTATTCTAGTTTATTCACTTTTCAAACGCGCAAGAGCCAATGAGATTTGTTCTCACATGTCAAGAACGTTTGAGCTTTTATGTTTGAGCTGTTATGCGTGTTGATCAGTGTTTATACGTGAATACAAGCCTAAATGAAATCTATTACATAGCTCAGTGGAATATTTCTGACTGGTCAGTCGCAACTTTTTGAGGTGTGTTATTCCTCAATAACACCGTCATCGTTAGAAACCCTAATAACACACCGTTCATCCGGGTATTTGAAGCACTACTTCACGTCTCTCATATCACACCGCTGCACTCTCTATTGTTTCATTCATATAGTTTAATAGTAGGCCTGCGGTAAAATTGTTGAAGTGTTCGTCTTGCTGTCAGAACGATTATTTTGTACCCTGTAATGGATTTAAAAAGATACTGAACATTATTTACAACATCATTATCTGTAATCCATAGACTCAGGCAAGAGGGATGTCTGGTTCACAAATGAATCATTCTTTAGTTTATTACAGTAGTTTATTCTAGTTTATTCACTTTATATGCTTTAGACATGCAAAACATCCACGTTTCACTTCATTATTTGGTGCTTTAATAATATAATTGCGTATATGTAAATGTAAGTGATTATGTAAATGAACTAGTCCGAAAGAACCAGTTCGTGGAAAAGAATCGTATTTCCCTGTTTGCCTGAGGCTCTGGATTACAGGTAATAATCTAAATAGTGATCAGTTTCGCTTCATAACACCTCAATATATCGTCAGGAGCCTATGATATTAATTTTGTGTTCTTTGATGTGCTTTTTTTCTTCTTCTCTCAATTACGGGCAGCCGCTGACATGCATTTTATAAATCACCAAGGACCACAGATTCAGGTAAAAATCTTCTTTACTGTTTTACTGAAGAAAAAAGTCACCTACATCTTGGATGACCTGAGGGTGAATAAATTAACAGCTAATTTTCATTTGAGGTGAACTATCCAATTAAAGTCACAATATGTAATTTTCGCCGCTAGAGGGTGCGTATTCAAAGAAACAAAGGCGTAGTTTGATGAGCCGTGACTGAGTGTGGAATCATGGGAGTTGTCGTCTTCATCCCCACAGCCGACGCAATCCGACGGGACTCGGGCAGAAATCATGTTCATGGATGAGCTAATGATTTATTAACGTAGTAGAATGCAGCAGGGTGAGGCTGAAAGCCATCGAAGCGAAACGAGGCCGCTGAACGAGCGCGACACACGGCTGAAAAGTAGTGGAGCTTTTATTATGCCACAGTCGACCGCTTCCGCTGCTTCCGGTCGTGCGTATGTGGGGTAAAGCAGCGCTGTTTTATCATACTAGATACATTTGAAAGTTCTGTTATAATGCTACTCTGTGCGGTCGTCACTGGTCTATTAAAACGCATAACATATTAAAGCGTCTTTGGTGTTTCCATGTTTTCTACAAAAGTCGAGTAAAATAAGTAAAATCGAGGGGTTAAGACGTCATTGGCAGGCGACACAATGCCACTATAGACACGGTCCGTGCCACTAGTTAAAATTGCTTATTTCTCTGGATTTAAACATTCTTCGAAACATTTGGGATAATGTAAGTACACAAGTCTGCAAAATATATATAACACTGTTCTAGTGGTTTTTGGATATTTTAATAAAAAAAATCGTAATGTGCCTTTAAGTCAACTTTTTTTTTATTTAATTTTTTTATACAGTGGTGTAAATATTCAGTAGCTTTTCCATTTAGACTTGAAGGTAAGTGCCTGCACAGAAATGAAAAGTAAACACTCAGAAAAATATTCACTACAGTAAGAAGTGTGTGACAACTAGTCTCCTTTATAGGCTCTTTATATACTGTAACGTCATTTCAAAGTTCTGCAGAAGATTGACAAACACAGCCAAACCCTTTTACTACAATGAGCTTAACTAAATAAAATCCCTCTTTGACTGTTATAGGAATTGCCCATCATAAATTATGTCTACATAGCTTTGATAGCACCAGGCTGCCCCACCCATTTATAAAATATAAATTTTACACCCCCATAACATTAGTCATTTTGCAGACGCTTTTATCCAAAGCGATTTACAATTGGGGAATACATAAAGCGATTCTTCTTAAAAGGGACATATGATGTTGCTAAAAAAGAACATTATTTTGTGTATTTGGTGTAATGAAATGTGTTTATGCAGTTTAAGTTTCAAAAAACACATTATTTTCCACATACTGTACATTATTGTTTCTCCTCTATGCCCCGCCTTTCTGAAACGCGTCGATTTTTACAAAGCTCATCGGTCTGAAAAGCGAGGTGTTCTGTGCCAGCTATCCAGTGCGTTGTGATTGCCCGAATTCCTCAAGCGTGTGACGGAAATGCTCAAAACTCGCATTTGAATCATCAATGGCAAATCCTTTAAATATGAAAATGTACTTACAGGCTGTGAGTCAGCATTATTTGTCTGCATCATAGACTGTGGTCAGCATGCGCGCCGAAGGGGAAACGGGAACTGAATTCACCAGAACACCGGCATTGTAGGCTACTCTCCCAGGAAACAGTCCTCGTCCTCTGTAAAATGCTTTGCTCACATCTGAATATTTGGTTTGAAGTGTTCTGGAACAGTGTTGTAAATACAACTTAACCACTGATTTCTAGTTGTGCCCTCTTTTGGAAGACCAAACAAAGTAGTTTCGCTTTCACAACGAAACGCAGCGCATTCACAACATGGCGGCAGCAACAACAATACTACAGCGAGAATCAAGTTACTCCTTCTTTCTTTGCGTGACCATTTGGGCGGCGTTATGCAAATCTTCCCACACAGTGACGTAGACGTGTGGGGGCGTGTTTAAACAAGCCGTTTTAGGAGGGCGTGGACGAGTCTTAACTTTTATAAAGAATATCTCTTCGGGTTTGAGACTTTAGTCTTTGCAATTTTAGGGATCTTATCTATTCACGAACAGCTTGTAACACTCCAAAGAGAAAGGAAAACTTGAAATCGCATCATATGACCCCTTTAAAGAGGCAAACAGACACAGGAAGTGCTTGTAATACCAAGTTTTAGGCATTGTTCAAATAAATACAAGCTAGAAAGGGAAGGAATAAATAAAGAGTTTTTTTTTTTTTTTTTTTTTTTTTTTTTTTTTTTAGTAGGACACTGTTTACATTTCAATTTCACATTCTTAAAAAGATCCCAGACAGGACATGCATATTTAATGCCGTAATGCTAAGTTTAATTTAGAGGACAGATTTTACTGCTCTTTAGGGCTATGCTAATTAAGTGTTTGCTGCACATGTGCATGTTGGTGCTCTCTGACTGCTGGCTATTTCAGCTGACTGCATTGATGCAGTGACCTGTATGTCCTGGACCAGAACTGTGCTGCTCAATAATACATCAGCATGTTCTTATGAGAAATGCAGCAGTTGAGGTAAACCTGGCAGTGTAGGGTTTGGGGTGTATGCATTTTTCAAAACCCACCTCTTCTTCTGTTTCTTTGCTGCTATTATTTTAAGGCCCTCAAGCGTCTCCCTCCATTAGTCATCAGCGTTTTGGTCTCTGCTAAAGTGAGTCAGTGTAGCCATACCGCCCACATGCCACAAAAACACACACATTCCCGTATATATCCGCGTTTAATCACTACAGAGGATAAAGGCAAAGAAACAGTCACTCCTTTATTGAATGTAGTTGCATAATTCACTATGAAAACCATTAGATATGCTTGAAATATTTGTCTTCATACAAATCATTCTTACTACAAACTAACTCACTAAAATTTTCCCTTGATTTTCCAGTTATGTTGGATTTTGCAATGAAGGAAGCAGTGTGTGTAAATACATACATTTACTATTAAGATATGTCTGTGTGCCATAAATAAGCTGGGTTTTTAAAATAATTATTTTGAATATATATACCTTTCCAAAAGCCCAAGGACGCCTTTCAGTCCGATAAACACAGTTAATATCAGTACTGATATTCAAAAGCTTGAGGTTGAAATTTTTTTACTTGTTTTAAAGAAGTATGTTATGCTCACCAATGCTGCATTTATTTGTTCAGGCAGTAAAAATAACAATAAAATAGTAATATTTTGAAATATTATTACAATCTAAAATAACTGTTTTCTGTTTTAATATATTTAACATTATTTATGTGATGGCAAAGCTGAATTTTTCAGCCATTACTCCAGACTTCAGTATGGGAAGCCTGTTTCCTCCACGGAATAAAATAATAAAAGTAATTGCTACTTTTTATCTCGCAGTTCTGAGCAAATTGTTTCGTAGTTATTCAGAATTCTGAGTTTACATCTTGCAATTATGTTTTTTCCACCACTAAATAAAAAATAAGAAACCAATTGCGACTTATCTCACAATTCAGAGTATTTCAAATTTATACGGTATATATGCTTTTTTTCCCTCAGAATTTTAGGGAAATATTCTGAATTGTAAGATATAAACTCAGAATTGCGAGGGGGAAAAAAACTGAATTGTGAGATCAAATTAATTTACCTTTTTGATTTTTTTTAAATAAAAAATAATTTTGTCAATTAACATTCTTTTTATTTTCAATGTGAAAGACAATGTTGTGCTGCGTAATGTTTTTGTGGAAACATGATGCAATTTTTTTTTAAGATTCTTTATCGAGTATGAAGTTCAAAAGAACAGCATTTATTTGAAACTGAATTTGTTTGCTTACTGTCACTTTTTTACAAATTTAATGCATCCTTGCTGAACAATTGTAATTTTTCACAACGAAAAAAATCTTACTGACCTCAAACATTTGAACAGCATATATATAAATAGTCTAAAGGTACATGTGCCTTATTTTATTTCTTTGCTTCACTGATTCTTGTGACATGGTTGAAGTGTTAATCAAACCTCTGTCTAAGTGGGTTTCTGTGTGTGTATGCTAACAGAATGGCCCTTCAGCAAGCGCTCCCTCATGATTTACAGGTGTATAGCATGCGCTGTGTCTAATGAGAAGCCTTCAGCCAAGTGTTGAGGTGACTAGGGTTGCCTGGGCTACGCTGTGCACCTCGCTGAGATAGCTGGAAGCATCGAGTGCTGAGCTAATGCAGGGACACTCTGTTCCGACAGGAACAGTTCCACAGGGAGGGCAAGGGAAAGGATGGAGACGCTGCCTCCCTCTCTCACTCCATCTTCTAAAATATACTTTTCACCCACAGTCTGTCTGGCTCATCATCTCTCCTGCTGTTCGCATGCAAAGTCAAAGTATTGAATCTAGCAGGTTGAAAACTTGGGGGAGTGTTAACAAGATGCTGCCTTTGAGTTTTTCTCAGCAGCTGGACTCTTTCATTGAGCCACAACTGAATGATTTCATCACATATGAGAAATATCTAGAGACTTTGGGTTCACATGCTATGTTTTTTGGATGTCAGTAATGCAATTGTGCGATGATCTCTGAGAGAATTCAGTCGTGATAGTTTTCTTTTTTCTAGGAATTTCAAGGTAGGGTAGGCGATTTTGGAGAGGCTAGCTTTGAAAGCATAAGATCTCACCCTCACTGCAAATCACTCTCCAAAGCCACGCCTCCTCCGAAACACATGAATGCGCACAGGCAGAGCAGAGGCTATCCAGCGACACGATGAGAGACGGCGTTGGTGGAGGTTTGAATGCAGTGCTGTCAGATGACCTCATGTCTCATTCACCGTGAGAAGATATTACAGTATAATTTTACAATAATAACTCCTTCCATTCTCGCTCGGCCTGCAATAGCGTAATGGAACGCGCTGATGACGTATCATTTCTGCGTGAACAGGGTGTGCGGAGCTACATTGACAGGCAGGTAGGACACCCTATCATAGCCCTCGGACCGAGGAATATGATTGGACGAACATTTCATGGTCCTACGCCTTCCACAGACGATATAAATACATTTAGACCACTCTACTTAGTGATTGTTTTCAGGATGTGAAGAGACTTTCAACCAGCATAACAAAAAACCAAAGCACCAAATCACCTACCCTGCCTTTAAGTGAGCACATTTTTTGTTTGTTTATGGCATGACAATACTATTCACCTCATAGTTTTTCATTCAATATTTTATGCAACATTGCATAATTCACATTCAGTTTTGTTTTCTAAATGGAAATATGCCTAATAATAAAGCAATAAAAATGACGAAAGCACAAAGCTGGTGTTTTGCTCCAGCTGTCTCTTGTATTTTGCCCTCATCACTCTCATCACTTTAAACATTCACAGCTGCACACGTTTATCGCAAACATACATGCAGTAGAGATGCACTGCGTTCCCTGATCTGCAGTACTGAATCATTCAAGGCCTGAATCTGCTGTCTTCCCCTGAAACTGTATCTCTCTCGCTCTCACAGAATCAGCTCTCCTGCTCTTTTTCCCCGACACGTCAATCACTCGCTCCTTTCCCTTTCTTTGTTGCGCTGTTTGTGGGACATTGATATTACATGGGTTATTTCTGGAATGGAGGGCGGCTGAGGTTTACCTTTGAGAGTTGTATTTCCGCCATACCGGAGAGGGCACACGGATCCATTCCTCCTTTGTGACAGGTGGCTATTTCCAGAGCAGATCACATGACATGACAATAGGCATGCATGCACATCCCTGCTGACACCACCCCCCCTTCTGCTCTCTGAGTACTAACAGCCAGACTGGAGCCAAACTACATGCACTTGAGTGTGTTTAAACTTTAAACAGAACCAGAAGCGTTAAGACGCACACGCCCAGCTGCTTGGACCGTGCTATTATTGCTGTGTTAAATGCACCGAGTGTTTTCCACCCTCCTCATGCGTGCCATCGAGAGAGATGCATGAGTCACATTAACTCTCAGTGCTCCTCGCATTACCAGCAGCATGTTGCTTTATGAGCTAATCTAATGGAGCTGCAGCTGTTGGTTACACCTGCTGTGTGCATGTGTGTGCAACTCCATGTGTTTTCCATGTTCTTTGTTTTCTGTTCTTCTCAGTTCACGGCCCGCTACGGCGAGAGAGACTGGCGAAAGTAAACAACCCAAACGGTGTTGAACGGTCCGTGTCAGATCATGTGAAGCACTGCTTCATCCTTGCACCAAGATGTGAGCCCCGTGAGGTCCTCGTATCACCCCAACACAAGCACAGCTGCTTCAGACAGGCTTTACCCGCACACCAGCATGGGTTTGTTACACCTGCAAATGGTTAAAGATCATGTGAGGTCTTTTTTTCGCTTCATCGTCTGTGTGTACATTTTAAACAAACAAGGCTGGATTTAACCTTTACATGCCGTTGTGATAACAAGCGAGAGTGGAGGGGGAGTAGCCGGAGGGTGTGGCCACAGACCCTCAGCGAGAGGACTCTACGCTCTTGTTTTGAATTCCTCCGGTCCAACTATCCAAATAACCTGGGAAGTTGGCGACTGGTGGTCGGTAGGAAAAGTACAGCTGTGGGCAAGAGGAAATATAGAATTTCACATTTCATAAAGATCTGACTGCCTAAAAAAACTGGTGACACTTTACAAGTAGGATTTGTTAATGCATTATGTATCATGAATTAGCAATGTTCTTTTATGACATTTACTAATCTAGGTTAAAGGTCCCATATTGTCAAACTGAAATTTCCTGGCTTTTTTCATGATAACTGAGGTCTAAGGGCTATGTAACTTCCATATAAGTTTCAAAACAGTCAGTCCACAGTAAAATGCACACAGCCTGCATAAAGTAGCTGTGATTTTTCACGAACCGCTGTGACTTCCGTAAAAAGTTGACGTCAGAACTACACAGTCACCGCCTTCAGTCACCACCCCGAGCACCACCCACCGTCCCACTCTCCTTTTGCCAACCCCCCCAGACAACATTGCGGAAACATGTCGAAAAGGTTAACTTTAACCACGAAACCAGATCGGCCGACCTGTAACTTTACACTCTCACTCGATGGACGATCTGACAGGATTGTTACTATGAGGTGGATCACATCTAACGTGTATAGTAAAGACAAACTCACCGTGTATATCTAGTCATGATGATGTATATACGTTTCAATTTCAGCAAGCAACTATTTTTACAGCTACATTATTGTTCCAGCCACAATTAATCACAACAATGTATATACAATTACAAATGATTATATATAAATTGTCAGTTTGTTGTTTTATACACATGCACACAGACATTATTTCATACAGGACATAGTCGTGAGATGCAAGAAATATAGACATATGGCAAGAAATCTGTAGACGCGCCCATAACAACAAAAGACAATACTTTATTTAACCTTTTCTGATAAGAAGTGTGTGCTGCAAGCGCGAGCATTTTTGATTATCATCTCTGTCCAGTCTGCTCATTTAATCACGTTTAACCACAGCTGTCGTCGTTTTTTGTCTGGCAGTGGCAGCAGATATGCGATCAAATGTCTAATTTGAGGCTGTATTACGTCGATTCTGGCACCCAACATCACAACAAGATGATATTTTAAGATCCTTATGTAGCTGAATCTGCGCTGGTTTGAATGGGCCACCTCCAGTTTCCCCTTTGTTTTGCTGCCTCCAGCTAGAGCTGTGACGTCGGCTGACCCTAGTTACCTGTGGTTGGCCTGGCCATGCGTCACTCAGAATACAACAGGCCAATCAGAAGAAAGGCTCATGAATATTAATTAGACAGGCCAAAATCAACCTGTTCTCAGCAGAGAACATTTATATGTAAAAATATATTGAGATGGTTTTTGGTACTTATACCGCAAATGTATATTCTTAAGGACATCAAAACCTAAAATAAAACTCCAGAAAGGTGTAAAATATGGGACCTTTAATATTAAATATTATTTATGATATGACTATGCTACATTTATACTATTTTTCATTGGTCAGGTCAAAATTACCATGATTTGTTTAACACATTTAAAAGAAACTGAACTTGATCCAATAAACTGCAGAATTCAGGGGAAAAAAATATCTATTTGAACAAATTTACAAATTTAAGAAAAAAGGTCAAATTTAAATAAAGTACAATTTTAATAACATAATTCCGTCACACTTTATTTTAATGTGCCCTTGTTACAGGGCAAGTGCTGCGTTGTAACCGATTACATTTAATCTGGATTGCATAATCAGAGTCCAAAAATCCAAAAAGTAAGTACTCGTGATTAGATTATATTGCATTTTAAAATACTCCTAATCAGACTACAGTTATTTTTTATTGATTACATGCAGGTAAACAAATGAAATATTTTTAGAAAGCATTTTATATTGATTGTTTGCTTTAAATAGTTTTATATTGATTGATCGTTTTAAATCTATTTTAATTTAACATTTTTATGATTTAATTAAGCTCTGTCTACACAACACTGGTAATTAAACAACATGTACTTAGGATTGTGTTTAGGGTTTGGTTTGCTTGCAATTGTGCATACATAAATGTAAATACGTGTAATGTGTAACAAGGACACATTGAAATAAAGTGTTGCCAATAATTCAGATAATTATATATTAACTAATGTTAATAATAATGTTGAACAACTTTAGTACAATTATGATAAATAAAAATGTGTGAGCATGTAATATGAAACCTAAATTAATAAAAGATGTGAATGTATTGTTCTTTCAGATGTTTATGAAACTTATTGCATTAAATAATGATAGCAAACCTTAATATAAAGTGTTACCAAAAATGCATATTTTCATAATAAAGGGGTGTTATTTAAATAGAAATATCATCGAAAATGTATGGCCATGCTCTTTTGACTTAAAATGCCATAGCAACATGGTGGTGAGAAAATTAAAAAATCTTGTGTGCTGCACTCTTAGTTTTGATTCTCCTGTATTTACATGGCTTACAGCAGTGTTCTCTTAAAACCCCTGCTTTAGCGCATCGGAATGCATGCTGATTGCTTCAGAGGGGCTGTGAATAAGGGCGTAAGCGGCCTTGAAACGGCCTTGCAATGTAATTAGATGGAAACTGATCATCTCCACCGGTATCCCCCTCCTCATGTGACAGCACAGCCATTGATCTGTGGGCTGCTGCTCCACTGACCTAAACGAGTCTCTCTCAGTGCTTTCCCCAGGGAGAAACAGAGGAGCCACTTCAGAAAAAGAGAGGGTTGCTCCAAACAAGACGCGGCTGAAATGGGACAGCCACATGTGATGCAAATGGTGCTTGGAGGTCACCCTTGCCGAGCAGCTGACCCTGAGACATGGAGCGACACCCCTGGAATGTTGGGATATTCGTGTGGAATTAACCCTCTGCTTGTGGCAGCTGTCCTTGAGTAATGAAAGTGTTTTGAGCTTAGGTTGCTGACAGATGCTTTTTTCTTGTGCCGTAGGACCAAGCAGGCTGCCCTTTGACCTACCTCAGCCAGGGCGGATTACTAAATGAACAAAAACCAACAAGAGCTTTCTTAAATCTCAATTTGATCCTTTCTGAACTGAGCGAATCTGACAGTTGTGATTTGGAGCTGCCGTAAAAAATGTGAGTGCAGTTCTTGTGACACCTATTCCCTCATCTGGAACAGAGCTCAGAGGTCAACAGGGTTTCAAACAATACACACTTCCTGTCAGTACCTTCACAGGTGTCCATTAGCTCCAGATGTGAAATGATTTCTTAATCGGACATTCTCTGAGGTATTCATCCAGAAAGCAGAAAAGCATTAGTGAATAATGATCTGAAGATAAAAGGAATTAGAGCGGCATCTTGGAATCATTTCATGCGCTCCACTTTCTTTTGTAGACAATAGCCAACAGTGGTTTTATGATTTTTTTTTTCATTTCCTCAATGCCTCAACACTTATCACTAGATTGATTTAGTCAGGCTAGATAAGATAATGAATGCAAACATTCAAAGTCATCGAGGTTGCATGGTGTGGAGGGCAGCAGAGAACTTGGCAGTCTTGAATATCTCATGACTTGGCCAAACTAACGCTGTCCTTGGATCCCCTCAGAGGAATAATAAATAAATGACGATGCCACGCCAGTCACCCCAGTATTAATTCAAATAACAAAAAAAGAGTCAAAAAAAGGGGGGGGGGGGAATCAGGTCAATTGTAGATCATCTACAAGACACAGTAAAACGATTTAAATTATGCACACGCTAGTTTGACTTGGAGGCTGTTCTAAAACTAGATGCCTATTTATGGGCACATTCTAAAGCAGCACTGCACATATTCTTTGTGAAAAAGGCAATCACAGAATGCACTGTGAAATAATGTCAATTCATAATCATTATTTTGAGAATTATGGTGTATATACAGTAATATCAATATTCATTCAATACAATAATGTATCAATAAAAACAACATTTAGTAAAAAATTGACAGTTTAAAGAGTGAAAAATTTAAGGGGGTCTGAATACTTTCCGTACCCACTGTATATATATATATATATTTTATTTTTTTTTTGCTTAGAGAACTGCCATTAGCTTAGCAACATGCTAACTTAAATATCTATTTGAATTGACTGTTTAAAATTGTGTGAGTTTTCACACAATTACTATAAATCAGGATGCTTTTCTGTATCTAAACCTGAAGTATTGTGAGAGTTAAATTAAATCACATTAGCTGCATTTGCATTTGTTCAGTGCCAGAAATAGAGATGCAGAAAACATCTCACACAGAAAAACACAAAAGCGAAGATTCTGTTCCTTTGATTCTCATTTTTGGTTTCCTTTGTTTTCTTGCAGATATCTGGGACATCACAAAGCTTGACTAGTAAAAGGTGATGTAAATACAGTCTTTATTGGCACACATGCTCTTTACCCTTTGGTCTCTTTCAAAAGCAATTTTATACTTATTTTATTATTTCTAAGAATGTGTAGTGCATTGAAATTTGATAAGTATTCAGTTACACTGCAGATAAACTCCAGTTTTACAGTTCTTGAAAAAAGGATGGGCCTGATTCTCTATCACAATGACCAGAGGTCAACAAACCTGACGAGTTTTATGTACCGTAGTAGGAATAGAAATTGAAAACCATAATCTCTGTTCAAATAGACTGTTCTTAATTCCATGTTTAATATCAAATGGGTATCCATGGGGCCAAAAAGAGAGTCCGCAGAATTATGTTACAGCGTTCTGTGTTATTCTTGATGTGTCCAAACGAGCCAGACAGGAAGATGAATGTATCTACTAAAGTATTAGATGACCATGTCTGCGTTGCCAGGGTGATCTTGCCTAAAACTGCTGCACTTCCTCCTCCTCCGCCAATGAATCAGGATTCACTTCCTTGTCTTGTGAGAATGTGTTGTCATAGACCTGTCTCAGCCTGATTGATTCTCACACTCCCCTCAGCAGGGAAAATCCTACTTCCCTCGTATTCTGGCTTTTTGGCTTTGCATTCATGAAATGTCCGGGTTTTGCGTTTGCATTTTTGTGCAAGCTTTGCGTTTGCAGATTGCATGGGGTTGGGGGATTTCTCAGTGGGTCATGTGCTGTATAATCTTTGTGTAATTGCAAAAGCTCTCATCTCATAACAGCAGGTCACAATGAGGTAGGCTTTGTTTCAATGGGAGTATGCAATGCGCTGTAGTACGTTACAAGTAATAATCCTTATCTGTTTTCTTTCAGTTTTATTAGCATCATTCTTTTCCCTCAACTCTCCTCTCTCTTCTCTCAACTCGTCTCACTTTTCCACCAGCCATGCCCCCAAACTCTCTGGCCAACTGAAAGGGAGAACAGCAAGTTTAAGGTCAGAGGATGTACCTTAACAGATGAGCAAATACACATTAATTACATTGTGATGGCTGACATCCTCTGGGCAGGATGAACTGATGGTTGAATCCAAAGACCCTCCCCCTACTTTACGGAGCTGTGCTTACATTAAGCAGACTTTGTAAGCTGGTGTTCTGGTCCACCTCCAACAGCAGCTGTTGAGAAAGACAGACAGAGGAAATCAAAGACATTGATATTGCATAAGACGTTTTTCCCCACATGCAGAAACGAGAATAGTGACCCATTCCTAATTGCTGTATTATTCTCTATGTTCCAGATCAGGGACAAGAATATACTATGCTTGGAAATGGAAAAAACTAAACAAAACAATGAAACCCCACCAGTTTGTCGGTTTGCCCTGTCGGTAAGCAAATCAGTCTGCTGGAGGCTTGTTGTGTGTTAATAAAGTTTCTGAGGGTATGGCACTTGGTGAAAACACTGACTGCGTGTTGGCATGCCAGCGGCGTGACCTCTAGCCGTGCGATCCTGAGAAAAGATGAACGGCTTTTTTTTTTTTGGTTGTCATAGATCATCCAAGTCACATGTGATGGTAATGCAGAGACTAAATATAAGTTGTAAGATATTTCAAACAAACAACATGGAGGTGGAGCTCACCCAATGGCCTGAGTAAAGTGTAAAATGCTGCGTCCCAATTCACCTACTTATACTGTGCCCTAAAAGCATGTACTTTGAGTACGTAGCAGAATAGTAGGCAAGCTTTGTGTCCTTAACGGACGCTCTGTTGCTTAGTTACGCGCATCTTGTTACAGTTTAAACTGCCCTGTCAATCATCTTGTCAAAGTTAACATTATCCATATTTAATTTGATTTATTTTCCTACCGTATTGGAGAGAAATGAAGAGGCACATTGATCTGACAGTCACTCTGCTCTTTTTATGCTCTTTTTTTTCTCATTATGTTTGCATAATGATGCATTTAAAACGTATCATTACGTATTATACATCAATACATCAAACGTATCATTATAAAGTTTACAGTGTTGCTGCAGATGAAATATAACGTGGATAACATTAAATAAATATTTTTTCAACAGGTTAGATATTGATTATTTATAAATCAAACCCCTTTCATGTCTGTCGCTCTCGCATATCCTCCATGTTTGTAGTTTTTAACACTTTTTGTTTGTAGTTCTAATCGAATCCATGTACACCGCGCAATGTGTTGTGGGCAATATTATCCATTAGAGTAAGCTCGGATCTGCACTTCGAATTTCTACCGGAAGCAGTAAACCATCTGGGTTCCTTTGGAATACTCATTTCAACATACTACGATTTGGGACATGCTAATTCTATTTTCGAATACTATTTAGGACGGATAGTATGCGAATTAGAATGCAGCAAAACTCTCCTGTTTCGTCATCACAGCAAAAGGGGTTTTAAAGGAGCTATTCGTAGCAGTCAGAAATTTACACATCAAGCTCATTTAGACTTTGATGTGAACGGGAGGGAGGAAAGATCATCTTTAGGGAAAAGCTCATCTGTGAAGCCTCTTACGTAACAGTTATGAAAGAATCCATGATTCCCATCCTTGGTCTGAGATACATGCTGCAACTAAGTCACATTTACATGCGATAATCTTCATTGCTGCAAATGCATTGTTGACCTTTCCAGAGATGCTGCCGTCTGCATTTATATTTAGCTCTATTTTCCTGCTTGGTGAGCACAAGGTGGAATGGAGTTGTAGCTGTTGTATAATCCCCGTATGACTAACCACTGCAGCAAATATTGGACCACGAGCATCATTCTGAAAGAGGAAGCCACAGCACACCCAGTCACCACCAGACTGTCCCCTTTTTAAACACCATTCACAATCAGACAAATAGCCCTGTGTGTGATTCAATTAACCCACATATTCAGCACCAAGGGAGTGCATTTCTGTGATAAGATGGTGGGGTTATCAGGGCCTGCATCTCTTGGCTCCAGTGTGACAGTGAAGTGCAGAGAGGCGAATAGAAAGGGAGAGGCTAGGGGTCAGTTCCTTCCATCAATCTGCATTCGTGCTGTTGGGACTGGCTCAAAGCGACCAAGCATTTGGCTAATCACTAGCTATTGTGTGGAATTCATTTGCATAGTCCATTTTTGCTAAATGTATTTGAAAGTGTGAGTCTGGTGGTGGATATTGGAAGACTGTGAGTGATGTGATCCTACTGCTCAGTCGTGAGCAAAGCGAAATTGGTGTGAATGTCACATGTGGAGAGAGACTCCCTTTGCACCGTTTAGCCTTCCTTCAAGCTCTGCTCTGTTTATAATTCTCCATCGTGTAAATGTCAAGATATGCCTACGATATCTCCAGGTATTCCCCCAGGCTTCCAAAGATTACATAAATTAAAAATAAAACATCTTCCTCCCATTCTTGCCTGCTTCTCCTTCTGTCCTCTTTCTAAGTTGAAATGTCCTTCAAAAAGCAAATTATTGCATCTTGGTGCTTTATAGAACTTTCCACTTCAGTGTGGGCTCTCTCATGTGGTGCACTCATACTTGTGTGTGCCTCTGCTTGCATCCAGGAGCTTTCAATTCAAGGTCTTCCATCTCATTGAGCAGGATCAGTGTTTATGACTCTGATTATTAAGCATTTTTCCCAATATTTCTAAACGTGTTTGTCACTGAGCTTGTGAAACGGTGCTGTCGGGATTTGCCCCTCTTCGTGCTCATGGCCATAAATCAACATGTCTCAGGGGAGGCTGATGTTGCACTAAGTCGCTGGTTCCAATACTAATCTGGCCTACTTTGGTTGGGCGGGATCTGGCTGTGCACTCAGCGTTTCAGCAGGTGGACTATCAGCACAGACTATAGCTTTACCTCTCCCATGGCCTGATAACACCAGATACTCCACAAAACAAACACCCAGCTGAGACCCAAATCAACCCTGTCTGATGTGACCATTTCAAAATGGTTGAAACAAGTGTCTGTATAGGGATAAAATGTATGCCATGAATGGATTGACAGTCGATAAAAGCATCTGTCAAATGTATATTTGTTACAACGCTGCCATTAAAACAAACAAGCAATCCAGTCCAGAAGGGTCTTGTTCCAGTCACTTATGGCGCTTTTCCACTGCATGGTACGGATCGGTACGGTTCACTTTTGGGGAGTTTTCCACTGTGTACAGTACCTGGTACCTGGTTCTTTTTTTAGTACCACCTCAGTTGAGGTTCCAAGTGAACCGTACCATTACCAAAACGTGACGTGTAAACTCTGCTGATCACGGATTGGCCAGAGAGAATCGTCACTACCTGCGTCACTGAACTTGCGACACTAAACACAACGGAACCGCTAGATTTAAATCAGCACAGCCAGCAAAGGATCAAACGCAGCTGTTTTGAACAAGCGCACCTTTTTTAACAACCAAAAAGTGGCTGTTTCGTTGTCTGTTGAGGAAGTACAGATGTTCCTCTCATTGATAGCAGAGGAGCGGATCCAGCGAGAGCTTGATGGGGCGACGTGGAATGAAAAAGTTTTTCAGGAGTCGCGGCAATAGAGGCGGCACAACTATAACGACATGTGAATAATCCCGCCCGGTACTGAACTGCAGTGGAAACGCAAACCGATCCGTGCCGTACCGTACTGAGCCGTGCTGAGCAGAGTCGTACCACACTGTGGAAAAGCGCCATTAGATCCATCGGAAAGGAAACCTGGTCTGGGAAATTTCATACTCATTCATTTTTAATTGCTTGGGTGGACATCTGACCTGAGGGAGGCCTTACTAAATAGCATGTAGCTAACTCAGCTGGCACCTTCTCTAGGTGTGTTAGGAGACTGAATCTGTCAGATCCTGATAGACTTGGGCATCTCCTTTTGGTCTCTACCCCACAGCTGTCCAATACTGTGACGGTCACATGTCAACAACTCTCAAAACACTAGGACACTCAAGACACTAGGCCTGAGATCTGTATCTCAGTATCACACTGCTTTCCAGTGGTTTGCAGCAATGGCGTCAACCATTCCCACCCATATTGATGCAAGGCATGACAATTACTCAGCTGCTGCAACAGCACCTTCTTCTCTGCAAATGGGCAAAACTGTAAATAGAGCATGTAGATGGGGAGAAGCCGGTTGCTACAAGTTTGGTAAATGCATAATTTACATTAAATATTCTATTCATAATTTACACGGCCTAGTTCACAAACACACTACATTACAATAGGAAAAGTTGTTGGGGTTGTGAAGGCGTTGATGGCTGTGTCTTTGAAGACTCTTGTAGGTTTAGTGATGGAATGCCACACATGCAGCAGTGTACACACATGCTGTGATGACTAAGGCTCAGACACTCTCAAACCAATGCACATGGCCCTGCAGGTCAATCGCCCACAGACCCCAGACAGAAAAGGCCTTTATCCTTTGTCCAAAGCAACCCCTTGTTTTGTTATGCACTAGAATAATGGGGAATTCCAGATAGTTCAGGTCAAAGATAAAAGTGAAGCATTTGGTCTGAGGATTTAAGCTTCTCGATCCAAACTTCCATTTTGGCTTGGACCTATTCCCAGAAGACAGATTTCTAAATCATCTTGTTTTTCCCCATTGAACTTAAAACACCTCACTTTAATTCTGCTAAGGAAGAGATCAATCATTTATTTGTATAAACGTATGCTGGAGTAGAGGGTGTTTTTGTGTGTGCGTGTACCCAAAATCAATATACACCACAACAGAGATGTTGCATCGTTTCAAGTCAATATTTCAGACATATTTCACTTAACCAAGGATTGGTAAATCAAATATAAGATCATTTGATGCTGCTCTTTCAGGTACTGCACATTGGTTTAATATTTTAGTTATAAATACTATTTCTAATATATATTTATATCCAGAAATATGGTTGAGAACCACTGATATATATATGATCTATACTCTTCCAATATGATGCTTTTCTTTTTTTCAGAATGACGCTACATGGCAAAAAGAATGCTTTTATGGTTGGTAAGTAGTACTTTTCTCAATATAGGTCTCTTCATATATATATATATATCTCTCACATACATGCACCTGCACACAGGCAGTATCTGACACTTTACATTATAATGCTCTCCCTATTCCTTATATGTTTAAAATTAATATTTAGGTCAAATTGTTTGTCAGCTTTGCTCCCGGGTGTTTGTGTAAGATTAGACAATTTTTCTTTAAAATTTCACCTGTGCAATTATCATCTTTTCATCTAACCGATATAGCAAGCGTAAGCACACTACACATGGTCAGGCGCCGGCAATGGAAAAGGGAGTCATGTGGCGAGCATGCACGTGCTTGCTTGGGGAAGCGAGTCTCTAATGCAGCCTGCTTTACTCTACACACTCCTTCTCCTACTATGCACAGAGACAGGAGGAGCTCCGGCCAATCACAGTGGGCCTCATTTATCAATCTAACGTAGAAACGAGCGCAGATCTGTGCACACAAATCAACTTACGACAGAGTTCACGTCTGATTCATGAAACATCCGTATGCAGCCGATCTCATCGTACGAATGATCACATGTTGATAAATGTGGTGCCAGAAAACAATTGTCATTTGAATATCACGCCCCTAAAAACACCCAGGTTTAAAAGCCTCGCCCCTAGAGTTTACGACACAAAGAAACGAAACCCGGCCAAAAAGAGGAAGTAATCTCGCTAAAGAGAAATTGATCTTACTCCAAAAACACCCGTTAACCTTGTAATTGCAAACAATTAGGCTACATTAATATATGTAATTTATATGTATATTAAAATACTGGTAAATATAAACAGCCTATTTAGTTCCCCTCACTCTACAACAAATATTTTAAAATTAACGGTATTCAGAACAGAACAAGAATGAAAAATAAGTAGTTATAAAATTATATTTTTAACTGTAAAATAAAACACAAATTAGGCTATAGTGGCATTCATTATAAACAGCATACAAATGTCAAGCAAAACTGAAACAGCATTGGGCTCACGCGCCTGTCCCATACTACAAGAATCCAAATGTTTCCATTTCAGCCATATTTGTAACATTTGTTTGCATAACTATTATTCATTATGTAGCCTAAACGAGGCTTTATACTTCACTCATGTTCTAATATCAGTCTAAAATCCTTCATATGTGCAAAAATGTTTGTTTGGGCGCTGCACGCTGATTTTACAGAGGACCTTTTAAAATAAACAGTGTTACTTTTATGTTTGGTTGACTGCATTTTAGTTTGATGATGAATGAACAGGCAACGCTAGAACTAATGTTGTCTGTGTGTGCGTGAGGCGCCTGTGCGATCAGATGGATTAAAGAAAATAAAGATATAAAGAAAATAAATAAAATGCATTAAGAGTGTCACAAAAACCAGCAAAACCTATACTTGTTGCACAGTGTTTTCCCCCCTTTTGTTAATCTTTTAATTATATTATAGCCTATTATATATTTTGTGTGATCCTATTGATTGTATCCCTTTTAGAAACTTAATTTCAGTTTTTCTCCTTTCACAGAAGCGCTGCAGGTGCATGATGCGACGACTGAATATATCCTCATGGTCGTTTATGCTGCTATTCGCGCATATAAAGCTAAAGCCCAGTACAAAACAACACCAAAAAAAAGACATTCTAATCTTACTGATTAACGATCGACTAATGAGCTTCGTTCGACGGTCAGGAATATAAAAATGAACAAAATGCTGTCAATCTACAATTCTCCACCGTATTTACTATGCTGTGCGCAGATTCATGTAACTCAAAAACTTGCATACACGAGCTGAGACCAGACATGAGATTTGATCCTAGCCACCACTCGCGTCCATATTGATAAATTCCACGTTTTGCGTTGAAACGACCGTACGCTCAATTTTCTGTCGTACGTTCGTTTCGTAAATGAGGCCCAGTGTGTTCTGCCTTGCACGCGTTGCATATCTGTAGTTTCCCGGGCATTTCCTCCAATCACGACCCAGCTTTTTTTGAACTATGCCTTGTAGTTCAGATTGCTTGTAACTGCTGCATACACAGTGGCACAATGTGATTCGGTCATTCTGCAAGTTAGACTTTACCCTTCAGGATATAATGAAGTCACATATTTCTGTAGTAAAATGCCCTAGTAGTTCTGAAGCAGGATCAGCTTGCTCTTTTGAGGTGCTGATAGCTTAATCCTTGCGCAAGGTTAGATTGAACATTCCCAATTTATCAAAAGAAAAGAAAACAATAAAATATCAACAATATATAATATACATATATATATATATATATAGGCTATATATATATTTTACAATGTCATGTATTATATTGTTATATTATATATGATCAAGTCATTTAAGTTTCAGTATATTTGAATATACAATACTATGGAATAATATATGATACATGGTGGATCTTCTGTAGCTGACACTTGAGAGTATTACGGAGTAATTGATTCTATACTGTAAAAAATGATTGTGATTTTAACAGTAAAATACTGTAAAAATGCAACAGTAAAAAATTGTTAATTGGCTAACAGTAAGTTTTTATATTATATACAGTGAATAAATGTAATTATATTTCATGTCATTTTACAGTAAAATACTGTTAAAATTAGTTTTTGGAAGTGAAAACAAAAAAGTAATTCTATAAATTACAGTGAAAAACCGTAAATTGGCACTCCCAGAATTCCCTGCATGACACTTAATATTTGATGTTTTTTTTAAATAACTGTTTTAGTTTTTTTCTTATCAGTTGTGTACATTAGGGTTTAATCTTACCGCTTCGATAATCGCAACCATAGACAGTTAACGAGAGTTGCATTGGCTCACCACCAATAGTTCTCCAGTAATGTCTGTGACACACTTTAAATTAGTCAGTAACTTCGCAGTCACGCTTAGCCAGCAGAAACTCAAAAAGTTCCCTTACTCAAAGTCCACTCTAATGTCCTCGAGATGGACTACCGTGCTCGTATTTCTAGCGAAAACCACATATACACATATTCTCTCGCTCGTCCTCTCTTCTATTCATATCCTGATAGGTTATTATTCAAAAATATTATTTAAAGAAAATAAAAATGACAGACCCAGCAGTTTAGGTTGTCTCTAAGCACATTTTTCTACAGTACATTTTAACCTAACTTTATACAGTTTTATAACTTTATCTAAATCAGAAACCCATTATAAATTCCCACATGGGCTACAAGAAGTTACATGCTGTCAGAAAATATGCTGGCTTTAGTTGCCAGCATTTTCTTTTCCAAAGTTGCTCAAAGCATTTATTTGGATTTTAAAAAAAACTGATCCCTGCAATGCAGTTTTCTTCTGTTGCAATTACATTTGTTCTTAGTATATTCAAGTAAACAATGAGATGAGGCATAGGAAGGCCACTAAACACTAAGATGTGGATGCAGTTGTAATTGCGAGTATAGAATATACAGGAACACTTTAGTTTAGGGTCCAATTCTAACTAGTTGCTTATTCGCATTCATATTACTAGCATATTGGCTGTTTATTAGTACTTATAAAGCACATATTAATGCATTATTCTGCATAAGCATATTTTATATCCCTTAATCCTACAGCATACCTAAACTTAACTACCTTATTAAGAACAACAAATTAAGAGTTTATTGAGGTACATTTGTTGCAACAGTCCTCGGTGCTCTTTGATTCGTCTTCTCTCAGTGCCCCATCCATTCACACAGAAGCCCCCATTAAATCACCTTCCAGTCATAAAGCATTGTGTGTGATGCCAGCAATATGCATGGATTCAAAGACCAGTACCAGCAACATGCTCTCCCCTTGGTCGTAGCAAACAAAAACATGAAACAAATATGTCATGCATGCTTCAGTGTTGGAAAACAATGTGTGAATTCTATTGATTGCTGTCCTTGGACAATTGCAGCTGAAGGCACAATGTTGTTGACCTCCATACATCAGGACATAATCAATGAAATGATATGACTGATGAAACGGACTCTTCTTTTGACTGATAATTCCAGCACAGAACAAGCTCCTCCAGTCTGACAGCTGTCAGAGACACCCACCAGACGCTTAGGGCTGTCAAATCCCTTCAGTGACCTTTTCACACTCTTATGGAAGGTGAGCTTGTTGGCTTAAGTAACAGTATTGAAGTTCCCATCTAAATACAGCTATGAATGTCACTGGATGAATAACACTGTAACTATTATTCACTCTACATTTATCTGTTTATTATCATTTATTTTTTGCTCTAAGAATTAGCACAACCTAGATATTTTATTGATCAAGTATCTAAGATCATTTTTATTTTTTATACACCGTTTTCAAAGAGGCAAACATTCTCTCTAACCTCAAAGTTGTAATAGTCCGTCAAGGGTTTGTCAATTTAGATGTATTGGTTTGCATGCCATTCAAACGCTTTACCATCAATACGATTTATATCTTTGATGTGAATCAAATATAGGATGGTTTCTTTAGCAGACTTGCCTCTTCTCTTGAGTAACAGTCAGCTGGTGATTTCTGGGATGTCACTCAGAATGGAATGACTTCAATAAAGCTTCTCGATTCATGATAAAGTACAGAGGTTACTTGAAGCTGTCAAAATCCGCACATCATAGTGAAGGTCTGTGAGTGACTGTCGGAAAACTACACTTGACAAGAGCAGCCAATCAATGGGTCTGCTGATTACAGGGTAATCACCCTAATTGTTTACATAGATTTTAATACGTTACTCATATATCAGACTTTATCACCATAAACTTGGATTTTGATCTAGGGCCAGGCCTAGATTATCTGCATCTACTTTTTATCTATAATATTTAATTTTTAATTCAATTTTAATAATTAATTTTAATTATTGTAGTATTAGGGTTAAAGATAAGCTACATTTTTTCCTCAACATAAGTCTAAGGACTCTCTAGTACAGGGGTGCCCAAACTCAGTCCTGGAGGGCCGATGTCCTGCAGAGTTTAGCTCCAACCCCAATTAGACACACCTGAAGCAGCTAATCAAGCTCTTACTATGCATACTAGAAACTTCCCAGCAGGTGCGTTGAAACAAGTTGGAGCTAAACTCTGCAGGACACCGGCCCTCCAGGACCGAGTTTGGGCACCCCTGCTCTAGTACATTTGAATAATAATAACCTAATAATAATAATCAGTGTTGGGGGTAATGCATTACAAGTAACGCGAGTTACGTAATTAGATTACTTTTTTCAAGTAACTAGTAAAGTAACGCATTACTTTTAAATTTACAAGAAGATATCTGAGTTAATTTTTCAAATAAGTAACGCCAGTTACTTCCCCCCCATTTATTGATTGAAAGCTCTCCTGTCCCCATGTTGCGAGAAATCGGGAGTAAAATGTTACTTTAGTTCTAGACTAAATGTGAACATGCATTTAATTAATCTCACTCACAAAAAAAAAGAAAAAAGATTCAGTTTTCCATAAAATTAATAAAAACAACTCAGAATATGACGCAAACCTACAATAATTAAATGTTAAATAATACAAATATTCTTCATGTATTTAATCCCATTTTATTATCCAGTGTCTTTGCTGCTGACCTTCGATGATCCAATTCAACCATATTAATAAGCAAAAATTACTCAAACTAACATTTGTTATTTTTTTATTGCTGAAGAGTGTTGAACTTTCTTCTTCTGAATTCTACTGTACAGACGTGTATTTACATTTCCTTCAGCCTGAGTATTTTGGTGTAAAATGGCTTTTATATTTGCCAAAAATAGAACTTTTTCTATCAAAAACAAACAAGCAAGCCCTGCCCAGATTAAAAAAAGAATGCAAAAGTAACGTAACGCATTACTTTCCATAAAAAGTAACTAAGTAATGTAATTAGTTACTTTTTTAGGGAGTAACGCAATATTGTAATGCATTACTTTTAAAAGTAACTTTCCCCACCACCGATAATAATAATATGACAATATTAACAGTGGCCAGTGGAAATATATGATTCTGATATATAATGACTCATTAAATTGAATGATGGCTAATAAGATGCACATAATTCACAAAGAATAAATAATTATAAAAACAAAGTTTTTACTATGATTAACAAAGCTGCAGAATTGATTAACAATTCTGTTAATGGGCCAACCAACGATGAATATTGGCTTTTGTTGAGATTTTGGGCACCATAAGCAGAATGCTGAAGCCCAAAAATGCTCAGCTGTGTTTACTGCATTGTGCACATTGGGAGATACTATAGTAAAGGATGCAACCACATACACTATGGTCAGTATATATTACCTGCACAAAGCATGGACTTTAGGCATTGTGAAGTAGCATCATAAATGAGTCAGAGACACTGTAATCTAGACAGCACAAGCAGGTTCAGTTACAGTTAGCAACATGCATCCTGCAGCATAGTCCCCACACATCCTTCTTCAGCCACCAACCTGTGTTTAACCCACCTGCACCTTGAAAGAATTCACTTTTATGCTGTTTTATTTAATCCAGCAATGAGTGGGAAGCACTGAGGCACCTCAGCACACTGCCCTCGGTCGGTTATAGATCCTCACTGCACGCGGGGAGAGGAGTATAGCAGCGCTCTCTGGCTCCTCTCATCTCATTCTCTAGAAGATGGCGGACTGCGCTTCACTGTTAGACGAGGAGCTCTCCTCATTTGTCTTCAATTACTTGACTGAAAACTCCGGCAGCCAGGTAAGCCATGCACCATTTCTGATGAAGCAGAAGCATGGCTATTTCTCCCCGGGTGTATTTTTGCACGTTACTGTCTGTGGCGCGATATTCTTGCATCATTTCAGCGATGCTGTCAGAGCGTCTCAGCCGGCGTCTGGGGTCCCTGGCGTCCGCGCTTCACGTGGAGCTCACAGGAAACAATGCGTTTACGCGAAAAGTGACTTCTAGACAAAGAATCGTTCGTTCGAAGTCTGCGTTGGAGGGCTAGCGATTAGACAAAGGTTGATAACTTCGCAAGCGGAATAGAATAAGTTCAGATGTGTTCATCAGTTTGCCAAAAATCACCAATTTCCCGGGCTGAGCGCGAGAGTATGTGACACGTGGTTGTTGTGGTGAACTTGACTCTAAGTTTGATAATATAGAAGCGCTCTGATTCATTGTGAGGTAGATGAAAATTCATATAGATCTGGAAAACTGTGTGTGTCAGTTTGACTGAGATTGTATTTTCTCAGTCTTTTTTTTTTTTTTTTTGCATCGCGTAGTTATTAATCGGTGCATATTACAACTACTAATGCAGTTCTTAAAGGCGATCAGTGTTTGTTTAATTCATATTCATAGCCTACCTGGCCTGCTTTTTTGAGCTTAACTGTAAAAAAGCTGTAAACCGAATGCATTGCCACTTATAAAGTTGAGAAACTGATACGCAGCACTGTAGGTCTTTACAAAATGTATACATATGGGTGTTATATATATATATATATATATGTGCATATCTGTATAATAGTGTAGAGATTCGCAATTGACGAAATGCATTGTTTTCGTAAGCGTTTGCGTAACTGTTACAAAACGAGCTTGATGCTAATCAGTCGTAGTCAAACGATCTGTGCATCATGTGCCAGTGTGTGCTGTTGATATTAATAAATAAACGCTGGGCATTTCGCACTTGTCATGTCAAGCAGGCAAGCGCAACGTGTTTATCTATAGATAGCCTACATTACGCGTAGCATAGGGAATCACAGTAGAACGCTTCAGAAGCCTGTTTTTAATCATATACTTTACACTTAGAGATTTTAGGTCAAGAATACGGTGCATTAATTTATTATTTAAAATTCAAAGTCTGGTACGTGCCGGTTAAGTATCATGTTCGTATCATCAATTCAGTTCGTGTCGGCTATGTTTACAAATCGCGCGCTCCGCGTAACGTTACTGTTACTGTGTGTCAGGTGTCACTGAAAGGTGACGACTCGTTTTCGGACTCCTGAACACATCTGAACGCTTTGAGGAAACGCTCGGTGGTGGTGTTGTCCTCTGTCCTTGTGCTCGTTTCGGGTTATTGTGCTGAGCGTGCTATCTGGTCAGTGTAATAGTACTCCATCCTCGTGACTGGAGTTATAGAACACTGTTACTGCAGTCATGTGCTGCTCGCAGACAGACGTAGTAGAACGAGCGGGGGGCGGGACCACTGACGCACACACTCCCTCCTCGGCTCGCGCATGTGACTGACTGACTGAGTGCCGCTGCGCAAAGTGGAGCCGTTCAGAATCAGATCACGACTAATAATTCACCATCCACGCACCTTTTTGATTTATAAACAGTATTTACATTCATGCAAAAATGCCATTCGTGCCGGTGCTTATTCGAGGAATAAACTATTGGATTTAGACTGTATAGTTTATGTAATCTCCTAAATTCTCTATCCAGTACAGCGTACTCCATGTTTTGTATTACGCGGAGAAATTTAAAGACCATCGCCCACTTGTTGCATTGATAATTAAGTAGAATATTGATTTTATTGACGAGGAATATTGATTTGAGTTTAAATTATTGCATGAGATGTATCAGAATCGAGAGATAAATAATGATTAGCCATCGTGTTGTTGTCACGCGTATTAAATGAATGCTTAAAATATTGATTTGAAATGGTTTATCACGTGATTAAAACATTTGGCTGTTGAATGATGATTGACCAATCAGAACCAAGAGCTGTGCAGTAAAGCTAATTGTAAATAGTAGGCTAAATACTTGTTTTCCACTCAAATATAAAAAAAGTGTCCAAGAATAATGATAATCTCAGAATAGCCAAATATCAGCCGATATTTTATCGGCCTGGCTGATATGTCGGTCTGTCACTAGTGCTGTGGGAAAAAAGACCTTCATGCATTCCATTTTCAGTTCCCCCCTCAGTGCATACTTATATTCTGCTGTTGACATTTACACATTTACTGCATAAAATCTGAACATTTTAAGGTTTTGAAATCCATTCCACTGCACCAGTTCTCAGGCGAGCTCGCAGTTGTCGTGATGTGCGCGGCACACTGCAGTACTATGTGTTCAGCTTCCGTGATATGGCTGAGTCACCTAACTTGACAGAGCCAGGCAAATGTATTTACACCATGAAATGAGTCCCTCCACCCCCAGCTCCTGTCAGTCAGCTGTGCCTCCCCCTCATTTCCACTCATAATTTTATGCTCATTTGAAATCATAAATATGCAGGGTTGACATGGCCTTTACGGAGAGTTCAGACAATTGACTCTGTGTCTGCTTGTTTACTGAAGCATTTTTTCTATCATTTGGCATATCGCTGTGAAGTTGAACCATAAAATCAAATCAGCGGCAATGAAACGATGATGCTTTAGATGTTCTGGTTGGAGTTTGCGGGTTGGAATTCACTTGGCATCGGATTTGAAGAAATTGCACATTTTTAGTCTATTCATTTGTGGTCCACTGAGAGCGAAAGTAAAATGAGATACCATAAAACATCACAGGAACATAATTTGATTCGGTTTTCACAGAAAGGCTTCACCTCCGAATGTGGCTCAATAAATTGGCTGCAGCCTCTGGATCGTCAGTTTATGTTTTGCTCTTTTCACTCCAATTACTTACCAGCGCTGTCTCATGCCTTGCTCGGGCACACTTGTATTTATTAGAAGGGCTGTTTCCTCTCCTGAAGCCCTAGAGGTCCATCATCTGGATCCTCCATCTCTCTTTGGGGACGTGAGAAAGCCTGGGAATGCTCTGTAAGAGATCAATGTCAATTTCGGACTGAAAGGGATAGACTGTGGAAAGACAGGGCCTTTGTATCAATAATGTACCCATAGTAATCCATCATCAGCTAAGAGCACAACTGTCATCAAAGGTTAAAAAACCCTTTCATTGAGTTGTCTGGCCATGGGACCAAGGGTAGGATGTTTTCTCTAACTATAGTCCTCAGTCTGCTGTAACATAAACTCTAGATGATCTGGATGACGGTCTATAGAAGTACATTCACTTCAGTGGTCTGTAATTGATGTTCATTACATTAACATTTATGCACATCGTTCGGCAGTAACGATTGTTTAAAGTGTAGTTCTCCCAAAAAATAAGAAAAAAATCGCTCATGGTGTTCCAATCCTGCATGCTTCTTCTGTAGAACACAAAAGGAGACATTTCGAAGAATGTGCTGGTCATTCATTTCCATGCAATTACCTGGAGATTTTGTTGCACGTCATTGACCCGGTTCCTGGTCTTTTAAGTGTGATGATTGAGTAACTGTCGGAGTTGAGATGTTTTTGTTGTGTCATAATGAAGTTATGTGAAGTTCGTTCTAGAACAGAATGCTGTGCAACAGGACTGTAAGACAAGCTCATCGTGAATTGCAGTGTTGCATAACTAAGACTTTGTCTCACAGCAATTCAAAAACGTCATAATTCAGTCATAAGAGAGTAAAAGTCCGTTCACACCATGAACAATAATTATAATGAGGAAAAAAAATTAACTTAAATGATTTTAGCAAATGGCTGCAATATAACAAAGAGTGAAAATTTTAAGGGGGTCTGAATACTTTCCGTACCCACTGTAAGTATGTGATAACTATTTTAGCATCCACACCAAATGACAGTAAAGTTATGTTTAATATAAAGCCCCGCTGCCGTTTTGCCATTTGCTCTATTTGATCTCTCTTGCTCATTCTAATTGCATAGATATGTTTTTATCATTCATAAGGCGGAAAAAGTGGTTCTGAAATTGATTCCAAGAGTATTGTTACATTGTGTTGTTATCGTTTAAGTTGTGGTGTGAACTTCTCTGTTCTCATACAATTAGAGCGCTTAAAACTTTATTCTTATATCGTTATTGTCCTTGGTGTGAACAGGCATATATGATATGATGAAAAGAATAGCCAGGATATTCTTTCCTTTTCTCGTCTTTCCTGGAATAGAGATATTTACAAGTTCAAGAACAACTTAGTGTGAATAATTGATCAGATTTTTCATTTTTGGATGAGCTATCGTTTTTGTTATGGAAGCAGCCATTTAGTTTTATGCTATAGTTTCTCAGTTTCTCACCTTGGAGATGTCTTGGCTAATAGCGCTCATTTTTTAGAGACCAATTAAAGCTTTCACTGCATTTTTATGCGGTATCCTGGAGAAATGCTTCATGCTGGCATTATCATGTTGCCGTTGTTTTATGTCTCAGCAGTTGCACACACTTATAAAAGCTCAGGTGTCCTAATCTGACCTCAGCTGAAAAAGAAGTTGCAAGCAACCTTTGCATTCTGGGACATATGGTTATATCTTACTCTCTGAAGCACTCACATGGCTCAGATTAGACTGATATGTGTTTTTAAGTGGTATAAATCAATGTAGTATGCATGAGTTTAGTAGGGCAACTGCAGGAACCATTTGCATGGATGCAGGTTGGCCTGTATATTTGCAAGCTAAACAAAGTTGCGGGTGTGTTATTCTAATACCAGATCAACCCCCACCTGTACACTGTGTGAAAATAAAAGCACAGAAAGATTTTTGTGTCAGATTCAGCCTCTCCTCTGGCGAGTGCATTTGAGGATTATATAACGCACACAGTGTTCTTTAGATCAAATGTACCTGACTATAAAACTCTGGATGTTCTTTATTATCTGGTCCCTGTCTTTAGATCTTGTAGATCACACACACACACACACACACACACATATAAGTGATACGGAGTGATTTGGCTAAAAATGATATCTTTTCAGCCTTTGATAGCTTAGTTGTATTTGTTCCGAAATGGCTTCAGAGGGTTTCAGATGAATCAGCGTTTGAATCAGTTCATAGTTTGATCCACTAAACTGATTCACATAAATGAATCGAATCTTCCAACTGACATGAGATTTTCAGGAAACTTACTGGCCAAATAAAAATCTCATTACAATCATATTAACAATTTTGCTCAGTTTTATATCACCAGCAATCAGTGATTACATTTCTGAACTATTATTATTATTGTTTTTAGATTATGCAAGAACTGAGATTCTTGTCCTATATTCAGGCTCGTTGTTTTTCTGAGTGTCAAGTCCTTTGTCTTATATCAGACAGAGCAGAGAAAGCAGGTGAGGGTAAGGAAATTTCCGCATGTTTTGAATAGGAAGGGAGTGTACTAATCTTACCATAGCAACATGACATCAGGGGAGGGCAAGCTCAGACTGGCAGGGACTCACAGTGGGCAAATGGGAACTTGTAGGCATCATAAAACGCAAGTCTATGGCGTAACAGCAGGTAACTGAAACATAGACCTGCTGTATAGGTGTGTCCTGCTAGCCTACATTTAAAATATGGCAAGTATTCTTCATATTCATTGTTAATTTAGTCATTTTTTGACTTGTTAGTATGACTAATCTGGTGGATACTAATTGGTGGTCTTGTGGATTATAATATGATCATAATTAAGAGCTGTTACCAAGCAGCACCTAATGACTCACGGGTACACAAAAGAATCAGCAGGATTATATGAACCCAGGAGAAAACTAGTACTCTATCTTTAGATCAGCTCTCCACCCATATTAGGCTATTTCCAGCCCATAAATAAGCCTTAATTAAATTTGGTTTGTATTCTGATGTAGATGCTTGTATTGTGGACTTATGAAGGGTTTCAAAAACACCTTAAAAGTACAGTGTGCAGCAGGACTGTAAGACAAACTCCCAGCAATTAAAAAAAACGTTTGTTACTTTCATCTTCAAATCTTTCATTCAGCTGTAAGAAATGGGAGAGCTGACTGAAGTCAGAGGAGACTGTTGGCTCCAATGACAGCGACGACAATACACAGTGTTCCTTCACAGAATGTTCTGGCTTGAGACAGTAACCAATCCAAAAGAGTCTGTTCATCGACTTCTGCTCCCTTTTGTAATTCAGCGAGCACCTGACTCTCTCACCCCATGAGAAAACTTGAGTTTCACCAGCTTCTCCAAATCTCTGTCACTGTGACCTAATTCAACAATGAACCTTTGCTTTGGAAAGCTTTGCCAACTTTTGACTGCTATTCTGGAGATTGTCAGTCTTGGGCAATTTCAGCTGTTTGTGTTAGTAGTTTGCTTTTGGAGTGCATGACCTTTATACAGTACACTGTCCAGTTTATTCACCTTTCCATTAATGCTCTGAGAACCGAACTTGAACTGGTTCTGATGCTGCATTAATTATTAGCACTCCTCCCTGCTGTTTCACTGTAGTAAAAGAACCTGAACCCACCCTCCGCCATATTCCGGTTTGTTTTGTACGTGTCAAACGTGGGTACAAAGAATATTTTGAAACACTAGCATTCCTTTCACTAGTGAGGACTTGCAAATGCTTGGATTGTAGACGCTCCCAAATAGGGCAGGGCTTTGACACAAATTTCACGATTCGATTCGATTGTCATTCACAAGCTTTCGATTCGATTCCCGATTCGATTCAATATCATTTGCCATTATTTTGGATATATATATATCAGGTACAGTACTTGCCAAATTTTCTCAAGAAAAAAAAATCTCAACTAATGCTGTAAATATAGACGGGAGTCATTCGGTACTACATTACTATAATATTGAAGGTTAAAATTGACTGATTTGTAAGCTATAGCCTACAACTGCTCAAATTACACTTAATGAAGTTTTTAAAATAATAAAGTTACAATTACATAATAATATTATTAGTTCAATTCGTTTTGTTTTTTTTAATAAAAATAAACATTTAAATGGTGGCTGTCATAAAAAAATTTGATTTATTCAAACATGAACATAAGAACAGTAAAAATTATAATGAATATGCTATATTGTGCATATATTTAGCAAAATGCCCCTTTCTACACTTTATTTTTCTGGCTGACTAATGAGTTTATGGTCACAGAATATGTTTGTTTCTGTTGTTTCATATTAAAAGCACCAAAGCACAATGCTTATTGCGATTTATTGGATGGGAAGTGCCCTTCAATGTTCTGTCCATTAACTGAAAACTGGCTAGACTAATCGATTCTTGGGATTTAAGAATCGATATCGTTCCGTAAAAATGAGAATCGATTAATATCGAGATATCGATATTTTTTTTTACCCAGCCCTACTCCCAAACAGGTATCAGAAATGTTGAAATAAGGAATGAGTGTTATGATGTAATCTGGTAAATATATGTGAAAGCAGGAGCACAGCAAAAAAAAATAAAAAATATATTTTTAAAAAGTAATATATATATATGTATTCGTTTATTTTAAAGTAGAATCAAGTGAGAAAAAAAACTTGATTCATGAAAATAACTTGTTATAAGCATTTTGAACCAAGTCAGTGCTATGGTAACTATGCTACTAAATGATTACCATATTTGTATGCATTTATATGGTACTTCAGGGTACTTGCCATTACCATGGTACTATTTCTAAAAATATTGCATTACTGTGGTACTTTGATTAGTGAATGGATGGCTGATTTTTAGAGGCCTACAAGATGATATTCCTTAAAGTTGCTGTATGTAGGATTGACTCCGAGTGGTTGAACTAGGTATTGCAGTCCAATTTCAAAATATTGGAGAGGGTTTTTTTCACCCGGCCCCTCCTCCTCAGATTTGACGCACACGCAGGTTGCCAGATTGACGACACCAACAGGAACGAGCGCAATTGACGATGAATGAAATGAAAAACGCTGTGTTTTCTGCCAACTGGCAACCCGGGGTGCCGAAATACAATTGGTTAAACTGGCAGTGGGCGGGTTTCACAAACCAAAACAGAGACCGACATTCCGGCCCGAAACGCACATTTTCAAAGGAGAATAACTGACTGTAGCATTGTTTTTCAGATAAACAAGTATGTTAACTTAGCATGTTTCTTACATATCTGCAAACATATTATGGTATTTTTATGCTTTAGTAGAGAGTCAAAAACTTACATACAGCACCTTTAAATTTTTACTTGCAGTATGGTTCCCTGATATGAATTATGAATTCACAGTTCCCCCATTTACATGCACAGTAATACAGTGATCGTCTAGGCAACAGTAGTGTCCATCTGTGGCTTAGGCAGCCCTTCTCAAACAGAGTGAGGTAAACCATCTAAGACAAGCTCTGGATACTGTAGTTGTTTATTACCACAGGGCAAAATGTCAGCAATCGCTAGAGAAAATTCCAGAGTCAGTTTTATTCTATGTCAAACACTTGAATTCTACCCACTATACAGAATGTGTTTTCCCCCTTTTCCATTAGCCTTTTTATGTACTTTCGCAGTACTCTGTGCTTGTCAGAGTCTCCCCTGATGTGGCGCAGCTGTGTGTGCCCCTATTTCTAGAATCTGTGCCTGGACGAAAGCAGGAGTAATCTCAATGGATTACATTAGCATTTTCATTACAGTCATTTGAATATTTGCTTTGCCTTTAATACCACTGCACCAGATTTATGTGGAGGATTCAGGACCTAACCTCTAGAGGAGGTCAAACCCATGTCATGTTGGGCCCTAAGTATGAAATAGAAGGTGTAAACCAGACCTAAATTTAGAAATATGAAGTTTACATATTACACATGTCATATTTTCACATCACAGATGAAGTAGAAGTCGGAGTTCTTCTCAGATAGAGGACCTCATGAGGAAGACAAACATTGCTGGAGGTACGCGGAGGAAGTTAACCTGCCTGTGATGGGTTATTGATTTCTTTGAATGTATTTCCCTCAGGTTATTTCACCCAAAGAAAACAGTTCAGCCTCAGACACTCTTTTTGTGACAGGTCTCTAGAAATGTGTTTTCTACTTTTCTTCTATCGGTCTTCAGGCAGGCTTTGCAGATTTCACACTGCAAAATTTGTGTTGCAGATTCACGCTTTAAGCTACATCTCAGATTTGAATGGATTTTATTGGAAAACTGTGCTTTCCAGTCAAATTCCCAGCTTTCAAGCGTAAATCCGAGTTTTTAAATGCCCATGGACTCTGGCAGCTGGCATGATGGCATACAAGAAGCCAGTCACATGACACGGGACAGTTGCCAACTGGTGGTAGCTCATATAATCCTGCCTACTTAGAAGTCGGGTCATGGAGGGGTTGTAGTGATGGTCTTTCATGTGAAGTGTACGGCTTTGTTTTGCTAGCGTCACAATAGAATTGTCTTTTGCTCTTGGAGTGACTGGAATGTTTTTGGGGGCGTCTCTTACGGAAGGGTCATTAGGATGGGTGAGGCACACTAGAGTGTTTGTTTCTTCTAGACGCACAAACCTAAAAAAGCCAGGATTGTTGGGGACCTGAAGAAGTTTTCATTCTCGCCTTCACAGAGCACAGTTGTCCGCACATCAACACTGGCTGTCTTTACGGACTTAAAGACAATGCTAAAATGATTCTAATGAGTGTCTGTTTAAAAATATAGAGTATAAAAATGTATGTCTAATTGCATGAGCAGGAAGTGTCTGTGTGCAAATGAATGCTAAAAACGCCACCCTGTTTTCCAATTGCAGAGCTCTTGACTCGTATAAATGCATCCTACAATTCCTGACGCCCACTAATTCACAATGACAGAAAGCCTAAAGATGTAAACTCCCACTCGCTACCACAAATACATCAAGTTGCTCTTAAGGTGACACAGAGCTTTCCCGATTTAAAGGGTCATGAAACCCCAGACTACTTTTTCTGAGATTTGAGCAGAGGGGTTTGTGTTGCACATCATAGAAGACAATGTTAGCATCCGATAATTTTAACTGTTGGAGAAAACTGGTTAATTTTAAGCTTTTTTGTGCTATTTTCATCTTCCGGGTTTAATATGTAAAGCCTTACACAGGGGTTTGGGAATCAGACACTGCTTTTCTTGCATTAAAAGCACATAGGGAGAAGAGAATAGACATGCACAGTTCACTGCTATCAGTGGAAGGTGCCTGAGGGAGCCATTAGTAGAATGGCTTGGCAGTTAGTGCCAGAGAAGATGCGCCCCAGAGGTCCACCTCAGCTGGGACTGACCGGAACACTGGTTGTACGCAGAGGACAACGACTAGTCAGTGCGGTGACGATTGGAGCTGTGGCTGGGTGTGGTAATCTGCTGACGAGTGGGGTGATATACTAAAGAGGCCTTGAAGATGAATTACTCACAGGCCATTTCTACTCGCGTGGCAAAGTCCCACTGAGCTTTCACAACGCGACACTGCTTTGCAACCGCTCTTATCTCTTATATGGGCACGGGAATGAGTCCATATTGTTACTACATGTTCAAACACAAGCTGTGAGTTGTAAAAAGAGTGAAATAGATGTAGGGCCCCTATGATTTTGGCGATGCGGAAAACGCGGATAAAATCACAGAATCCAGTTATAAAAATGGAATTTACTGCATAATGCTGAATGTCATGGACTTTGTCAAATTTTGGATGAATAAATCAAAAGTAGGTCAGTACACTTAAATCAAAATGTGATATGGGCTAGTGTTTGTGAATATTAAGCTGCAAAAATACTATTTAAATATGAATTCTGCGTGTCTCTGTGGGAATGAATGGTGCAGATGTGAGGTTTCGTTTACTACACACATACTGAAGCACGCATGACTCTCACTGGGGTTTCAGCCTCAGTATATGAGTACATGAGCACATAAACACAATATCTAGAACTGCTCTGAGAGTCACTTCATGAGCATTTTACCATTTCTTTTGAGAAAAACTATCATCATATCATATACAAACAGAAACTTAAAGGTCTTCACAGCAACCCCTCAAAATAAAAATGTGGTTTAACTTGAAGAAACTGTGAGAAATATATTACTTAATGTAATGATAGTACTACTACTACTAATACAATTTTTGTTAAAACATAATTTTTTAAGGAATATATTTACCAGAAAAATTATTTACCGGAATTTATTTATCAGAAAAATGTAAATACACATCACAGTATTTCTAAAAGAAAAAAAAAATTATTAATAAAATAATTATTTTGTAAAATCAATTAATTAGAGATGTTTTTGATTATTCAAATTTAGTGAAATCATTAAAATGGAATACAGAATATTAATGGAAAACACAGAATTTTGTAAAAATAAAACTGAATTTTAGAAATAGATCCTTAAAAATTAGCAAGTTTCATGGTTTTTATTAATTAGACATGCTTTTGGTTAATATGTTTTATTTTAACGATTAAAACAGAGTCTAGTTTTTCTAAAAAAAAAAACGGAATCCAGAAAAATGACAATGGAATTTGAAAAAAAAAAACGATTTCATAGGGCCATATAGATGCAATGTGAGCAATTAGATGCAATTATATGACGAAACATGGACAGGGAAGTTGAAAAACTCAATTTACTTGGGTCATTCAGACATTGACACTTGCTGGCGCTCCAATTACCCCAGCGTGAGCAATCTAGATGGCCGCAGATTTAGTCTTGTTTGGAAAAAGCTCCCACTGGATGTCCAATCAGGTGAACGTGAGGTCAGTCAGTCATTAGACGGAAGAGATTCACCTCACAGCCATCTTGTATTATTTACTGTGAGCTTTAGAGGTGTGTGCAGCTTTCGTCGCAAAGCCTGATCCAGTTTGAACCTGCCTGTCAGAGATTTACTGCAGAGCTTTTGAAAATGGCAGAGTTTTACACGGTTCTGTGGTTATAAGAAAAGGGAGATGGACATTTCCCATCCTCTCCAGGGTCAGGTTCTTTTCAAGGCCAAATTATCATCATTTTTCAGATGCAGGCTTGGGATGAAAAGGGACGTCACTGAATGAGGGGGGGCAGATGCATCAAAAAGAACAGGTGCTTCATAGCCCTTCGACTTTTGTCTGGCAGATTATATTTACATGTGTTATGGCTCCCTATAGCAGGATGTAATCTGGCGTGATTGAATTTGAAGGCACGGATTGGGACAACAGAGCAGGGAATTGGTTGTTTGTGGAAACTCAAAAGACCGTCCCCTTTGATCAGACAGCTGTGAAGTTCAAAGTACCCCTGCTCGTACAGAAGAGCACATGTTCTTTTGCACACGATTAGATAGCAGATGCATCGATAGAACATGAAGCTTATCATTGGCGTCTGTTTTCGAGTCCATTGACGCAATATTTATTGGATTTCACCTTCTCCCGGGGGGCTCTGGAGTTGTCGCTTTGAGAAACGAATGCTCTTTGTCTCTATTTGACTCAATCATGTACTTATTCCTAATATGGTACTGTGCGAACTCCAAAATCACATGCACGCCGACAACGACACGCTCAGGAGGAAAGAACAGCATCTGTTATGACCCTGTGGCATTCACCAAACATGGCAGCCGCTGGATTTATTGCACATCAAGCTTTTGCTGTATGTGTGCTTATATGTGCAAGTCTTGCATCTAGGGTTGGGAAACAAGTATTCTTAAGTTTAAATTAAAAAAAGAAATAAAACAAACTTATATTAAACTTTGAAATGATCTTCAGGCAATGAAATTTCATTTGGCAAAATATTTATTCCTTACAAGTTCTTAAACTTTTGATGGAACCGTGAAATCATTAAGTGGAATCTGAACTGGAACAGTTACTTTTACTTTTTTCTTCAGTTCCTATCCCTGCTTTTGTGCGTTGTATTACAGTCTGATTTTATCTGCATTTGTTCATCATGAGATTCAACATGTGGTTGGTGGGGTTTTGTGCTTGAAGTCAGGTATTGTTGATGTAATACTGGAATCTTTCTCCTTGCCGTGCCAACAGATTTGGAGAGATCTGTTACCCATGTAGTTCCAAGCCGGAGATCCTGATATTTGCACCAAAAAGACCTGACCTTATCCAGAAGGAATGCTGAGACTAACACTGCGGGTTGTCCAGGGATATGGAGTACTAAATCCGATGTACTCACACTCACACTGAGGAAAGAGTGCAGGTGGCAGACCAACAGTCTGGCTTTAGAACGATACCTGGCAGCTTTTGATAGACTAACAAACACCTAAAGCATTTAGCATGTGGATCAGAGACTCAGGAACTCTACATTTATACTCATTAACATATTGTGTTAGGGGGAAAACATTTGGGCTTTCTGATTTTTGACAAATTTGGCCACTAAAGTATCAGATTGGAAACGAGGAAGATTACATGAACTGTATAGCTACACAAATGTCTCTAAAAATGTGGAGGAAGGGTTTGTCTCGTTGGGCTGCCAAAAGGAGAATTAATAACAATTTGTCAACTGAAGCAATTTATTCACTTGGAATTAGTGTGGCTTTGAACTGTCATGGTTGAGTACACATAGTGTAAAAGCTATGAGGGGCCCCCAGACCTTGCACTACTCACATAGCCGCTTTGCCAAATAATGAGTTTCAAGTAATCAAAAGAAAAAATATCAATACACTTCATCTTTAGGAGACACATGTGAAGAAAGAAGTTCTTCTTGAAGGTGTTTCCGTCATAAGATGTTGGACACATCCTAGAATATTTTTGGCTTTCCTGCAGTTATAGTGGAAAGGAAAATTGTGGAATATTTGCCATTACAAACATTCCACACCTATTTGGAAATTCTTCCGAAAATTCTTGTCTTCAGGAAAGAAAACAATGAAACGGGTGAAATTGCTCGCCTTATCCTCTCCGGGCAAGAACTGTCAGATAAAGAGGCAGATCAATTGTAAGTTAATGGTTTGTTGTATCCTGTGTAGTACAGTATAGGGTTTGCAAATCCTTTGGGAAAACGATTAACCTTGCAACCTTGAAATTGCTGTTTCACCTAGTAAGAATGCAGCTGAAAACAGGAGACAGCCAGTGGTATTTCTATGGGCTGATTCCTAGCGCTGCATCTGTTACAACCTTCAGTGCCCCTTCTATTCGGGGATTGAGTCTAGCGCATGTGTTATGCTGGTGTAATTTCCTTGACATGACATCTCTCTCACATCATCACAGAGGGAAACTGAAGTGGAGGAATCACCCCACCATAATTACCCTTAATAACACTAATACATTAAAGTTCAAATGCAGTTTGTTTTGACCACTAACACATTCCACCAGTCAAAAAAACTGCAATGCTGTGAGCATCACCACCAGTTAGTTGGTTAGTGCTAAGCTCTGCTCAATTTCTTGGAAACATGCACTGGCAGTCTGTTAAGTATTTCAACCTAATATTTATTGGAATTAAGCAAACAATCAGCATTGTTTAATATTTGCTCAGATTCAGAGACGAGCAGCACGTGAAGGCCAGAAGATGCCACACTTAGCTTACAATTCATGTCAGAACATCGCATGGTAACAAACTCTGTTTGCTGCTAAAGCAATGGCTGAAAGATGAGGGCTGGCAGATGGCTTTGCCTTCTGTTTGAGCATTAGGAATTCAGGGTGAGTCATCTTCCCGCTTCAGAGCTCACCCAGAAAGCCAGCGCAGAGATGTCCCGTGGACCACTCAAGATTTGCCTGAAGACCACATGCAGCAGTGCTGACTCAGAAATCCAGCAGTGAGTATTTGGGGAGAAGGTTAAGCAAGCTAAACACTGCCTCATTGGATAGAAAAGTAACAGCATGGATGCAGTTGCCAGGCAGGTTTTCTATGAATTAACTTTGCTCCAAGGTCACTTGTTGATGGCACAATGGTTTTATTAGCCAGCTGATGGGCTACCATCCTGTTTAGCTTACACCCCAATCAAACATACCAGAACCAAGTTCTGTAATCAAGTTGTTCAGAAATACTTGACAGTAGCAGGCAGGTGTGTTGGAGCAGAGTTGAAATTGAAGTCTGCAGGATAGTAGCCCTCCAGGAGCAGGGTTGGCTATCCTTGGTCTATGTCATTAGCATGAATTACAACATGGTACCTTGTTTAGGCAGATGTTTGTGCATTTACAGTCTCTTCAAAACATGACTGTGTCTTAGTTGACTTAAATAGCCAAAACAGCATATTATATATCCACAGTGGTCACAAGTTTTACTTGTGACTAGGTCTGTTTATATTTCTGTATCACTTCCTTAATACAACCTCTCACATCAGAGCACTGCCGCGCACTTCCGTGTGCGACTTGAACAGCTGTCGGAGCACTGTCCTTTCAACCATTGGATACAACAAGCAAAGGTCACTTCAGCATTTCGGTCTATTCTTGGATTTCAAAACAAACCCTGTGCTTGCAGAGTGGCCCCCTAAAATAGAGATGGGAATATTCTTTACCTCAATTTCTTAGCCAGCAGTGGGAGAAACTGGAGATCAAGATTAATGGCGGTAGCCATGACATTCTGCACGACTTGTTCTTTTGTCCCTTTGAATACCCACCATGCTGTGCATAGCCTGGTTGAATTCAGGAACTAATGTTTAACTCTCTCTCGCCTTTTTTCACTTCACTGCATTGGAACATTTCTCCTAAGGGACCACTGCAGTGGAAATTTCTTCCCCATATTTAGTCTTAGAGATGCACACTCACTTATTGGTACAGTCGAAGGTGGAATTGGGGGTTCTTTATCCGAGGCAAAGGCCTACGGGAGAGTGCCACTTACTATGAGCCATGGTTCTCTCCTTGACACTGCAAGTTTATGTGCATGCTCTGAAATAGACACCAGGCATCTATATATAACAGCTATAAAGTGTTCTACATCATGTCAAGGCACATGTTGACTGCATGGTTATGTGGAGCAACTGTTTACTGAGGATTTAAGGGTTTCGACTGGCCCCTAGTGGTGGTCATGAGCTGATATTGGTTGACCCAGACTCATGACCTTCGCAACAGATGGAAAAAAGGCGCATGTAATCCTATTAACCTAGTGTTATCACAAAACACCCATCAATGTAGCATGCATCATCTGAATTGTGCATGGTCACTGCAGACCTGCATGAAATGCTGCAGTAGTGTGTGAAATAAGGCTTTCTTGCTGTGATTCCCAAATGGGGTCGGTGTTTTCTGGAGCAAACCTATCTAGGAACACGTTTCAAGTATGAAACATGCATCATGGAGAATAATGCCAAGGACAGAACAGTCTCAGGTTAACCTTATTACCAGCTTGCAGGGAATGGTCACTCTAGACGGCCACTTATATCCCGAACAATGTCTTCTGCCCTCACGCTCGAGCAGAGTGAGCAAGAAAAGCATTTTGATTTAATTACATCTATGCACGTCTACTAAGAGCTCAGACACTGACTGCTCCCAGTGAATTAGAAACAAGTTGGGTTGATGCCATCTTCCTCAGGCATCGTGATCTGTCTGGCCACCCAAGTCTGAAAAGACTAATTTTGCATCTTTGCCTCCCTGCATCTACCTTATTTTTTAACTTTCTCTCTCAGGTGTAATTGAACATATTCCCTTAATCCGTCTGTGTCATCTGGACAGATTGAACACATTAGACACAATAAGAGCAGCTCTACCTGTAATCCAGTCTGAGCATTTTGCCTTATTTTACTTTCACATCTTTATCAAAGTCAAAGTGGTAATTTGTAATCAAGGTGAGTCTGATATTTCTCTCTGGTTGTTTGAATTACCTAAGATACTGCCATCTGGTTTCTGCCTGGAAACAGTGCTTGTATTGTCCTGCAGCCCCCCTCACCCACAGTCGTGACTGCAGGTAAAATGACCTCAGTCTGAAGAGCAACGGACCCCCGTTGGAGATAATGAAGGGTTGCGCACCTACAGTCTTGTGACAGTCTCTGCATTGCGTTGCAGGAAAATGTGACACCAGTCAACAACCTTATACAATGCTCTGAAACCCGAGCCTAGTGCTCTCATTGTGTCAGTGAAATGGATCCAGGTTAGAAGCAGAGGAAGAATTGCTGACTACCTTTTGGATCTCCTGACGATTTCCCAGTTATGTTTTTTCTTGTACTGCAGGCATGCATTGACTTCTAATGTATGCGCCTGTGCCTATATTTACATCAGTGCTGGGTATGCTTTCATGTTTACCGGGGTGTGCATATTGAACTGTGGGTGACCTTGAGAGCTTTGGTTTAAGAGAGACTGAACATCATCTATTTAAGTCCCTATTAGCAGCCATAGTTAGAACATGAATATTATGTATATATATATACAGTGGTGTGAATATATATATATATATATATATATATATATATATACACACAATTGAATCGGATTTGGAATCGGAATTGGATCTGAGAGGTGGATTTTCAGGAGATTAGCAGTCCCAGAATTTTTGATGGCAAGTTATAAATAGCCTTCATGTATGATATAAACAAGACCTATAAAACTTTTTTTTTCTTCTTTTTGCATCTTGGTCTTAGGTATCCTTTTGTCCTCTGTCTTTTTAGTTTACGTGTACAATAGGGACAGATGTCTTTGGTAATTGCTGCATCAGGAGACATTATGTGATTTGTCTAGCTATTTTTAAACACAAGAACTTAGCTGATCAGGGTCATACGAAAACCCAGCCTAATTTTGCAGTGCTTCCAAGACCGTCTAGTTGACTAGACATTTACCAAAGAAGTTGTTTTTGAAAATGTCTAGTTTTTCATATCCCTACTGTTTTTTTTTTTAAATTGCAGGACTACAGAACAGATTAATTTCTTGGACACTGAGAGACTATGACACAATGTTGATCTGACATGATAAGAATAACACATTTCCTGAGCATGAGAGTAGCTGCAAATTAATAACAGTTGCTGTGATTTTCTATTAAGTGCTCAAGAATCCCTGTACCCCTCCCCGTGGTCGCCCACTCTCCGAGATGTCTTTATGGAAGAATGGATGCTGGCAGCAGCCTGTCCTATTAGGATTGTCTTCTAACCAAAACACCTATTTTTAGATCTCTGTTCTTGAAGGAAATAGATATCAGTGCTGATATTCAGGCAGAAAAATGCCAATAAGTTATGCACTTATGGCCCCTTTACCAACCAGCTCACACATACTTTCTCACAGTTTTTTTCCCCTGCACACATTATGCAATTCATGCATTCTCTATATATGTAGTACCATTTTCCAGCCAAATGATTGGTGTGGTGCAGCATTACCATATTTGATGTCTAAGAGACAGTGGTAATTTTTTGAATACCTCTTTTAGCTCTTCTCAGAGGATCATTTTAATTAAGTATGTTATGAATATTATGTTATCAATTTATGCATAATATCGCCCTGTCATTCAACTGAAGTACATAACACCTGAGGCCCTCATGGACCAAACTCTAGAGACTACCAAGTCGGTATGAAGATGTATGCAGCATTATAATGAACCATACATGAATTCATGTTTTTTTTTATTGACTTACAGAGGTAACACTTGACCAACTTCATAAACTGTGCCAGAGTGATCTCTTGAAATATTTCTAGAGATTGACTGATTGATTTTGTTTTTTTGTGCTGCAACCAAAAATTCCCACTTTCTTGTGGCATTTTTTTTTATTAACCCTTGTGATGTTTGGCCTCTCCTAACTTGTAGGTTTCTTATTACACCTCTAAATCTTGTTAAGGACTTAACAAGCATGCCTTTAGTGTCTATGGATTATCAAGTGATGTCAGTTAAGAATAATCAGGCTGAAATAATGACTGTCATGCATTAGAAAACACATGTGACAGGAAGAACATGTAGATCAGTGATAAGTCCAGAGATGGAGCATTGATGGATATAAACTGAATGTAATACATCTTGATTACCATAAAGCATTGCTTGCATAATTTGTTTATAAGGGTGTGATTTCAAACAAAACATTGATGCGTTCATTTATAGTAGTGCTTTTAATGGATCTTCTGTCCAGCTGGGATTTGAACATGGAGCCTTTAAACATTTAAGCCTTTTTTTCCATTTCCCATGTGAATCTAAAATCACAACTGAACTGGCAGTCTATCAAAGCCCTGTCTCTAAGTACAGAATCCGCTTTCTAATCGGATCTCATTACTGTCCAACCTGGCTGAAGTGGGGTTGCACTCGAGGGCACTAGCACTCAGACTTTCTGCATAATACCGTCTTACTCGGACCACTGACGTTGTCCTTGGTTTGCATTTGATACCCGTCTCAGCCGAGAAGATGTAGACTGAGTTTGATGGCTAATCTGAAAACAATTAAGCAGGATTAAAACTGGCCTCTGTGGCTGTTAGATTGCCTCGCAGAAAACTTCCAGGACACAGACTTGTCAAAGCTGATGTTGAAATGTTTTTCACTGAACAGCTCAAGATGTTTTATGATGAAAGCTATACAGCGAGTGTTGATGCAGATTTGCTGCGGATGTCTCTGATGGATGTAGACGGCTAATGTTTCTAAGCTGGATTTGAGGAGTGGAATATCTGAGAAGTCAAAAGAGAAATTTAGAAGAAGTGCAATCTAAACAGCCATGAATGGTCTAAATCCAAATGTAACACTGTCAATCCCACTGACTCAGAGGCTTAAGGTTAAAATTGTCAAATTTACAGTAAAACTGAGGCGCAAGTTGAATTTTTGTCATTTTTGATTGCATCAACCAATGTCTCAACTGTCGATTGTAAAACTTTGTCTAGGAAGTTTAACAGAGTGTGTGGAAGTTTACTACATGGGGATTGTTAGCAAAGGTCTGAAGGATGAATGGGTTCAATAAGCACTCGATTTAAAGGGCTAGGCTGGTTTCAGAATGGGGAAGATAAAGGTGGCCTGCTGGGATAGCGAGGTTGTGGACACTGCAGACAGTTAATTCCTAGACGGATAGAAAAGAAAGGCCAGACCTGAGACTAAGGTGTCATGAATCTGCCTTTTAGCAGTCTCATTCAACTGTACATGAGTGGCCCAGATCTTCCTTTAACTGCCCTACTTCAATCGGTCCGCTGTTAATTTGGTTTTGCAGTATGGGTCTTGGCGGAAATCTCCTCTAAAGACTACATGCGAAGAGCTAATTTAATCGCTCCTGTTTCAGGCGGTGGGGTGCGCTACCAATTTGGGGTTTCATTCAGGAGAATCGTGGTCAGTAGTTTCTGTTTACTACAGTCTAACATCTTTATTTAATTTACCGTCATGTGGGTAAAGGGTCAAAATGTCAATAGAGGTCAACAGGATGAACGCCGCACCTCATGAACCCATTGCTACTGGTGAAATGGTGCTACAAAATCCTTCCGGTTTGAGGCCTGCTAGCTACTACACCCAAGTTTTTAATGGATTGAGTCAAGAGGGAATCCATTTAACAGCCCAGGCAGGACGTGTCTCGAAGGGCCGCCTGTGTGCATCTTTGTTTCTGGGGAAGGAGGCTTAGGAGAGAGCCACTAGCTCCATCTGCATTTGGCATGGGCAGCATTCAAAGCCTGGCCCGTCACAAGCAGCTTGTGTAAGAGCCAGTCATGAGACTGAGGATAACAGCTATATATAACATCTTAGATAGCAGTAGGCTCAAAGGGAACAGGGCACCCAGATAAGAGCCTATTAGCTCGTAAATGCAAGGAATGAATGAGTAACCTGCAGCTTTACTAGAATAGCGACATAACTGAATTGTGCTCAGATCAATCAGTCTATCTATCCATCCATAACAGAAATCCCAGATAACAGTGGTGTCCAGAACCCGTTCAATCTCAGATGCTGCATTTGATGGCCCTGCAGTAGGAAATGATCGACAAATTTATAAAGGTCACACTGTGTCTTTTCTTTTGCTTTTTACATGCTTTGCCTATAATTATCCTTAAATGTATTCATACAATTCACCAGATAGCTTGAAAACATGCCAGTACACTGTCAACAGTGGGTCAGCTTTGCATAGTTGTGTGTTGAAGATCAAGTACTCCTGCGCCACATGGCTAGGGTTGAGTTTTGTACCATGCGTTCGTTGTAAATTAACGCTGATGCATTAAACCTACATGCTAATACGTGCTTGTTTATGAGTGTTAACTTGGTGTGCCCTTGGACTCAGACTCGCTATGCATACTCGTATACGTCAAATGCATACGCAGTTCACCCCTCGCTGCCTGATTTTTGCGTGTAATGACCTTTCTTGTTATGAGAGATTCGTGGAACTTTTTTTTTAATGTTGAGTGAATGGAAAGGTCATTCTTGACTACACAGATCACTGATTAGGCTTTACCGCTTTAGCCTTGAGTAGGTCAGCTACGCTCATTAACTTTTGTTCATTTAATAGCATCAGTCTAGCGCTAACTGCTGGGACATATCTCTTTTGGTGCATTCAAATGTGGCTGGATTTTGTCGCCTCATAATAGTGTGATGATCATGAGAGGTCTGGGTGCAGCGGACTCTGTTAATGGGGTGAACTGGTGGTTTTATCAACGTGTGAGTTATGCAGATGATTCCAGCACGCGTGAACAGCACCTCTGCTGCTTTCCCTCACGAAGCGTGTGCAGCATATGCTGCTACTACAGAACGTCAGCAGCAGTGGAGCTCCATGGCTTCCTTTTGCATTTGCATAGGGATGGGCGGTAAGACCCCAATTTTTATGGTACAAATAACACAATATGAGCAAATTTATATCACTGTAACAGTACATATTGCAATATGTTGTTTTTATACTTGAAATTTATATATACAGTATATATATATATTGATATAGTATGTATATATGGTTGGTGACATGGATTTACTGCTAGTATAACTGGAAAAGCAAAGTCACTTCTTCTGTTTGATGGTATATACGGTCATACCGCCCAGCCCTACCTACACTGCAGCATGCATTCTCGTGCTCGTGACCTTAAACCTTCAGAGTCCAAGGAGCTTTTTATTGATTGATATTGAGACTCTCCATAACACAAAAATATATATATATATATATATATATATATATATATATATTGATATAGTATGTATATATGGTTGGTGACATGGATTTACTGCTAGTATAACCGGAAAAGCAAAGTCACTTCTTCTGTTTGATGGTATATACGGTCATACCGCCCAGCCCTACCTACACTGCAGCATGCATTCTCGTGCTCGTGACCTTAAACCTTCAGAGTCCAAGGAGCTTTTTATTGATTGATATTGAGACTCTCCATAACACAAAAAAGAGAGCAAGAGAGAATAAAAAAAAAAGATTGATTAGCCGGAGCTCTTGTGCTCTTGGGGAGGGGGTCTCAGAGGAAGGAGATGAGACAGTGGCATGTGAGGGGGATGCGTAGAGGCTGCTAAGTGTGTGTGTTTGCATGCTCTCTGTGTGTGTGTGTGTGTGTGTTGGATGATTGGCGAACACTTTCATTACACTTGCATCCGTACACACGTGTGCACATGCACAACACATTCAGGGCATCTCAAGTAGTCCCTTTAAAATGCTGCAGGCAGGAATGGATTTCCTGTTTTTTAATTTTTTACTTTTGCCAGAAGCCTTCCTGCTGTGATTCCTTTGACATTGATTTAAACGTGCATTAATTCAATAAGCACATCGCACAGTATTATTAGGGATAGGGGGATAATAGTATGCAAGTATCCAAGTAAAAATTTAAATTAATTTGTGACCTTTTAGACTGCAAAACAAGCATATGAAAAAATAATGATGATGATATTAATAAATCTTATTATGTTGTTAAATATTATTAATATACCAGACTAATTACACTACTGCTTAGAAGTTTGGGCTCAGTACATTTTTTAAAATAATTAATATATTATTTATAATAAATAAATAATAAAAATTAATACTTTTGTTGTTTTGATTCATTAAACTGATCAATAAGGACATTTATAATGCTACAAATGATTTCGGTTTCAAATAAATTCTGTTGAACTTTCTATTCATCAAATTTGATGAAAAGTATGAATATTTTACAATCTTACTGTTTAGTGCTGTATGTTTAATCAAATAAGTGCAGCATTTCTGAGCATAAGAGACTTTCAAAAAAATTCTTTCAAAAATCTTATCGACCACTAGGGATGTAACGGTATGAAAATGTCTTATCGCGATTATGGTGAAAATTATCACGGTTAACAGTATTATCACAGTATTGTTCAAATGTGCTGGAGATGTTCAAAAAGTACAGACACATAAATCACTTCACTAAGTTTTAGTCAGAACCTTCAGAGGTACATTCATATAATTAATTAATTCATATATTAATTTGTTTAATTCTTTTAAAACCTCCCAGCTTTTCCGCCCTGTTTTCACTCAAAACGAAACTACTCTGAGTGTTGTGCACACATGAGACTGTTATTTACAGTATTTATTTATCGTGAGTTGTTCAAATCGCGGTAATCTAATACGGTTTTAATGATAATTAAAAGATGAAACGGTAATACTAACCGTGGGGAATTTTATCATGATTTATCGTCAAACCGGTAATCGTTACATCCCTACCGACCACAAACTTTTGAATGTAGGGTATAATATATAAATGACTAATCAATGTAATAATAATGTTTTTAAAAATTTAATTAAAATGTAAACTCACAGGTTTTAGCTATATGTATTGGTATCATTCTCTAGTCTCGTTGTTTTCAAGAATTTTTCAACAATAGCTTAGCGAGGCGGTTTAAAATACTGCAGATATAATAAGATTGGGCTGAAACCGTGCAGAGGTATGGGCTACAGTATGTGACCTCGTTTCATCAGAGCTCAGCAGCTGGTAATATGTGCTTTACAGACTCTCTTCGTAAAGTCTTCGCTGTTTGATTCCATGCAGTTCACTGCATTTTAAAACTGTGACATTAATGGCACCCTGTAAGTTGCCTGCTCGTTTTTGCACCCGCTATTCCAGGCCTAGTGTAAGAAAATAAAGGGAACTGAATAAGCTCAATCATCATCTGTGTGAAACAGAGAGGGGAGAATTCGTGCAAACAGTCATCAAAAATGCATGGCAGCGGCCCTGTAGAATATTGATGCTACGGCCTCCTGTAAACCGAGGCAGCATCACACCAGGTGTCCTCCAGGAATCCTCTCCACAAACAGACACTAACGGGTGGGGTGCGCTAGCCAAATGATCCAGTGCGACATGGAGATATTAAGGCATGTGTGGTTTTCTGCCGTACCCCTGGGGTTTAGACAACTTCCCTTCTCACAGTGCTTATTGACACAGACACACACGCACGGTTCATTATATCTCTCACTCTCACACACACACTTTATCTCTCTTCTCGATCACACATGCAAAGGAAGTGCAAAACGGCATATTTTCAAGATCAGCTAGCATGAGGGTTGACGGAACAACTAGTCGACTGATGTGTTTTAAGGAAGGCCTATAATTAAACTGGTTTGGGTTCACCTGACCGCAATCAGACGCACGTTTCAAAGGGACCTTTACGTAAGACACGTTCTTATGTTCAAAAGTGCTTAGATGGAGCGAAAGAGAAAGCATGGGTCTTGAGAAAAGTCATTTTGAGACTATTTTTAGTGTAAAACACTCACAAAAATGCTGCTTTTAAGGCGCAAGCGAGTTTTACTGTGAAAATCGTCTAAAGTTTACAAGCATGTTAAATAAAGCACAGACGCTCTAAATATCGAAAACATCTAGTTTTTCCATGACTTATTTCTATTTCTTAGTAGTTTCCTCTGACAACAAACCCAAAACCCATAGCTATGGTTTTTAATTCAAGGATGTGCAACCGTTGCTAAATCCAGGGTCAGCTTTTCTTCTACTTTCAACTCCCAGTTCATTAGCTGTAATGAAGTTGTGCTGAGGGTTAGTACTAATTCAGATGACTGTTACGAGCTCAGGATCTTCACAGTCACGGCATGTGTATTGATTTCCCAGCATTTACGGCGGAATGCATTCTTTTTAGATTTAGTGTCCTCTGATGTTGGCCTTTTGACCTATCATTTTTTCTCCCTTTCGTTCTCAGTATGGGGAAGAGGAGGTCTGCTCAGACCGCCTGGATGCTGACTTCCCTGACTTTGACCTCTCGCAGCTGGACGCCAGTGATTTTGACTCAGTGAACTGCCTCAGTGAGCTGCATTGGTGCAACGAGCACTCAGATCACTCCCCTGCCTCCATACAGTACAGCGGCGGGAACCCAGAGCTATTCGAGGTGGGAACCGTCATCTGAACTTCCTTTATTGTGCAATGTAGATTGTGATGATTAGTAGTATTTGTAATTCTTCAGTAAATCTCTGTCCCAAATGATGCACTTGAAATGAATCCATCCAGAATTATGTCAAGATTGGACTTGAAGGGCTGTAAGGGCTGAGGGCAAAATTTGGGAAAGGCATTAGTCTTAAAGGGATAGTACATGCAAAAATGAAAATTCTGTCATAATTCACTGAATAGCATGCACGTGATAGCATGTAGGTTTAATGCATCAGCGTTAATATACAACAAACGCATGGTACAAAAATTCTCTTTTTTAATATATATATTTTTGTCAATCTAATGAAGGTCCAAGGAACCAAAATTTTCAAGCATCAAAAAGTAAAACAAGACATTTGAAAAATAATCAATATGAATCGAGTGCTTTAATCTAAGTCTCCAGAAGAGACTTGATTGCTTTATATGACGAACAGATTTAATTTAGGCTTTTATTCACATATAAACTTTGATCAATGCACATATATAGAGCACATCAACTATGGTATGCCAGAATAAACCTCATAGATTGTTTACCATATTTGATGTGAATTATGTATATGCATTCATACATGTTAATAAAAACCTTTTATGTTTAAAATGTCTTTTCGTACATTTTGATGCATGAAAGTTTTGGTTGCATGGACAGTATTAAATTATTAAGAATATTAGAATATATGCTTTCATTTGAGTGTCAAAGATGAAGGGTAAATTATGACAGAATTTCCATTTTTGGGTGAAATAAAGCCTAGTTCAGTAAACCTTTTACTGTACGACAATGGTGTAAGATTAAATCTAACTACTAGTCAAAGCCATGGCATAGTGGTTAGTACAAATACACATTCTGATGTTATTTTGAGCCATGGTGCTCATGTGGGTGTTGCGGGTTTGAGTCTGGCCTGCAACGGTTTCAATCCTGATTTTCCCTTCTTTTATGAATAACCTCTGTCCACTGTTTCCATCTTATAAAGAGGTAGAAAATAGTAGACGTATACAAACTGTGTAAGTGTAGGTTTTCCTTATCTTTGCTTTGCAAAGCATTTGCCTTCATTTCTTTCTCGTTGTTTCAGGAAGAAAATGCGGCACTGCTCGCTGCCCTCACAGACAGCCTGGACGGCATTGTTGAGGACGGAGTCGGGGGTCTGTCTGTGTTCCCTTCGCTGGGGGACGACCCTGAGGAGGGCGAGGAGGAGGAAGATGACCTCCCTTTGGACAGTGAGCCCCTCCCTGGCTCATTGAGCCCAGAGACAGAAGACCCATCTCTAGTAAGAACCCTTCCTTCCTGTTTAAGGTGGATTTGGATGGGCCTCTGACTACCCCACAGCATGGGTATGATAGGCAACACAGGTCTGAATTTTTCTCATTTTGGGCTTTTTGTTTCATTTTAAGCTACCGATCTAACAAGAATCCTCTTCACAGGCAGGGGTGTGGAACATGGACACCGCTTTTTCTAGGCTTTCATTTTGCCACACATCCCATTGCTCTCATCTTCTTCTGAGCCTTATAAGAAAGTACTGTGGTGATACCATGGTATTGTGATAGTATCTGATGGCAATAGCATGGTGCTTTGATATATTCCATGGCAGTGTATGAATACCATGCTATTGAAATTGCACACTGCCATTCAAAACTGTGGGTCAGTAAGATTTTTGCCATCACAGGAATAATTTACATTCAAAATATAACGATTCACTCAACTCACAATGCGATACGATTGGATTCACAATGCGATTTTCTCAAAAACAATTTAACAAAATGAGATATAAGATAACAATCTTACCTTTTTACTGTATTTATGATCAAATAAATGTAGCTAAACTTTTAAACAATAGTGTACTTCAGAAAATCCCATTGCATTACCATTGTGATACCATGGTACTTTTTTAAGGGAATGCTTATGTGTACTTCCCAGATCTTTGATTCCTTCAGGTCACGAAATGGACTTCTACATCAGTGCTCTTTGCTCCTTTTTCCCACCTTTTGTGAGAGAACTCAACTCTCATCTCTTTCTAAAGACGCCACTTCCTGGAACAAGTTGGTGTGTTTGTTATCTATCCCTCTCAGCTCACAAGCCCCAACAATTGAATCTGTGTACATTGTAAAAGCAGTTATAACAGTTATTACCCGTTGGACAGCTTTTCATTTTTACTTTCTTCTTTTTTTCCCCCTTTTTCTCACTGCTCTTTCCTGTAACGCTGAACAATGGGTTGGCATGGCTGTATTGTAATGTAGCTGTTTTTCCAGTTTGTCGTGTGTTTTGTGATTTTTTTTTTTTTTTTTTACCTTAGAGACTGGTAGTACTTACGTTAATGACTGTCTTACATTTCACTGAATACCTTTCAGAATTGACATTGTTCTGGGATCGCATTGTTTGGCGCCGATGAAAGAGCACCATCTGATTACTGAGATAATCATTGCCTCAGAGACCAGTGATTTTGACTCAGTGAACTGCCTCAGTGAGCTGCATTGGTGCAACGAGCACTCAGATCACTCCCCTGCCTCCATACAGTACAGCGGCGGGAACCCAGAGCTATTCGAGGTGGGAACCGTCATCTGAACTTCCTTTATTGTGCAATGTAGATTGTGATGATTAGTAGTATTTGTAATTCTTCAGTAAATCTCTGTCCCAAATGATGCACTTGAAATGAATCCATCCAGAATTATGTCAAGATTGGACTTGAAGGGCTGTAAGGGCTGAGGGCAAAATTTGGGAAAGGCATTAGTCTTAAAGGGATAGTACATGCAAAAATGAAAATTCTGTCATAATTCACTGAATAGCATGCACGTGATAGCATGTAGGTTTAATGCATCAGCGTTAATATACAACAAACGCATGGTACAAAAATTCTCTTTTTTAATATATATATTTTTGTCAATCTAATGAAGGTCCAAGGAACCAAAATTTTCAAGCATCAAAAAGTAAAACAAGACATTTGAAAAATAATCAATATGAATCGAGTGCTTTAATCTAAGTCTCCAGAAGAGACTTGATTGCTTTATATGACGAACAGATTTAATTTAGGCTTTTATTCACATATAAACTTTGATCAATGCACATATATAGAGCACATCAACTATGGTATGCCAGAATAAACCTCATAGATTGTTTACCATATTTGATGTGAATTATGTATATGCATTCATACATGTTAATAAAAACCTTTTATGTTTAAAATGTCTTTTCGTACATTTTGATGCATGAACGTTTTGGTTGCATGGACAGTATTAAATTATTAAGAATATTAGAATATATGCTTTCATTTGAGTGTCAAAGATGAAGGGTAAATTATGACAGAATTTCCATTTTTGGGTGAAATAAAGCCAAGTTCAGTAAACCTTTTACTGTACGACAATGGTGTAAGATTAAATCTAACTACTAGTCAAAGCCATGGCATAGTGGTTAGTACAAATACACATTCTGATGTTATTTTGAGCCATGGTGCTCATGTGGGTGTTGCGGGTTTGAGTCTGGCCTGCAACGGTTTCAATCCTGATTTTCCCTTCTTTTATGAATAACCTCTGTCCACTGTTTCCATCTTATAAAGAGGTAGAAAATAGTAGACGTATACAAACTGTGTAAGTGTAGGTTTTCCTTATCTTTGCTTTGCAAAGCATTTGCCTTCATTTCTTTCTCGTTGTTTCAGGAAGAAAATGCGGCACTGCTCGCTGCCCTCACAGACAGCCTGGACGGCATTGTTGAGGACGGAGTCGGGGGTCTGTCTGTGTTCCCTTCGCTGGGGGACGACCCTGAGGAGGGCGAGGAGGAGGAAGATGACCTCCCTTTGGACAGTGAGCCCCTCCCTGGCTCATTGAGCCCAGAGACAGAAGACCCATCTCTAGTAAGAACCCTTCCTTCCTGTTTAAGGTGGATTTGGATGGGCCTCTGACTACCCCACAGCATGGGTATGATAGGCAACACAGGTCTGAATTTTTCTCATTTTGGGCTTTTTGTTTCATTTTAAGCTACCGATCTAACAAGAATCCTCTTCACAGGCAGGGGTGTGGAACATGGACACCGCTTTTTCTAGGCTTTCATTTTGCCACACATCCCATTGCTCTCATCTTCTTCTGAGCCTTATAAGAAAGTACTGTGGTGATACCATGGTATTGTGATAGTATCTGATGGCAATAGCATGGTGCTTTGATATATTCCATGGCAGTGTATGAATACCATGCTATTGAAATTGCACACTGCCATTCAAAACTGTGGGTCAGTAAGATTTTTGCCATCACAGGAATAATTTACATTCAAAATATAACGATTCACTCAACTCACAATGCGATACGATTGGATTCACAATGCGATTTTCTCAAAAACAATTTAACAAAATGAGATATAAGATAACAATCTTACCTTTTTACTGTATTTATGATCAAATAAATGTAGCTAAACTTTTAAACAATAGTGTACTTCAGAAAATCCCATTGCATTACCATTGTGATACCATGGTACTTTTTTAAGGGAATGCTTATGTGTACTTCCCAGATCTTTGATTCCTTCAGGTCACGAAATGGACTTCTACATCAGTGCTCTTTGCTCCTTTTTCCCACCTTTTGTGAGAGAACTCAACTCTCATCTCTTTCTAAAGACGCCACTTCCTGGAACAAGTTGGTGTGTTTGTTATCTATCCCTCTCAGCTCACAAGCCCCAACAATTGAATCTGTGTACATTGTAAAAGCAGTTATAACAGTTATTATCCGTTGGACAGCTTTTCATTTTTACTTTCTTCTTTTTTTCCCCCTTTTTCTCACTGCTCTTTCCTGTAACGCTGAACAATGGGTTGGCATGGCTGTATTGTAATGTAGCTGTTTTTCCAGTTTGTCGTGTGTTTTGTGATTTTTTATTTTTTTTTTTACCTTAGAGACTGGTAGTACTTACGTTAATGACTGTCTTACATTTCACTGAATACCTTTCAGAATTGACATTGTTCTGGGATCGCATTGTTTGGCGCCGATGAAAGAGCACCATCTGATTACTGAGATAATCATTGCCTCAGAGATACCAAAAAAGGCTAACTTACAGAGTGTAGCAGCAAATTATATAAGAGATGTCTGAAGGAGGGACAAATTATTCTTAAATTGATGAAAATTATGTATATCCATCTGTGAATAAGACTACTTTTATGGTGCCACTAGGGTTGGAAATACCTGTAAATATAACCTGTTAACAGTTTGTAGTTTTGCCATGAAAACTATTAATTTACAATCACACGGAACATGGAAAAAGTTCTAAACAAAACATTTCACAGAAGTGAAATATTACTCAAAAGTAATACTTTGCAGTAAGGTTCAATACATTATACATATATTAAAAATACTGTATATGTATCTATACAGTGTATTTATACATATATATATATATTAGGGCTGTCAAAGTAGCTGAAAAACTGAATTCGAATTTTTTACTTAAATATGATCAAAATTCGAATTATATTCTAATTTAAAATGCATGATTTCAGTTTGAGTGAAGAAAAACTTTTGGCTTCTCTCCTGAGGCCACAAGAGGGCGCATCGAGCAAAATATTACTAATGCACGTTTATTCAAAGTGCATAATGTTTAAAATAATGTTTATAAACCAATTATAATTAAGTTGCTTAAACAACTATAAACAAAACAGCATCATGTATATACGCATAGTTTAATGCAAAGGTCCGAAATCACACAGAGTACATTTTTCATTTAAAAACACGAGATGCAGTGGGATGGGGAAAAAAAACCCGCCGTAAAGTCTCGAGGTATGTTTTTTAAAAGTTGAACTTGCATTCATTTTACATGGCTTTCTAAACATGCGGCTCCTTTGTGCGAGATGGGAGTGTGAAGGAGGGACAAATTATTCTTAAATTGATGAAAATTATGTATATCCATCTGTGAATAAGACTACTTTTATGGTGCCACTAGGGTTGGAAATACCTGTAAATATAACCTGTTAACAGTTTGTAGTTTTGCCATGAAAACTATTAATTTACAATCACACGGAACATGGAAAAAGTTCTAAACAAAACATTTCACAGAAGTGAAATATTACTCAAAAGTAATACTTTGCAGTAAGGTTCAATACATTATACATATATTAAAAATACTGTATATGTATCTATACAGTGTATTTATACATATATATATATATTAGGGCTGTCAAAGTAGCTGAAAAACTGAATTCGAATTTTTTACTTAAATATGATCAAAATTCGAATTATATTCTAATTTAAAATGCATGATTTCAGTTTGAGTGAAGAAAAACTTTTGGCTTCTCTCCTGAGGCCACAAGAGGGCGCATCGAGCAAAATATTACTAATGCACGTTTATTCAAAGTGCATAATGTTTAAAATAATGTTTATAAACCAATTATAATTAAGTTGCTTAAACAACTATAAACAAAACAGCATCATGTATGTACGCATAGTTTAATACAAAGGACCGAAATCACACAGAGTACATTTTTCATTTAAAAACACGAGATGCAGTGGGATGGGGAAAAAAAACCCGCCGTAAAGTCTCGAGGTATGTTTTTTAAAAGTTGAACTTGCATTCATTTTACATGGCTTTCTAAACATGCGGCTCCTTTGTGCGAGATGGGAGTGCAACGGTGATAGACGTCCCTCTAGAAAATGCGTGAAATATGCGTTCTGTGTGAACGGCTTGGTTTCAGTTTTGACGTAAACAAGATCTCCGCATTGATGTTTCTCCAACGTTTTTGTATTCGAATGTGGATTTTTATTTTAAATTCGACGAATATTCGAAATTCGAATTTTTTTTGACAGCCCAAATATATATATATTGTGCATTAACTGACACTGAAATATACTATCATTCATCATGAATTAATGTGTTCATAATGCATTGATATTAATTAATACAACTTGAAATATTAAAAAATATGTTCAGTCTGTTCAACGACGTGACACTGAAGAGTAATGACTGCTGAAAATTCTGCATTGCATCACAGGAATAAATTACATTTTAAAATGTTATATAATTATTCAATTCTATTATTATTATGAAAATATAATAATTATTATATTCATAAAATAGAAAACAGTGAAATTGCAATGATATTTCACTGCTTTTACTGTATTTGTGTTCAAATAAATGCAGCCTTGGTGAAAATAATAGGCTTTTTATAAATAAATACACACAGACTTTTGAATGGTAGTGTATATAAACGAGTTAACATTCACCAAGATTAATACATTTTATAAGAGTATTGTTATGGTTATTTCATGTTAACTATTTCAGTAACTAATGTTAACAAATTGAACCTTATTGTAAAGTTCCAAAATATGATTAATAAAGTTACTGTCGACAGATGCATTTCTCTGTTAGATGATTTGGTAACAATGGAATTGTTTCAGTGTAATTTAGCTTCCTCCTTGAGTCTCAGTGTAAGAGTTTAGTCTGGGTGTAATAGCTGAGATCCCCCTCTGCTGGCAATGGCCGCAGTTACACCTCAGCCCCTAAATGAGGCCAGTCTGTGTGCAAAACAAGGGGTGCATTGAAGACCCACGAACAGGGACAGCAGAGCACATGTTTTCATGACATAGATGGCCAGTGCATGCCAAAACGGTTTGGTACGCAGAAGCTGAAACGCTCAGTGCCCCTTCAGGTTCCTCAATGGACACTGAGAGACATGGACAGACCTGCCAAGTTGGCACATTAACAATCGCTTAAGGGACTCAACAACACTGTGCTTCTTCTTTCTTTGCTTTCTCTAGTTGCGCTGGTCATTTGGGACTTGCATTTCAGATTTTCTTGAATATCCAGTAACTTTTAATGTCTTGTTCTTACAGTGGCTACAGCACAGAACTGCTTGACACTTGCTTTTGTTGTTGTATTTGAGTACTGAATGTCAACATGGCAATATTTCTTGATTTTGTGTGTAATTTTAAATGCACCATGGATCATCAAATTATAACCCCTGGCCTCTCATTCCCTCCACAGCTCAAAAAGCTCTTGTTGTCGCCCCCTAATGTCCCCGCGGGCCTCGATTCGCACAAAGACGTGCATCGCCATAGCAGCAGGAGCCAGCACGTCAAACCCGTGAGGCCTGTGCTCAAGGTGAGAGGAAGTTCCAGCCGCCGTGATTGCAGTTTAAACTCAAAACATGTGATGCAGTGTCATAATAGGAAATGGATTTAACAACCTCAGTGTTAGCACGCATGCTATTCACTACCGGTTTACGCTGTGGCATATTCCCACAGCAATGCTAATGCCTAATTAGCTTATGCCAGCCTTTAGAAACCACACTGAGGATTTGTGCTTCAAAGTTTCAAAGCCTGTGAAGCCTGTGGTTCCTCATTCACTGGCTCCGCTTTGGCACGCCGCACCTCGGCTAAGGCCGCTGTCGCATTAGAGTTGAGTGCAGCCATCTGTCATAGCAAAGCCACAGCCTCTGCCCAGCCTAAAGGGCAATGTTCACTGGGTTTGAGATTATTTAAAAGAACAAGCAGTAGTTCCTCAGATACCAAGAGAATATCTTGCAACTAACCTTGGCAAATTTGTCACAGTAACCTTAGAGCGAAGTACGCTCTGAAATAGACTTTAGGGGTTTCAGCTGCCCCGCGTGCCTCGCGTGTTTGGTCAGCTCATAAGGCCGTTACAAAAGATAGCTCGCTACATACCACTGATGAATGCCATGAGCAAATGCTTAACACTATAACCGTTTCGAAGTTTTTTTTTTTCATTTTTATTACTTCTGTCATTATAGTGCTACAACAGTTTTGGCACATGTGGTTTATTTTATTTTAAATTGATTTTTTTTTTTTTTATTGTTGTAAAACATTAAAATCTGATTAGATTTCTGTAAAATGTGATTGGAGCTGATTTATTGTTGTTATTTTAATAATTGAGTAAATAATATATACTACTATAATAAAGTTAGAATAAACAATAAACAAAAAAAAGCTTTTCTTTGTGTATGTGTGGTTTTGAAAGAAATGTCATATACTTGACAATTAATTGATCAAGTATTGAGACCAGTAATATTCTAAAATGTTATTATAACTTAAAGTATCAGTTTTCTGATTTCATGTATTTTAAAATATTTTTATTCCTGTGATCAAAGCTGAATTTTCAGTATCATTACTCCAGTCTTCAGTGTCACATGATCCTTCAGAAATCATTCTAATATGCTGATTTGCTGCTCAAGAAACATTTCTGATTATTATCAATGTTGAAAACAGTCGTGCTGCTTCAAATTTTTGTGGAAAGTTCAAAAGAACAGCATTTATTTGAAATATAAATCTTTTGTAACATTATAAGAGTCTTTAGTGTCACTTTTGATCAATTTAATCAAATGTCCTTGCTGAATAAAAATATTAATTATTGACCCAAAACTTTTGAATGGTTGTGTACATTTTAAATAATTGTTTCTTTAGTGAAAAATATTGTCCTGTACTGTTGACAGCTTTTCATAAAAGCAGTAATTCACTTGAGGCTGCGTGTAACAGCGATTTTACCGCATATCTCAAGCATAATTAAATCAAGTAATGGACAGGCTCTTGAGTTGCTCTCTTATTGCTTTATTATGTTTCAGTTGTATTTAATATGAAAAGATTAAATGAAATGTCTCCTCCTCCCTCCGCAGAAGGACAAATCAAGCACACAGGAGCGTAAGCCACGACCAGTGAGGCCCTCCGGTCGTCTTTGCACTGAACTCCACCGCCACCTCACCACCGCACCTTCAGCTGACACAGAGGAAGAGGAGGAAGATGAAGAGGACAGTGACTCGGAGGAGGAGGAAGAGGAGGAGTCATCCAGCAGCGAGGGCGAGAGCATGGTGTGCGTTGAGCCGGCAAAGCCTCAGTTCTCCTCGGAGAAGGAACTGCTCTCTGTAGTGGAGCTCATCAAATACATGCACACGTACTGCCTGCCCATACGCAAACAGGCCAGCTGGGATCGCAAAGAGCGTAAGGCCAAGCCTGAGAGCTCGCAGGTCTCCCGCAGCCTTCCTGTGAACTCTCAGAAACCGGCTCCGCAGACCAGGCCGAGGGCTCCTTTCACTCGCCGCAGGGAAATCAAAGCCCACTCCCTGCTGAAGGAGCTGCTAGAGGCCGTCAGCTCATTTGACGTAAGCAAGCCTTACAGAATGCACAGCCCCCCTTATATCCACTGCAGAGGGGCTGCGACTCGGCTCGGCACTGACCTTTCTTCCTCCTCTGCACGTCAGCCCAAAGCCGAACCTAAAGACTCGGACTCCGAGAACTGGCAGAAGGCCGCAAAGCGCACCAAGAGCCCCGAGCCAGAAGAAGGCTCCTTTTCGGTCAGGCGTTCTCGCCGGCTGGCCTCCTTCCCCAGCCGATTCGCTAAAAAAGTGCGTGTGAACTGTGGCCGGTCGGAACCCAGTGTTGTGCAATCGAGCGAAGAGGAGAACGCGGTCAAGCATCCTCCCGCTGAGCCTCCTTCTGATAGCAGGCAGAAGAGCAGCTCCCACAAGGCGTTTGAAGCCCATAACCCATGCTGCAGTGATGGTAAGACATTAGTCACCTGAACAGCACACGAGGGAAACATACTGCAAGTTCCCTCCTAAAACTATAGATTCACATGACAAAGACTTATTATTTATGCATGTATTTATTTTTGTGTATCTGAATCTGTTATTTATTTTAAAAAAAAAATGCGTGTGTAATTCATGATTCATGGTTAAATAATTTTCAGTTCAGTTGCTGAATTAAAATGTAATCAAATATCAGTTTAGATTTATATCAAAAATAGTTATGATTTATATCGAATATAAATTTGACAAATTTGAATCTCTTTGAATGACCAAAAAATAAATACATAAAAAAAAAATATATATATATATATATATATATATAAATATTAATATTTAGAAAACTTGTGCCTTGTGGAACAAAAAATAAAAAAATAAAAAAAAAAAAAAAATATATATATATATATATATATATATAAATATTAATATTTAGAAAACTTGTGCCTTGTGCCCTCGGTCAAGTGTGCAAATAGTAAGTCATATTTGTGGCAAAAATAACATTACATTAAATTTATAAAATAATAAAATATAAATAAAAGTATTCATTATTAAATAATTAAAAAAAAAAACTTTTTAAACATTATTCCTCAAAAATAAAACATTTTAGTTCAGTGGTTCTTTTAGAAAAACATCTGTTTACTGTTGCTTTTATGTATATATTTTTTTATATATAATTTACATATATATTATTTTGTCATTTATATATTTTAAATTTATATATTTATATTTGTCAGTAGATTTAAACTTTTCTTTCCTTAAAGAACTTTTTTTGTTTTTGTTGTTTTAGAAAAACTTCTGTTTACTGTTGGTATTGTGTGTGTGTGTGTGTGTGTGTGTATATTATTCTATGTAATTTATATAGATTGATTTCATAATTTATATAGATTTAAATAAATTTATATTTGTCAGTAGATTTTAACTTCATCTTTCCTCAAGGAACTTTTTTGTTCTGTAGTTCTTTTGAAAACCATCTATTTAGTGGTGCTTTTAAGAACCCAGAAACCGGATGCTGTGAACAACTTATAATGTACTATTAAGCATGATTTTAATATTCAGAGAGCCAGCTCAGGAACTCTACTGCGTGTGCTGTTGAGATCTCTAACATCTGTCTGTCGTTCTGATTGCAGAGAAACGCTCCTGCCTCTGTTTGCCGCTGGTGTCCAAATCCAACGGGTGTGTGTTCCTTTCATATCTAATCTATTCTTGAGCCCTGGAACACTTCCAGGCCGACAGTTTAAGACCACCGCTAGACTCGTCCATCTTCAAAATTGCCTAGAGGAGGCTTGTAGAGCTGCTGTTTTTACATACAAAACTCTCACAGTAAAACTTTTCTATAAATAGCCCTGAGGTTCTTCTAACAATTACAGTCATTTGTTGTTCTCTGCATATACATAGCTCAGACACGGTGTGAAGTAAAACAACCGAGATCAATCAAACCCTGCTCCAAATGTCATTAGTAGACAAATATAAACCTCTAAAACTGATGCATTTAGTTGAGACTGTATCATTTCCTCTCTCTCTCTCTCTCTCTCTCTCTCTGTTTTTCTTGTCCATGTAAGGGTTTAATAGACTGCAATCTCTTTCTGTATTTCTCTGATCAGAGACGTGCAGTATGCCAACAAGCCCTTTGAGCAGACTCTCTCTGTGGAACTGTGTGGCACAGCAGGTAATATTGCGCACTCAGTGAGGGGTATTTTTATAAGTGTGCCGTTTTTGGCATTGTGTGAGCTATTAGCACTTGATTCACCTCATATGTTCTCACACATGCTAGTTTCTTGCCAGTATTTGCACAGGATTTATGTAGCTGATGACGTGTCTGAATTAGGCTAGTGAATGTCTAAATGAACTGAATGGTAAACTTTGTGTTTTTACTGGGCCCTGTCCAAACACATGTTCAAGCATTTACATAAAAGAAGATTATTCTGTATATTTATGCTACTGTTGAAAAGTTTGGTGTCAGTAAGATTTTTTCAAATGTTTTTGAAAAAAGATGCTCACCAAGGCTGCATTTATTTGATGAAAAACCGTAATATTGTGAAATATTATTACAATTTAAAATAACTGTTTTCTATTTTACTATATTTTAAAATGTAATTTATTCCTGTGATCAAAGCTGAATTTTCAGCATCATTACTCCAGTCTTCAGTGTCGCATGATCCTTCAGAAATCATTCTAATATGCTGATTTGCTGCTCAAGATACATTTCTGATTAATATTTAATATTAATATTCATGTGCAAACTGTTATACTTCTATACAGGATTCTTTTTTTCAGTATAAATAGATCGAAAGGACAGTATTTATTTGAAGTTGAAATCTTTAGTAACATTATAAATGTGTTTACTGTCACTTTTAATCAATCGAATGTATCATCGCTGAATTAAAAGAAAAAAATGTCAACAGTGACGTGTACATATGTAACATTTCTGAAGTTTAATGCTTAGTTTTAGAGGTTTGTATGAGCAATAGCACTGGAGATAATTGCGTTAGCAACCACCACTACTAATAACTGATTCAAGTTAATCTTTCATTATTATATATTAGGGATGCACCGATATGAAAATTTTGGCCGATACCGATAACCGATTACTCTTTATTTTTGAAAGCCGATCTCTTTTAACTTAACCAAACGCATTCTATATGAGATAAATCAGATATACATCAAATAAACACAATATTACAACGTACAATTGCACAAAAGGCTGCAAACGAACAGCGCGCATCTGAAGTGTCTCTGAAGGAAATAATGCATTATTTATCGGCTTTAAGATCGGCCAAATTTTCTTATCAGGCCGATACCTATAACAGAAAAAATGAGCATTTATCGGCCGATACCGATATGGTGGCCGATATATCGTGCATCCCTATTATATATTATAAATGCTTCATATTATGTATGACTCCTTTTGTAAGCTTCATTAATGATGTTCATTTTCTGCCTGTTGTGCGCTGCGACTAATAACATAATGTTTGGTGATATTCGAGTGCGTTTGGTCGTGGCGCTCATGTGTGTGTCGTAGTGATTAATGAGTGTGTGTTTTCCAGGCCTGACTCCCCCCACCACACCCCCTCATAAACCAGTGGAGGACGAGCTCTTCAAACCAGATGGAAAAGCTGAGCTCACCACCAAGAGCTCTTGCCTGGCACGGGCGCACATACGCAAGCTCCCAGAGCAGACGGAGCTGTACGCCCAGCTGCGCCGGATGGGCCAAACGGGCGACTCGGACGCTAAGGGAGGGACGCAACGGGTGTACGGGGACCACGATTACTGCCTGTTGGGCCTGGGAGAGAGTTGCAAGGCGATGGCAGCTGTACTAGGCTCTCAGTGCCGTGTGGAGGTGCATGAGAAGGAGGAGATGGCTGTGAAGAATGGGGAGCTGGAGGGACTGGAGGAGAGGCTCCTAACTGATTGCCAGCAAAGGACTGAGGCTGATTCGCCCGTGGCGTTGTCTACGCCCGGTCCAGAGCAGACCAGTCAACCCTCACCTGTCCGCACTCCCACCCCCGAGCTGGATGCCCAGTCCCCAGTTTCCAGTTCGCCCCCCTCCCCAGGCTGCAAACTCCCCTTCAGGTACTGAATACTCCGGTGCTTTTTCCATTGTTGCGTTTCATTGATCTCAGAAATTCGGAACTTCTAACTTTGAAAAGTGCAATAGAATGCCACTTATGTGAAGCCCAAATGTGTGTGTATGATGTCTAGGGCCCAGGCACGGCACCAGAATTTTTTCTCTACCGGTGCTAAGGGGGGCTAGACCAATATGTGGGGGTGTTAAGAAAATAAATGATATTGATGACGTCAGAGTAAACCGGGGCTATTCAAAATTCTGACAGGGCTATAGCCCCCCCTAGCCCCGGTGTAGCGTCATCACTGCTAGGGCAGATAATAGACAACTAAACATTAGTCGACCTGAATAATAGTTAGTTAGTCATAGAAAAAAAATAAAATGGACAGATTGTTAACGGATGGTCCTTGAGATAATCACAGTATATCGGGTTGGAAATCCAAACTTTCGTCTAGCATTAATCGAACTCAAATATGTCTTATCATTTTGAATTTAAAGGGGTCATATGATGCTGCTAAAAAGAACATTATTTTGTGTATTTGGTGTAATGAAATGTTTATGCGGTTTAAGTTTCAAAAAACACATTATTTTCCACATACTGTACATTATTGTTTCTCCTCTATGCCCCGCCTTTCTGAAACGCGTCGATTTTTACCAATCTCATCATTCTAAAAAAAGCGAGGTGTGCTCTGATTGGCCAGCTATCCAGTGTGTTGTGATTGGCCGAATTCCTCAAGCGTGTGACGGAAATGTTACACCCCTCACCATATTGTGATGCCTGCGGCAACCACATGTGACGACCCCGGGCTGGACTCCACTTCGTCCACAGTGAAAGCCGATCCGGCGATCCACAGCGAAGTTGATGTATTTCCTCAGCGACCAGCACGGATCAGCTCCAGGAATGATGAAGCAGATATCGTCCTCTTTTGGAAGACCAAACAAAGTAATTTCGCTTTCACAACAAAGCACACAGCGTCTTCACGACATGGCGGCGGCGGCAACAACAATACTACTGCGAGAATAAAAGTTACACCTTCTTTCTTTGCGTGAACATTTGAGCGGCGTTATGCAAATCTTCCCACATCGTGACGTAGACATGTGGGGGCGTGTTAGAACGAGCCGTTTTAGGTAGGCGTGGCTGACTCTTAACTTTTATAAAGAATACCTCTTTGGATTTGAGACTTTAGTCTTTGCAACTTTACAGATCTTCTTTATGCACCAAGAGCTTGTAACACTCCAAAGAGAAAGGAAAAATTGAAATCGCATCATATGACCCCTTTAAACTTGTAAGGTAGTAGCAGCTTTACATGGCCGCTCGCTCTAACGTAAACCTAGATAAATGTGGAGTGTGGAAGCTGTTAGAGCGCCACTGCATGACATGGAGGCGCCGGTGCGATCACTTGTGTTTGTTCCTCATAACAGTGGAAACAAAATGCACCGTCATTTTTGCTCATGCAGATAAGAGTAATACATCATTCGAAACTGTAAAGGGTCTGCTTTTATTTGTGTACACTCACAATGTCAACAAGATGTTATGTTTTTGTAAAATAAAGAAAGCAAACAGGGCGTGCTTTCTGCTGTCTCGGTCTCCGTGAGCTGGAGCACGTCACAATAATGAACCAAAACTCAGCATATAGGCTACTTGAAGGTTGAAAAAAAAGCTTGACTTTTAAAACAAACCAATTCAAATCCAATACTCTTTATGTAATCCGTATGAAAGGTGTATTTCTCTCTGAAGGCGTTAACTTCATCTCTGCAGCCGACACGGACTCAGACAACACTAGTTTACTAATAAATAATTCAAATATCTCTTTATTGTCTATAAATATGGTCTATATCAACATCATGTGGAAACAAGCACCCAAAATGGCAGCTATAACCATAACAAAACAGAAGAACAATATTACTGGAATCACTCTCAGAATGACTTTTTCCAACTGATGAATGATAAAACATTGTCAGCCAATCAGAATCCACCTGACTTTAAAGAGCTGAGCATTTAAAACAGCGGACAACAAAACTAAAACTAAGACAGAACTAATATAGTTCTCATTACAGCTATCCTAATAGTGAACAGGCCTTTAGTCTGGTTTTGTGTATTGATTATTCAGATTACATGGATATTACAATTTTAATAGTGTTGCCACAGAAATGCATAATTCTGAGAAAGCAAACAGGGTCCTGGCTTGCCATTAATTATGGTAATTACAGCATGGTGTGAACGCAGCATGAGTTAAAGTTCCTGCATCACATCAGAAATGTTTGGCAGTGATATAGATGTTAAAAAAGTGTAAACCTGCAGTATCACTGCCAACAAAAAAAAAGATTTTCTTATTTAGTATTTTTTTCTTGTTTTTAGTACACACACCTCTATGTTTGGAAATCAGAGATATCACCCTTATGAAAATTAACCATGTTTTTATTACAGTAAAAGTGTAGTACCCATGTTTTTTTGGTGTATTGATTACCGTTTGTATAACCACAGTTTTACTACAAATACCATGGTTAAACTATTGTTAGTGTAGCAAAACCATGGTTAATTTGTGGTTACCATGGTTTAACTATAGTAAGCATGTTTTTTTTGTTTTTTTGTAGTAAACCAATGGTTAATTTTAATAAGGGGAGAAATATCCTACCTGTACATCTGCCTTTGAATGAAATGCAGCACAAATCCCAGTGCCGCTGCTATTAGCAATATGCTAACTACTTTCTTTTTCAATTTATTAGCCATTTTGCGTAAGTCAGCCCTGTTCTCCTTCTTTCAGCGATGAGAGCTCAGAGACATGCCACGGAGCAGCTGAGAAAAGGAGCAAGACAAAGTGTGGACTAGAGAATGATGTGGTAAGGTCGTGTTTTCAAACCGATTTTATTAGTCGCAGCACTAACCTCATTATCAAAGCCGTAGATGCATCTGATGTCTGATTCGTTTCCTTTAAGTGCCGTCGAGTGTATTTATTCTAATCCGCTGTGCATTTGCAGAACAAGTGCCAAGTGATCTACATTCACAACCTTCCGAGCAGCGTCACTCAGTCCATGCTGCGTAAGCGCTTCGAGGCCTTCGGTCGGCCAGAGGACTGTAAAGTGGTCATCAAAAACGAGTGGGTTCTGTTTCCATCTACTTCCCTGAGCTTGTCGTGCCCTGAGCGGGAGAATGGAGCGCTGATGTTTCTGTGTGTTTGTGTAGGGAGCGTTGTGGGGTGATCACGCTGAGAGCCGCTCAGAACGGCCAGACCTCACGGCACAGGTGGGACTCGCTCGGTCCGAGCGGAGGGAGCGGCAGCCGGCGGTTCGGCAGGAAGCGTTACATCGATCTGGGTACGAGAACACAGAGCTTCCTGTCTCTTTGATGTCGCCTTTGCGTCAGACGTCTGGTGCTCTGTTCTTAGTCAGATGAAGTCAGAGGTGTCTTCTCATTTCTAAGCTAATAAACAGCCTAATTCAACTTCATTTGCATTTAAATGGAAAAAAAGACTTTTTGATTCTTGGTTGACCCGCTTGAAAAAGCAGGGTGCCGTTTTAATTATAGTCAGGCCAGTGCGCCGCAGTGCTTGCTATTACATCAAGTCCAGGAACTAAATAATGTGTGAAGTCAGTTCCAGACGATGAGAATGAAAATCTGGTCATTTTTAAGTCAGACTCATCATCTAATTCAATGTGCTGAGTCAGGTTGTATCTAGCCTAGATCAAAGTTTGGTTAAAAAAAGGTTGCACAACTGCTGTCAAGATATGTCATGTGTTTTGTAAATGACTGACGCTGGTATTTAGATCAGTGATTCTCCACTGGCTTTGCTTTCTAACACAGTTTAAAAATGGGTTTTTCATACAAAAGTAAACAAATATTGAAATCAAATCAAATTTCAAAGAAACGCACAGGCTCATTATGCAGATTATTAACATGACATGCATGAACTGAATAGGAAATCCAAGATTTGTCAAAGTGAATTGAGGAAATGTATAAACAGCAGCACAAGTGTGATTTAGCATCTTAAAATATATTACAGACACTGAGCCAAGTGGTGTATTATTAGTATTGGCCATATTATCAAGCTGTGCTGTAACTGTTAACTAAAACTAATAAATATAATTTAGGGTCAATTAAATAAAGCTGAAATAAAAGAAAATACAAATATTAGATGAAAAACTAAAAGTAATAAAAAATATAAAAAATGACAGAAGCACACAACAAAATTACTAAAACTAGAATTAAAATGAAAACTGAAAATATAATAATAAAAGCTACAAATTACTATAATTGTATATAAATAATGGTAAAATAACATGTATTAAGCGGCATGTAATTTTGCACCATTATATTGTAGAATTTGACATTAACAATAAACTGTTTTTTCCCCAGTATCTTGCCAAGCACAATTGTAGTACTTTTTGTATTTTATTACTTTATTTACTATTTACTTATTTATAATATATATACATAATAATAGCTGCGTTTGTATGAAACCAGAGCGAGTCCGCGATACCAGGATGACATAATTAAATAATTGTACACCATTTTGAATCGAGTTTTAATATTTTATTAGCCAAACAAACGCAAAGCTTCCACCAAGAAAAAAATAGTTCAGGCAAGAGTACAGCGCCGACTGCTGTTACCCGGATGAGCCGGTGTTATCAGCTCTCACCGGTTGTTATCGAGGGATAACATACCTCGGAATGTCACGACTGACCAATCAGAATCAAGTATTCCACAGAGCCATGTAATAATACAATATAATATAATATGGAATGTACATGTGAGATTAATTTAGAGAGAAGATGCACAAAACTACATTCTTTTAAAATGGCAGTAAAATTATACAAATAAATCCATCAATAGCCCATACAACCTGATTGTTTTGTTGTTATAGGAAATGTATTTAACCAAATATAATTTTTATTCTCTTTTTTTTCTCAGCATGTCGCTAAGCACAATTATAGTACTTTTTGTATTTTATTGCTTGAATAATATTGAATAGAATGTACATGTAAAATTAATTTAATAATTTAGTACTATAATTCAAATTATACAAATAAATCCATCAATAGCCTTTGCAACCTGATTATGATTTGTTGTTACAGGAAATATTTTTTACCATATATCATTTTTAAATTGCTTTTAGCAGATGACCTTGGTGTAACAAACTAACTGTGAGTGTTTTGTCGTTCAGATGAGGCGGGTCCCGGTCCGTTGAAGAGCAAATATGATGCACTGGACTTTGACGCTCTGCTGAAAGAGGCCCAGAGGAGCCTGCATCGCTGACACGCGCCTTACCACGCCTCCAGCCTCACGCCCCGTCCCGGACTCGCCTCAGCACCTCAAACAAGGCACTTCTTCATGTTTACATTTTGAACATTGGAATAAAAAAAAAAATGGACCTTGTCACTTCTGAGGATCGGAGGTCATTGGGGCGGGAGGATTACAAAGGAACAGAAACAGCTCTGAGACACTGGACACAAGTGCTGCTTCTCGTGTGTGGTTGATGCCATTCGTGATGTTGCGAGCGGCTCGGGCTTCGTAGCAAACCGCACTCTTTTCCATCGGTTGTTGTGACGTTCGTGTGCTTTTTTCTGTTTTTTTTTTTTTATTTGTACCCCTTTGTCACTCTTCTTAGACCTGCAAGGTGCTTTCACCGTTTTGTCGTACAAATATATAAACAATAACAGCTTTGTATTAGCGAAACTTTGTGGATGTTCAACTCTGTGTGTGTGTGTGTGTGTGTGTGTGTGTGTGTGTGTTACGATGGATTAAAAGTGGATTAAAAAAAAACGACAAACAAAAAAATCCTACAAGGTAGAGTTTACAGATCAATAAGTCAAGAAAAAAGTAGTCTTTTTGTAATTTTAGTGCTTCCTTGATTTCATCTATGCACTCAAACGAGGTAGTGCTTCTTTAGTCTGGCCTCTGCCCTCCTCTGGTGTTTAAGGGGCTTTTGCTGCTGGCTGTCAGACACAACCGAGTCCAAACCCGACTGTGTTATCTTAACGCTGAAGTGTGTCATTTTTTTGACGTTAAAATACTCCAATCCCAGCCAAAAGCTGTTCAAGTAAACACAAATCCTAAAAAGAGTATCAAAACATTTAGTTTGAGCAGCCTGACACATTAGGGGCGGAGCTTTCTGTTTGGCTGACCGATTGGAAACCTGTTTGAAAACCGTCATTATGTTTGGTGCAGAGCTACACACTTCATCTTTAATTCACCAGTTGCTGTTACTGTTTTACGTGTCGGAACGCGACCCAATCTGGTTTAGAATCCCAATCTGTCGGAAACGGTTTTCAAGAATGTACCTATCACGAAACACGCGATTGTAATGCCCATCCTGTTGGTCTAGATTCGAAAGTACAGTTGAGCGTTTAGACTCTCCCAGTAGCATAGCCCTACCAGACATCCAGGCTTTTGCTGAGAGAAGGGTGGCGGTAAACTAGGAGGAAGATCTTTCCAGAGCTCAATCTCATTAGAGATACGGTCGTATCTCTGCTTTGTTTACGTGTCACTCTCTCATACTCTTTCTCTCTATAAGCTCAAACACTCTTTTTTTTTTTTTTTAACTCTCTCCTTTCTGACAGGGGAAGATCTGCGGGTTTTTTCTAGCTCTTACCTTGTGGCTACTTCTCTCTTTGTCCTTTGTGTGTGTTTTTTGAAGTCTAAACGTGTACCAGTGTATAACTGCGTGTCGTTTGTGTCTTTTACGGGGTCTAGGGATGGCTCCGTCCCTTATTATATGCTGGGACCTGTTGCTTTTATTCTGCGGGGGTCTCCTCGAACCTTCGGCCTGTGGATCTAGTGCAGTTGTGAGTGTGTGTGTGTGTGTGTGTGTGCTGGTTTAGGGAGAGCCGTCAGCCTCTCTTTACTCCCTAACTCTCCCCTTTAGCCAGAAACACACCCCAAACCTGAATGTTTACATGACTGAATTCTCTTTCGACTTTTACTAGAGCGCACACTAAGTACAGAACGCCTTATTCAGTATTTAAGTACCCTATTAGGATGTGCCTTTCGGCTTTCCCTTTTACGGTACTGAGCTGTTACTTGGACACGACCTCTGAATATTACAGCCGCTTTTGTCCAATTTGCCCTATAAGAGCTTCAGAAAACAAACTGAATGAGTGTTTGTGCTTAGTATGTATACTACAAAGTAAGTGAGAGATGTGCTGGTTTACATGATTATGTATATATATATATATATGGAGAAGTATATAATGTGTATATAGCACTGTGTCTTGTGTAAACATGAGATGTATGGATATGTGCTGTACAGCGATGTGGTAACGTGTGGTTTTAAAGGGTGGCTCTGATTGGTTGTTGGTGAACCCGATGATGCAGCATTAAGCAATACAGGGAGATCCAGAAGGGAATTGTTCATTGATATGGCTTCATAAGTCAAACACAGTTGTATAAAGTGTCCCTTTAGAAATGGTTCTCTTTAATGACTTTAAGATTAAGCGTTTTTCTTTTTTTATGCAATTGAGATGCAATACCGCTGAGAGAGCTAAGAAAGCTTTTCTTATAACGGAAGGCTTTATTGAAGAGATTGGTTGTATTAAGGGTAATCGAATCCTGTACTGTATGTTGTAGACGGCTCGGATGGTTCGAAAAGAAGGTCGACGTTTAGAATCGCTGGCCTAGAGGGACTTTTTTTGTTAGGAAAATACACAGACAGCCCAGTCTCACAGGGAGAGCCTTAAACCTTAGAGGAAAATAAAGCTATCAGTCCTATCTGATCTCCTGTACAATCCAATGTGTTTTCTTCACTTTTTCAATACAGCCATATTATAAAAGGTATATACATATATATGATTATATAAATACATATATATATATATTTGTGTTTGTGTAGATAAATATATAGATGATATAATTTGTTATAGACCATTTTATTCAGTGTTTCAGAACTCTTCAGTACATTTCAACACTGTCAATCTAGAATGTACAGATTCAAATTAAAAATATTAAAAAAATAAAAAATAAAAAAAAACTTCCAAAGGGAATCTTCTTCAATGCAATACATTTTTCCAGCCCTCATTTTAGCAGTCGCTAGACAAGTTGACCAAAAAGTACATTTGATGTTTGGATACAGGAGAAGCGTGGTATCACATCAAATCCATTTCAAGAATGTCATGATCGTTTGACTTGACCCTCTGTGTGTGTGTGTGTGTGTGTGAGAGAGAGAGAGCGCATGTGATTTCTTCCTGTTTTTTATTAGTTCATACAAAATGTCACTTTTAATTCACTACATCTATGGCCTGGCAATTTGTCGTTCACAAAGTACATGCTCTTGCAAGATAGGAGAGAATTTTCCTCTTGAATCAGCAGTGATTATATTCGGGGAAAGTTTATATTGTCAAGAAGTGGATCTAGCATTTGTGTCATGATCCAATGGAGTTTTGCTGCTTCGAGACATTTTCTTTTGTGGAAACTAAATTTGAGTCAAAGGGCATACATTTTTCTTGTTTTTTTGGACTATTTACATCTAACGACTATCAGATTTGCTATGATTTTCCTTTTTTTAAACGTAGTTTTCGGTAAATACTGCTAGTAAGATTTTATATTTTTTACATATGTTTTGAGTTTTTTAATTTTTTATTTATATGCCACTTAGCTTGGAAGTCTTGAAATGGTATTGGTTTTATTTTCAGTTTAGTTTTTCTCTGTATTGTGTGATTTCCATACATCTTGAGAATGTGGAGACAAATGCATTTCAGTATTTTTTAAATTGTTAAAATCTAGTTTCCTAGATCAAATCTATATATAGTGGAAATTATTTGATGTCATAAATTATATTTTAATTCCTGTAAATATTTTAAAAAAGCAGATGATGGCTTCCTTTTTGAACTGAACACATTTCTCTTCCGAGATTGTTTACATTATTAAACTGTAGAAACTGCTCCTCATATACTGTAAAAAAAAGTACATATTCATTGTTTTGCCTCCAAAAAATAAAATCCATAATGAACAACGTTCAACTTTGTGATTCATTCGTGTACTGCATTACTATATTATTTATGCCAAATAAATGCTGCAGTAAACCGCAATAATACCGTTCAAAGAATTCAACACTATTCTTGGAACTTTTTTTATGCAATTGAGATGCAATACCGCTGAGAGAGCTAAGAAAGCTTTTCTTATAACGGAAGGCTTTATTGAAGAGATTGGTTGTATTAAGGGTAATCGAATCCTGTACTGTATGTTGTAGACGGCTCGGATGGTTCGAAAAGAAGGTCGACGTTTAGAATCGCTGGCCTAGAGGGACTTTTTTTGTTAGGAAAATACACAGACAGCCCAGTCTCACAGGGAGAGCCTTAAACCTTAGAGGAAAATAAAGCTATCAGTCCTATCTGATCTCCTGTACAATCCAATGTGTTTTCTTCACTTTTTCAATACAGCCATATTATAAAAGGTATATACATATATATGATTATATAAATACATATATATATATATTTGTGTTTGTGTAGATAAATATATAGATGATATAATTTGTTATAGACCATTTTATTCAGTGTTTCAGAACTCTTCAGTACATTTCAACACTGTCAATCTAGAATGTACAGATTCAAATTAAAAATATTAAAAAAATAAAAAATAAAAAAAAACTTCCAAAGGGAATCTTCTTCAATGCAATACATTTTTCCAGCCCTCATTTTAGCAGTCGCTAGACAAGTTGACCAAAAAGTACATTTGATGTTTGGATACAGGAGAAGCGTGGTATCACATCAAATCCATTTCAAGAATGTCATGATCGTTTGACTTGACCCTCTGTGTGTGTGTGTGTGTGTGTGAGAGAGAGAGAGCGCATGTGATTTCTTCCTGTTTTTTATTAGTTCATACAAAATGTCACTTTTAATTCACTACATCTATGGCCTGGCAATTTGTCGTTCACAAAGTACATGCTCTTGCAAGATAGGAGAGAATTTTCCTCTTGAATCAGCAGTGATTATATTCGGGGAAAGTTTATATTGTCAAGAAGTGGATCTAGCATTTGTGTCATGATCCAATGGAGTTTTGCTGCTTCGAGACATTTTCTTTTGTGGAAACTAAATTTGAGTCAAAGGGCATACATTTTTCTTGTTTTTTTGGACTATTTACATCTAATGACTATCAAATTTGCTATGATTTTCCTTTTTTTAAACGTAGTTTTCGGTAAATACTGCTAGTAAGATTTTATATTTTTTACATATGTTTTGAGTTTTTTTTTTTTATTATTTATATGCCACTTAGCTTGGAAGTCTTGAAATGGTATTGGTTTTATTTTCAGTTTAGTTTTTCTCTGTATTGTGTGATTTCCATACATCTTGAGAATGTGGAGACAAATGCATTTCAGTATTTTTTAAATTGTTAAAATCTAGTTTCCTAGATCAAATCTATATATAGTGGAAATTATTTGATGTCATAAATTATATTTTAATTCCTGTAAATATTTTAAAAAAGCAGATGATGGCTTCCTTTTTGAACTGAACACATTTCTCTTCCGAGATTGTTTACATTATTAAACTGTAGAAACTGCTCCTCATATACTGTAAAAAAAAGTACATATTCATTGTTTTGCCTCCAAAAAATAAAATCCATAATGAACAACGTTCAACTTTGTGATTCATTCGTGTACTGCATTACTATATTATTTATGCCAAATAAATGCTGCAGTAAACCGCAATAATACCGTTCAAAGAATTCAACACTATTCTTGGAACAAGTGCTGAATAGCAACTTGAGAAAGAGGATTTTGAAAAACCCAGCAGCATTAAGTCCGTCACTTTTTTTTTTCCACTTGTTCCAAATGACATTCCGCATTGCATAAACAGAATAGTTCAGTCGGAAACCCTCTGGTTGGTTGCCGCATTGAAATAGCAGCAAGTGGCATTCTGTGTTGTATCCATGGAGAGTGCCTACATTTTTAGATGGTGAAGCTAATTGTGGCGCTTCCTTTCACTGAGGGTATGTAGCAGAACATGCTGAATGAGAGCACTGTTAACGCAGCCATTCGGAGAGCTGGTGGCAATTTGCCGCTCTGCTGGTTTGTGATTCAGATGTCAGAATAATCATTCCCTACGGCACTGTGTGTGTGTGAGAGGGATGCACATCTATCTGAGTAGGTGTGTGTATTTGCGGTCACGTCAGAGCTTATTTTGGCTTTTGCAGTGGTTGCAGATTTTCTCGACTCCACCTCTTTGCTGTAAGAGTGAGGTCAATGTAGCAGAAGACGTGACATCATAGCCATTGACGTGCAGTGACTGCGTCTGTGACATGACGTAAATGCTAGCATTGATCCCGCCTCTTTTTGCTGTCCTGCCAATCGGCTCGGAGTCGATAAGGCCAACACCCCCTAGGTGTTATCCAATGCTTTTGCAAGACTGTTACGTATGTCCCAGTGGGACAGATAGCACTAGCGCACACACATGTGCAACCACGCGCACTGCATCCTAGGGGCAGAAGTCTTATTTTGCACAGCAACACGGTTACAAAAGCTTTAAAAAATGACAATGTTAAGCTCAGAAATTCCTCATTTGATATTGTATTTGCGGTCACATCAGAGCTTATTTTGGCTTTTGCAGTGGTTGCAGATTTTCTCGACTCCACCTCTTTGCTGTAAGAGTGAGGTCAATGTAGCAGAAGACGTGACATCATAGCCATTGACGTGCAGTGACTGCGTCTGTGACATGACGTAAATGCTAGCATTGATCCCGCCTCTTTTTGCTGTCCTGCCAATCGGCTCGGAGTCGATAAGGCCAACACCCCCTAGGTGTTATCCAATGCTTTTGTAAGACTGTTACGTATGTCCCAGTGGGACAGATAGCACTAGCGCACACACACGTGCAACCACGCGCACTGCATCCTAGGGGCAGAAGTCTTATTTTGCACAGCAACACGGTTACAAAAGCTTTAAAAAATGACAATGTTAAGCTCAGAAATTCCTCATTTGATATTTATTAGTGGACTTTCCAACTGTATTCACACTATACTCATGCATATTTATTTAGTATGTAAGAATGCTCTATTCTGTACATTTTCAGCCATAGTCACTACAGTATAACTTTACAAAACCTGATGTCACCACTGAGACATTGCAATAGTCGGTTACTTGCACTAAAAGGTTTTCTTTACCTATAAACTCGTGACTAGTGTAAATTGTAACAGGACATTGTCATACATTCTCATTATCTGTTTTTATGCAGTTTGACGTCTAGAAGATGACACAGGTCTTGGACTGAGATGTGGGCTGGACTGCGTTTCCTGTGAGGAAAGAGAATTTGGTTATGGAAAGAATAAATGACATGTCAATTGTTTGTAAAAATGCATCCTTAATCGAACAGTTCATAAATGAAAGAAACAATCTTTATTTATTGTTTAGAAAATTCTTCACAAAAATTGTTCCAAAACCATATTAGCTTTTTGTGTGTGTGTGTGTGTGTGTGTGTGAGAGAGAAATACAAAAGGTGACATTTTGAAAAATGTTCACGCTCCTCTTTTTAGTAGGCAAAAGGACAAAAAAGCTAATAATGAAAAAAAGGTGCCACAAAAGTAGTCCATATGAAGTCATACACTAACTTTGTGCAAGTTTCATATGTGCATATGCTTAATGTGCAATTTTGCAAGCCATCCAAGATGTAGATGAGTTTGTTTCTTCATTGAAACAGATTTGGAGAAATTTTACATTATATCACTTGTTCACCAGTGGATCCTCTGCAGTGAATGGGTGCCGTCAGAATGAGAGTCCAAACAGCTGATAAAAACATCACAATAATCCACAAGTAATCCACACCACTCCAGTCCATCAGTTAACGTCTTGTGAAGTGAAAAGCTGCGTGTTTGTAAGAAACAAATCCATAATAAAGGCATTTTAACTTTAAACTTTTGTTTCTGGCCAAAATAATCCATAATAACACTTCCTCCAGTGAAAAAGTCAATTTCCTGTTGTTCTCTCACATCAAAATACTCTGACATATTTGTTTATACTGTTTTTGTTTGTAAATATGGTGCTTGATCTGTGCATATTTCTCTCCTGATTTAGAACAAACAACTTTTTCACTGGATAAAACAATACCATGGATAGAAGATTTTAGCCAGAAGCAGCAGTTCAACAAACACGCAGCTTTTCACTTCCCAAGACATTAACTGATGGACTGGAGTGGTGTGGATTATTGTGATGTTTTTATCAGCTGTTGGGACTCTCATTCTGACGGCACCCATTCACTGCAGAGCATCCATTGGTGAGCAAGTGATGCAATGCTACATTTCTCCAAATCTGTTCTGATGAACAAACAAACTTGTATGGCTGTTATTTCCTGTATAGTGTTATTTCCTAAAAATCTTGTCCTCCTCAGTAGACATGGACTTTTATGATTCTATTGTTTCATTATGCGGCCACTTTATGTAAAAGAGCAGCATAAACATTCTTCAAAACATTATTTGTGTTCCACATTTTAGGGTGAACTATTTCTTTATGAGACAGTGAGGCACCATTTGAGTCACTATCTACCTTGTTTGCCAGCTGAGGCTGCAGCGTTTACTTCCTCTTTAGCTTTTTTGGCCTCCTCCAGCTTGGCTACCTTGGCCTCATGAATTTCCTTCAGAGCGTTCCACTCCTTCCTGTTGTTCAGCAGACGCTCTAGCATGGGCGTGATCTCTACGTGGAAGCGAGAGAACTCCTGCAAGAAGGATGGGGCGTGAGTAAAGAGGGAGTATCGTAGGCGAGTAAATAAGAACCTTCTAGGACACTCTAGATGTTGCAATATTGCATTTTAATTTAAAAGATTTATGATATGGATAGTTAGTCTATAGTATGACTGGAGGTTTTTGTTCTTCGTCATTCATTTCTGGATGATAGCATTTGATGGCTTATTAAGTGCATAATTATTCAAATTATTACATTTAATGATTAAGTCAAATTAGAATATCAAGACACTACAGGGCCGTTTCCAATCAAATGTAATCAGTATCTGTAGACACTGCAGAGGTGGCACAGATGTTACATCTGAAGTGGCATTTAGATATATTTACAAAGAGTATTTAATGCAGCTCAGAGGTGGCATGAATGCATTTACACTGCGATCACAACTGCATAAACAATACTATGAGATTAATGTTTTAAAAATAACATTTTGGTTATTAAAATATGAAATGATTTAAAAGGTAAAATTATACTTTAAATATGAAACTAAAACCACCAGTAGGTGGCAGAGCAAATCCCTGTCTTAATGATCGAATCGCTGAATCGCTTATTCGATTCACTCTGAATCAAAGCACGTGACTGTCTGCTGTTCTGCTCTGGCTTTGCTTGGAACTATTTTCATTGACATTCTAACTGCATTCTATTAGGCAGTGAAACAATGCACTCTCAAGACGTGTTTTTGTTTGATTTGTGCAAAGTTGTAGAAAATGCATATTGTTCCAACAACATTACATTCTTAACTAACATTCAGAAAATCAAGTTTTGAAATCTGTGAATGATTTGAATTGGTATAAAATAGAATCCTGTGTGAATCAGTTTCCCACCCAGCCCTACTTCTTCACATCAAATTCTCTAATTCCAGCAGGCCTGCATTCTGACGTTCACGGTCAATAAAACTCAAGTATACAGACATCTGATCAAGACCAGCATTGTGCATTTATGCTGATGATTATGTATCTGCTTCCTGATGGACTCTCGTCTGGATCCTGTGAACATTTAGAGGTGTAGATCAATGAAGTCCCATATGTCGTTTTGTTTACTAATCGAAATGGAGGACCTCACCTTGTAAACGAAAGAACAGACGAAATCAATAAAACCACACTGCAGTTTGGGAAGTTCTTCAGCTTTGTTCCGGTCCATCATGGGCTGGAAAAGAAACAGCATGTACTTAATTCAGTATCAAAATGAAACCCCACAACCTACCGATTGCAAGGGCTGCGTAGATTACTTACAAACTGTAGTCTGATTACAAATTACATGATAAAAGTTGTAGTCACTAATGTAATCTAGACTAAACTACATTGTTTGGTGGAAGAATACTGTTTTTATTAATATCATTACACTTTATTTGCTCCGTTTTATTCTGTGAAACCTTACTATGTATATGGAATAACCGTTTTATAAAAGCAATAAGCCCCGTGAAACCGTGGTTTACAGTGAATTTATAACAGGTTTTAGGGGGTTTTCTAACGACGCCCCTTAGCTGTTATAAATTCATTGTAAACCACGGCTTCACGGGGCTTATTGCTTTATCATTAACTGCCATTGTGTGAATAACTTGAAATCATGTAATCCATAAAAAGTAACTGTAATCTGATTATGAGCATTTTATTGGAATCTGATTTCGTAATCCAGATTACATGTAATGATGGTGCGTACAAGTCGTGTCGGATAGATCGTATTTACGAGTTGAACGCACATGAACGCCACCACAAAGTCGTTATTACGAGTGGGAAACTCGAAATTTTCTTTAAGCCCCGAGTTGGGGGCGTGTCAGTGAGAAAACGTGTCGGATGCAATGGAATCCAAAGACTAGATATGCAGCATCTGTATTGATGGTAAATTTGTTGAAATTAATCAAAAGATAAATTTTTTGTAATGTAAAATAAAACTATACGTTACATATACAAAATATTATATTATTGTATAATTACCAAAGAACATATAATTATTCAGTTTACATCACCTTCATAAATTGAATAAAAACAGAAAAAAGCAAAAACACAATTCAACGCACATTCTTTATTCATCATTTTGTAGATGTCAATTTTTAAAAATCGTTGAATTTTATGATAAAATCGCCATATTGTTCTGAGCAAAGTGACTTGAACGCACCTGACGTCGTTATTACGACTTGTCAACTCTTAAGTACGAACGTCCCAGGAAGACTTGAACGCAGCATTAGTTACTACTCAGCACTTCAGTGGTGGTGAAGAGCCATGACCTAATGTAGAAATTTCGAAGACACTTTTCAAAAGTTGACATTACATTCCTGCATTTCCAATCACAGCTAAGGAAAATGGCGAGTTTGGGATCGGTCTGTTTGACTGGGCCATTGTGGCCGCTCTTTCTGATTCACTGCACCGCATAATAGGCAGTACATCACGACATGACCCATGGGAACTTTTCATTCTTATTCCCTTTCTCTCAGCCCCCCTCCCAACACCCTTCATTCCAGGCACTTTCTCACGATAGGCTGCTGCTCCAGCACTGTCCTCTCCAGGTCACCCTGCTCCCAGAATTCAGCAGCAACGGAGAGCGCCACCTACAGGACATAGTCAGTAAAAAACTTAAGATTAATGCTCTTTATAGATGCATTTGGAGAGATGTGAATATGGATTTTGTGTGTAACTAGATTTCAAATGAATTAACTGTGCATCAGAGACCATTAATGACTTAGAAATCGTGTGGCCGCTCTTTCTGATTCACTGCACCGCATAATAGGCAGTACATCACGACATGACCCATGGGAACTTTTCATTCTTATTCCCTTTCTCTCAGCCCCCCTCCCAACACCCTTCATTCCAGGCACTTTCTCACGATAGGCTGCTGCTCCAGCACGGTCCTCTCCAGGTCACCCTGCTCCCAGAATTCAGCAGCAACGGAGAGCGCCACCTAGAGGACATAGTCAGTAAAAAACTTAAGATTAATGCTCTTTATAGATGCATTTGGAGAGATGTGAATATGGATTTTGTGTGTAACTAAATTTCAAATGAATTAACTGTGCATCAGAGACCATTAATGACTACATAACAATTCACACTGAGCCAGACCTGGCACATGACCCATTTGCAACTATAAAATTTGGCTCCATCATTGTTCTTGGATCTACTTCCGTAAATATAACAACAACATTACCAAAAAAAAAAACACATCTAAAAGAAGAATGTTTAGTTTTAAAAAATGCATGGCATCCGGCAGAATATAATCTCACGCATGTGAGATGATCACATTGCCGGCTGCTGTGAAACGCATTTAATAATGAGTGTTAAACAATGAATGTAAACAACCCATCCATGGATACATTATCATATGAATGGGGTTTCATACTCATTATGCCAGCGATTTCATTTTCCTTTGCAGTCACACCCTTGGCTGCCCCACATGTTTGAATACATTGTTGTAGTATCAGGCCTTGCGTGTGACACTGCATTATGCATTAGGAATATCTAACCTTGCTCTGAATCTCCCATGGCTTGGCAATGGCTGACAAATCACAGGCAGTCATCATCATAGCCCTGCAGTGAGGAAAACCAAAACACCATGCTGTGAATTCATATTTATGAACCCTGAAAGGCACCAAATTCAAGCGGCTGCATATTACCTTTTGCAAAGATATAATGCAGGTTATTGAGCAAACAGCCATTATAGGTGACATTAGTTTTTTAACAGGCCATTTTCTCACAGCACTTACATGACAATCTCTTTCCGAGTTGTTTCGTACATCATGTATTTGGTCCAATTGTCCCAGCTCTCGTAGGTCTTGGACTGATCCACGATCTTTTGAAACATGGCCCTTTTCCTGTGGCGGCACATCATTATTAATTTCATGTTAATCACGCTTATGCAGCTCTGACTGCAAGACTAAAGCCAAGTACATCCCACACGGCAGAAAATTTCAATTCTCACTTGAAATACAAGGCCAAGTCTGTTGCGATGATAGCTATGTCCATCAAATGGATGACGGTTTCGTGCTGTCTTCGGCTGAGATTCTGGTAGATATTTAAGGCCTGGGAAAACAATTTATTTCAGTGAGGAAACTGCTGGCTGTGAGTGAGGAGGCAGTTATTTATGGGCTTATCAACTAGATGCACATTCTCAACGGTCTGTAGAGTTCAAAATTGTAATGATGAAAGACACCCAGAAATGTAATTAATTTTCAGCATTACCTCATCTCTAAGCAGAGTTTTTCCAAACTCCAGATGGTGCCTCTCGAGAATGGAGGAACCATGCAGCTTTGCCAGTGGATTCCCAGACCTGGCAAAGTCATCACAGAAATGGAATCTTAAAACCTAGAACGTCACAGACTTTCGATAAAAATGAATGCAAATAGGCATAATGCAATGTGATATGCCAGTTTGCATACATTTAACATGATCCAAATAATTCCAATGTAAATGTTGGCTCCTTAGATCTTTGATTGAACTGTATTTTGAATGCAAATAGAAATGTATCTTTGACCACTGAATTACATGATTATTGTACAGTAGGGCATGATCATTTATAAAAAAAATATTTTCCAAAATGTCTAGGCTGCTTTTTTTGCATACTGTGAAAATGCAATTTTGCTTGGTTAATTAAAAAGAACCCTTGTCTGTTTGCATGCTAAACAAAAATAGTGCCACAAAACTTGTCTTACATCCATATAAAGATTACATTTAAATGCATTGATTTAGCAGACGTTCATTTAGCAGAATGTGTTTATTTTTAGTCATGTCCTGCATAGGAATCCATGTGACCCAGTGGTGCCCTCTCAAAAAATTGGTGCATGATACCCCTGGTAGTGGATGTTGGTGATATAAAATTTGAGAATGCCTCCACACTTTATTTCTGAATACTGTAATGCATACACATTTTTCTTTGGTAAGAGCAGTGAGACATTGACTTTAATGAGTGCATACTTCATCTGGTAGAGGTTGTTAGTGCCGCGGTGGTCAATATCATGACAGAGCCCAGCGGTCACCATCGCCATCGTCTCCAGGTCTGTGAAGTAACGCTTCAGGTCACCTGTCTGAGACACATTAGAACAGGTTTAATAGGCTTCAAGGTGGAGGTTCTCTTGTAGAGCAAGAGGCTGACTAGTGAGGGCTCATTAGGCTCAGTGAAGCATGGGAGTAGTGCTGAGGAAGGCTCATTAGCAGCCTGGCCTGCGTTTCTTCCAGCCCTCCAACACTCCATCCTTCCTGATGTACAGCCAGCTCGCTGTGATTACACACGACCTAACCGGGAGCAGGTTTACACTCGGCTGAATAATTAGATGGGGCCGTCTGCCATTTCAGAGAATGTGTGTTGGAAATGGGCCGTATCATTAAACATATTCCCTAAAAAAGGCCCACGATTCTTGCACCCATCAAACAGAGGGGGCAAGGCTCTGTTGCAAGGCTAACATGGCTGGTTGTTCATTTTTCTTGTTTGCAGGGTGAGAACAGTCAATGTATTCATAGCTAGGGCTTCACTGAGCAAGATGAGATCTTGTATCTGAAGGCAGGGCAGATTCGGAGAGGGGTTGAGATGAGATTTTTAGGCCCCCTTAACAGGGTGTAGAATTGTAATATTTGAAATGTCATTCTGTGAGGGTTTTCTCTTACCATGAGCAGTGTAAACATGGTCTGGCCCACGTTGAAGCCATGCCTCCAGTTGTGGTAGGTGATCTTCCTGTAACCTTTACTGACTGAGTACACAAAGCGCACCAGGGTCTAGAGAGAAATCAATTTCAGCTAAGTCTTACAAGGCACTGCAAATATTGTATTTACATTGTATGTACAGTGCGCAATAAAATGTGACCCTGGACCACAAAACCAGTCATAAGGGTCAATTTTTTGAAATTGAGATTTATATATCATCTGGAAGCTAAATATAAATACGCTTTCCATTGATGTATGGTTTGTTAGGATAGGAAAATATTTGGCAGAGATACAACTATTTGAAAATCTGTAATCTGAGAGTGCAAAAAAATCTAAATATTGAGAAAATCATCTTTAAAGTTGTCCAAATGAAGTTCCGAGCAATGCATATTACTAATCAAATTAAGTTTTGATATATTTACGGTAGGAAATGTACAAAATATCTTCATGGAACATGATCTTTACTTAATATACTAATGATTTTTGGCATAAAAGAAAAATCGATAATTTTGAACCATACAATGTTTTTTTGGCTATTGCTACAAACATACCTAAGCGACTTAAGACTGGTTTTGTGGTCCAGGGTCACAAATATTTTAAAAAGAGTGCATTGAAACAGTATATTTTTTTAGACGACTGGTAGAAGCAATAGTGGTGCTTGGTAGAGTGAATGTACATAAATCATTGATGATAACTTTAAAAATTAAACTTGGGTGCATATCCCGACTTGCTCTGTTTGTGTTGTAGACATGAATTGTATCTCATTTTGAAAATGATAAAATGAGTAAAAAATCATTGAAGGAGGGGCTCAGGCCATCTAGAGACCTGGCCCAGATTCACGTAAATCTTAATGTCAGTGAAGTAACACCAGTCAGCGATAATATAAACAGAGTATACATGATATTGACCAGGTCTTCCTGGAAGAAGAGATTGTGAAGTCTCAATGGGATTGTCCTGGCTAAATAAAAATAAAATAAGCAACTTTTTCCACATACATAGAGTATAGTCACGTAAAAGGACATATAGTATATAGCAAATCTCAACTACCTGATTTGTTTAATTTCATTGCAAAATGTAACTATATTGTTGTCCAGCTGTTTATATAAAATTACATATCTAAGTATGTCCAACTATATCTGCATACATATAGTACACTTGCATAGGGCGATATATACTATATAGCATTTCTTAACTGCTTGATTTCTTGTATCGTCTTCGTCACAAAATATAAACTGTATTTTCACCCAGCTCTGAATGTGACGATAAGACATGAAGATATTGGTCTGGTTTCACAGACAGGGGTTAGACTAAGCCAGTATTAGGTATTTAAGTAATTTTTATAAACGTGCCTTAGAAAAAAACATTACTGGTGTGCATTTTGAGACAAAATAAAGGCACTGATATATTTTAAGATCAGTCAGAGCAAGTTTCTTTCAGTTGAAACACCTCAGACTTAGACTTTAGTCTTAAGCCTTGTCTGTGAAACCGGGGGATTAAGATATGAATTAAGCTCAAGCTTTTTTTTTTTGCAAAGCTGCATTGAAACAAAGCGTATTGTGAAAACGGCTATAAATTTGACTTGACTTGCCAATTTACCGTAAAACAGGTTGGAGGTTATCAATTATTACCAAGTATTACAATGATTTTTAAGATCATTCTTTTCAGGTATTCAAATTCTTCTTAGGTTTTGATTTTAGAACAATCTTGAAAGAACATTTTAAGAAATGTTTATTTGGAAATATTCTCAACTTTAAGTTAAGAAAATGAATCTGTGAATCGGACCCCATGAACATTAATGTGGCCTATTTTGTCTTATAGAGTAAGCAAACAATGTCCCAAATAAGCATCCACCCAGCCCTAACCTCTTAAATTTCCTATAGAAAATATAAAAGATCTAGTTAGATATATGGTCAAAATATAGCAAAAGGATGTGAGCTGCCATTATCACTCACCTCACGTGGAATATGGAACTTGTCTACCACACCCAGTTCATAGTACATCTTGATGCCACACTTCACCAGGTCCAACTCACTGAACTCAAAGTCACAGAAGTGAAACTCTAAGATCTCGGATTCCTCGGAGTCTGGCAGCGTGCCGCACTGTAGACAGCGACAGCACAGCTGAACACGCACATCTAGAAAACAACTAGACTCCAAACCATATGATTTTTTTTGTGCGTTTTACCAGAATATCCTCCAGCTCGTCCTCGTCACATTCGTCAGGTTCTTTCCCATACACCTCACGTGTGTTCTGAACAAAAAACATCCATTTTACAAGGCTGATATTCTAAGACTCTTCTTCTATGTTCATACAACCCATTTTAATAAGACAATCAATCATATATGACAACACTGCTTCTTCACATATACTTCATACCGTACAAATACGATATCCTGCTATAACCAGCTTTACCAATGTAGTGCAATCTATTTTAATTAGTGCACACTAGGGACTAAGCCCTGTCAAGTTAGAGAAACCCACCAAGACATTCTGAATCTCATCCTTCCTGCACTTGACGTGGTACATGACCATGTCCTGAAAGATGTCCTTGCGATTTTCCAGCTTGTTCATCTTGTCATACGTGTCTGTATTCAGCACTGACCAGCCCAGGAACTGAGTGAGCGACTGAAATAGATACAGATTCGGGTTTAGAATTACATTTACATTCAGGATGAGATTCAGGTTCAGATTCACTTCCGGTTTCAGATTCACACTGAGATATAAGTCTGAATCTGACTAATATAACCAAACAACAAGACGATTAAAACCAGGGGTGCACAAACTCAGTCCTGGAGGGTCGGTGTCCTGCAGAGCTCCAACCCCAATTAAACACACCTGAACCAGCTAATCAAGCGCTTATCTAGGCATACTAGAAACTTACCAGCAGGTGTGTTGAGGCAAGTTGGAACTAAACTCTGCAGGACACCGGCCCTCCAGACCGAGCTTGGGCACCCCTGATTAAAACACTCTGCTAGTCAAATCGGATGGAAATGAATGGGAAAACTAAAAAAAATAAAAAGTATCACATCTCCACAGAGAACATAAATGAACTCAACTGAAAGGCTCTGTGGACTGTAGCACTAATATAAAACGGAGACTTAAGTACAAAGTACTTTTTGGAGACTTTAGAGATTTGGCTTAGCAGTTTAGTTGAATCCAACCAACTCAGCATAATAGATTGAGAACACGGCAAACTTTCAAGAAGCAAAACACACACATTCTCAGTGATGAAATGTTCACAAATACATAATGCAGAGTCTGCTGATCTATCCATTACTATATATTTAGCACACTACTGGTCTATACTGTGGCCTCAAATACCTCCATTAGTGTTTCGTCCATATCATCAAAAGGCTTTCCATCTTTCCTATTATAGAATGTGGCCACGCCAACGATTTCCTCTTTCTTGTTTACGATGGGCAAAGAGAGTACATTCTTTATTGTCCATCCAGATTCATCCAGAGGAACTTTCTGGCAGGATAAAAACAAACTTCAATCAAAATACATGAACTTTTGTAAATATACAAAACGCTGAGGTATACAGCTTTCCTTTTTGGAACACTGTTAATTTAATTTCATTGATTATTTAAGGTGGACTCACTTGAAATTCAAAGAACTCGTCTTCAGCGGCGTTCATGATGTTACAGATCTGTAAGACAGAGTGAAGAGAAAGCAGCAGTCACGCTCACTGAGAAGGGGCATTGCTTGCGGATCAATTACGGTTCACAAAATTACAATTCTCCATCATTTCAGTGTGGGAGCACGTTCTATTCCCCCTTGCTGTGCACATGACAGGAGCATTATACACCATAATAGCTTCCAACTACTGTGGCGTCAGGAGAGGAGAATGGAGGTCTAGACTCTCACCAGGCCGTTCTCTGCAACGTAGGTGGGAAGCCCACTTACTAATGCCCAGTGGTCAGCTGTAGGGTTACTGTAACGACAATGCACATGCGTCTGACCAGAACAATCCAGCACTTTTCTTTAATAAATCCCATTTTTATTTTCTAGGTGGTACATTTTAAAAACACAGTCTCTTATGCAAATCAAGGCTGTATTAATTACAGTAAAAACAGTAATACTGTTAAATAATATTAAAATAACTGATTTCTATTTGAATATATTTTAAATGTAGTTTATTCCTGTGGTGCAAAGCTGAATTTTCAGCATCATTACTCCGGTCTCCAGTGTCACATGATCTCATTCGAATATGTTGATGTGATGCTTAAGAAACATTTATTATTATTACTACTATTGTTATAGTTAATCAGAGTTGTGACGCTTAATATTTTGTGGAAACAGTGATATGTGTTTTTTTTTCCCAGGATGCTTTGATGAACAGAAAGTTCATAAGAACAGCGTTTATTTGAAATATAAATATTTTGTGACATTATAAATGTCTTTACTGTCACTATTGATCAATTAAATGCATTCTTGCTGAATAGAAGCATTCAAAAAAATTCTGAACAGTAGTGCCTCTATGCTAGGAATATGAAAATTTGTACTTTAAAATTAATTATTGCTCAGGCCTGGCTCAACAGGAGGGCTTAGATGAGCCCATCCATGAGTTTGACACACCCTTGCAAACACCCAGAACTGTCTGGCCCACCTTATCATGGAGCCAGACATGCTTGATTTCTTATTTCTTGATACAGTATGTTTATAAGGTACAATAATTAATTACAATGCATGTAATGTAGAACGATGCATGATGATGCATGTGGCAATACTGGGCTTAATTAAATGCCAAGTGGAAGCTCAAATTTAACAGGCAATATAAAATGCATTAACTTACGGAATGACTTTGATGTCCTCCTTTCCATGCAATATGTAATCAATCACTTTGTAGAAAATCACTTCCTGAAGCAGAATTAATACCGTAAGTCAAACATGTGACAGCATGTAAGAATTCATTCAGGGCAGTTTTGTGTTTCTCTGACATGATTAACCAAACACATATTTCCTATTTATTCGGCGTATCACTCACTCTGCCATCAGGGGTCTTTGGTCCGCTGTAAGGGGGCACCTCTCCCATCAGTATGGGCCAAAGATCAAAGAACTCCTACAGAAAAATGAATAAAAATAGAATATTTCAATACTCTTGAACAGACAATTTACAAATAGTTTGAGCTACAAATCCAGCTGCATATTTCATGCAATGAATAAATAACCAGTCACTTTAGTTTTGGTCATGTCGAGGAGGCCCACAGAGTAGCGGTCGCAGTTGAGGAAGGCTCGGACTGTATAGAGGGCCTTGTGGAACTGCCGTTCAATGTCAGTCAGCTCCTCAAACACTTTGCTGGCAGACCAGAGCAACACCTGCAATGCAGATGTGAGGAATAATGACAAGATCATGGAGCGGGTCAATGTCTTAAATCTCAATCTCACAGAAATCCCACCTGCCCTCTTCTGGTTTCACAGTTGTGCAGGTAGCTCAGGTGAAAAACTCGCAGCACAAGATTGGCGAAGTTGAGATATTTCTTCAGCGTCTACAAGACAGAGAGTTCGATTTAATCCAACAGAGCGTTTCATCTGTTCTGTAGAAGTCGGTTTAATCGGAATGCTTTAATATTCAGTGAAACTGCACTTGTTACATTCACTGGGGATTTGAGATTAAAAGTATGTTTGGGGAGCACAATGCATATAATTCATCTCTCTGGTACTGTTTAGATTTCAAATTGGCATCCTCACCGAGACTCCGACTTATTGTTGAGTATAAACCCAAAGCATACTCGCTATCACAGAGGATGATATAAGTGAATGCTACCTCTTCATCCTGAGCGGTGAAATGAGGAGCGCCAATCTTGTTGACCGCCATCATGACGGCCACCATGTCCTTGCCGTTCATGATGGGAGTCGCGAGCAAGTTCTTGGTCTCGTACTCCGTGAGGGTGTCCACAAACTCACTGAAGTGGCTGTCCTGGAGAGTGAAGCGCATTTGAATTTACTGTAACATGGTAAAACATCACTGATAAACACAATTAAATAGCTTAATTTAGCTTTAAAAAAAAAAAAAAGGTTTGCTTATTTTGGGCTGCATTGAAAGTCCTTTACCTAATTTGGTGTTCCTAGTTTATGCACCTCAGTTTTTGAAGGAAAAAAGCATTATTTGTGGATAATTTTGGCAATAGGTGGCATTAGCTAAGACCATTGGGGATCAATCAGTTCCATACAGAAATACAAAACGTGCTAAATGAAAGAAAACAAGTTGCTAAAAAAGATTGAATCCAATATTTGGTAATAATACAGCATGAAAAAAAATAAATAAAAGCTTTTTTTGATTAGGAACAAGACAAGTGTGTCAAGGTGGGGAAGTTGTTATACCCTGTGTGAACAAAGCCAATAGATTTTAGTCAAATGCAATAAAATTAACTAGCAATTTTGGCGGAAAAGAAAATTATCTCCAGGTAAAATAATTTTTTTGCTGAGTTACACCATTAACACGTTATACAATAATGTATATGCATTAACATGAACTACTTTACAGTGCTCTTGTTAAATGTCATATGCACTTCCTTTAGTAATAGCAGCAAGTTATGCACAATTATATGCAACTAGCCACAAACCAAACCCTAATCCTAATGTTATTAATATTACCGTACTGAAATATATAATCACACAGTAACAAGGACATCTTAAAATAAAGGTGTAACCCAATATTCAATAATCTTTGTTAATGTTAAATACCATTGCTAGTCCATGTTATCTGATGTAGTTAACTAATGATAATATGAAATGTTTTAATTAAACATTTGACAACACTTTAGTTTAGTCTCCTTCATGCACATTCTATATATTTACTATAATAATAATAATAACAACAGTAAATTATGCATAATTATATGCAACTAACCCTAAACCAAACCTGTTGATTATTAATACTGTAACCAAATATAGGTTTTTTTTTCTCTATGTGTCAATATCAGACATACATTTCTGGATAATATTTCAATAACTGATATTATTGAATTTCTCTTATTTCAGGTGCCTCTGAAACATTATAAATTCTTCATATTCTGTTGCACATCAACACTAGAAAGGGAGCGTAAAATGTAAGCAGTGGTATTCTGCTGACTTGTGGGACACGGCGTTAGACACTGACCTTTAGATGTAATCCAGGATCGCTCTAATTCAGCTCAGATTAAAGACTTTAACCGAACACACTGCGGGAGAGCACCGACCTGTGCTAATGCAGCACTAGTCTTGCATATTAACAACAGAGCTTCAGTGCCATGCACAGACAATGAGAGGAGATCTCACTCTCAGAATGGTCAAAATCGCTCACTTGTTTTGTTTAGGAAGCGGGCAACACTCGCAAATACAAACAGTATATCTGTGGATGTTTGTGGTCAGTCAGCAGTCTGTCAGACATCTGAAACTGAGATAGCAAGCTGTCGCCACCTCCAGGGTTTCAAACAGACCCACTTGGTATTTCGGTCACATAACGCAAAGATTGAAAAATCCCATTAAAAAAAAAAAAAAAGTGATTATGACTACAGAGAAAAGCATATTGCTGTCTGAGAAGCAGTGAAGCACACTGTGTGCCAAAAAGAGAGACTGTTTCTTTGAAAAATGGTTAGTAATTTCTAATCAAAGAGAGGGGGAGATTTCACGGTCATACATATCTGTCTGTGCAACATCTCCTGCACATTTCTCAAGTTTATCAGCAATGGGCAGTAATAATTAGCATAAAATCCCATTTTAGCGCACAGGAAAAAAAGCAACAAAAGCTGTCACTGGGGCAGTATCCTTTCAAAAGGTACTAATATTTACTATGTATTTAGGTTTTAATATGTACACTGGAGCTACTAATATGTACCAATTTGCATCTTTTAGGGGTAAATATGGTACAAAGTTGTGCTTTTTGAAAAGGTGTCGCCCTAATGACAGCTTTTGTACCTTTTTTCTGAGAGTGTGGATGTTTATGTAATAATTTCTTTGCTTTTCATGCCAGAAAACCATTTGATTTGAACTGTTGGTTATACTATAATTCATGAAAACAGAGAAGACACAACTCTTGTGCTTATAAAAAGGATATTCTGAATCGTCACTGCCTGTCTTTTTGGACTGATTATAATAACTTTGAATCATCAAATGCGAGTAGCGTCGCACTGCTCTCTACAGGTCATATTGTGAGTTGCACTTCATTTTCATGACACAGGACTGGATAGCTGAACTATCTGTTCCTCATCATGGCTACACTGTAAAAAATGACTGTGAATTTAACAGTAAAAGACTGTAAAAATGCTACAGTAAAAACCTGTTAAATGTTTAACGGTAAATTCCCCTACTATATACGGTGAAAAACTGTATTGGACATTAATTTTACGGTAGTATACCGTTTTTGGAAGTGAAAAAGACCGTATAATTTACAGTGAATAACCGTAAATTGACATTCCCAGAATTCCCTGCGTTACATTTCAAATGTGATGTTTTTTTGTTGAAATAACTGTTTCTTCTTAGTTTTTTCTTAGCAGTTTTGTATATTAGGATTGTGTGTTACACCTAATGTTGTTAAATTAATGTGTATTGCATTATTTCAGTTTCATGTGTGTTACCGTGATGGTGTTTAGCGTCTGTGTGAATGACACTGTGCATCTATATGTGTTAATATTTAAAAGCTGCTTGTGATGGGCTTTGGTTCATCATGTGACTTTCTCATCACCTCCTGCATTTGGTGGTTATCAGTGTATTACAAAGGTACAAAACAGATTTCAGTACTTCAATAGGTTGGTATATTAACACTATATCAGTTAATGAAATTACGGTATTTAACTGTAAATTTAAGTTAAAACCGTTAAACCTAAAACGTTGCTACCACAATTTTTACGGTAAAATTCCGGTAACCACAGCTGTCGGTTTTTTACCGTAAATTTTACACAGAGGTACAAAACAGATTTCAGTACTTCAATAGGTTGGTATATTAACACTATATCAGTTAATGAAATTACGGTATTTAACTGTAAATTTAAGTTAAAACCGTAAAACCTAAAACGTTGCTACCACAATTTTTACGGTAAAATTCCGGTAACCACAGCTGTCAGTTTTTTACCGTAAATTTTACGGAATTTTTTTTACAGTGTAGTTCTCCTACCTGTCTGACATCAGGTACATTGACGGTCTTCTTGGCGGTGGCCACATGGCCCACAATGCCTGTGTCCAGCGGGTACACGATCTCACTGTCCGGTGGCACCAGACACTCCTCCAGTGTGGCATCTTTATGGACGTTGAAGATTCGTGTGGCCAGTTCAGCTATGCCGTTCCTCTGGCGGTACATGAAGAGACTCATGCGGTCGGCCCGCATAATGAAAGTGAGATGCCGCATGAGGTTGAACACGGCCCTCTCCATCTGCAGGTTTTCCTGCATGTCCCGCACCATATCGAAAATGATCTCGCACTCTTCAATAGAGCTCAAGTCGTGGTAAGAGCTGATGTCCACTTCTGTTTTCTTGGTGGTCGCTAGAAGGTCGGAGATGACCTTCGCCCGGAACCTGGAGTCATAGTACTGCTTGGCAAAAGTTGGATTACTGTCCAAAAACTTCTCAGCCACATCCTTGTCCACTGCAGCCATTTTTTTAGCTGTCAGTGAAGTGTAACACTTGAAAGGGTTTTCTATATAGGGTTTGTTGCCCAAAGCTTCTGTGTTGTCCTATGCACCTGGGCAGCAGGACGGTGAGAAACACTTGGGATTACTGGAGATTGTTTTAAAGAGGCGTCTGTGTGTGCTTATAATCCTGTGTCCAACAGTAATTAGGATTATGACATTCACCTGACAGCAGTCACAGTATGCATAAACACGTGGTGACACAGTTAGTCCATCTGGAAAATTAAGAACTTTACTTTAAACATTGAGGTTGCTGCTTGTCTGAATTGTCACTAATTTAGTGTTGCAAACCTGCAAACCTAAATTCCTGTCTTTCCGTATTATGTACGTGAAAAGCAAATACATAAAGCAGCTTTCAAAAGTTTGCGGTTGGTACGATTTTGAAAGAAACTAATACTTTTATTCAGCAAGCATACATTAAATTGATCAAAAGTGACTGTAAACACTTTTGTAATATTACAAAAAAATATATATTTCATATGAATGCTGTTCTTTTTTACTTTCTATTCATCAAAAAATAATCGGATAACAATCAGAAATGTTTCTTTAGTCGCAAATCAGCATATCAGAATGATTTCTGAAGGATCATGTGACACTGAAGACTGGAGTAAAGATGCTGAAAATCCAGTTTTGATCACAGGAATAAACTACATTTTAAAACATTAAAACAGAAAACTATTATTTTAAATTGTAATAATATTTCACAATATTACAGGTTTACATTTCAAAAACATTTGTATGTGCGTGTTTGTGTAGTAAGTATATGATGACAATTGTTTCACTCTACCATTTAGTAATGGCAAACTTTATTTACATAAATACATTTACATTGCTATTAAGAACGCATTATTTATAAAATTCCGTGTACACTGAAAATAGCGTTTAAAACACATCTCAAGATCAACTTAATAAAGGCACTTATTATATTTGTTTGAAAAACTGTACAAATGAAATGTCTGTTTTATGTAACTTATATGTATTTCAAAAAAGGCTAATCTTGACAGCGCTCACTTTGAAAGAGAGCAAGCTTATTCAGTTGTGTTTTCATTCTGACGTCAGAAATGCAGATGGAATTAATAAACGTTGGCCCTGAAAGAGAATGGAAAAAAATGCTGAGTGTAAATATCTAGTATTTTAAAAAGGCCTAATACCTTGAGAATTATGTTGCAAAAATTGCTTCAGTAAATTTCCACTTCCATATATTTATTCTATTCCATGTTCATGTCTTTTCATAACGTGTATGTCTCTTTATAACTATGGGCTAAATATGCTGAAAAACAGAAAATACAGAAGCAGTTACCTTGAAAAAACCGAGATGGTCATGAGCCCCAGAAGCAGCTCAAAGCTGTAGAAGCAGAGCAGCACAGCATTGAGCACAAACTCCAGCCGTAACACAAAGGTCTGCAGCAGCAGGTAGTAGACGCTCAGCACTGCACAGGGCACCAGAACAGCAACACTCACAAACAGAGCCAGAGAGCGCTGACACAGGTTCCCCTTCCAGCCTGAACGTCAGAATTCACAGGCCATTATTTGCTACATGCATCAACGCACTTTCACTAGTACAAAGTGTGCACAACGAACAGGGTAATCAATCTTTATCATCCATCTGTTATGATGACATTCATCCACTCATTGCATTAGCAGGGTTGAGAGGTTCAGATCTGAACAGAAAAAGTCTTAAATTACAATTCAGTTCCCACAATTTTAATTGGATTTAAACTGATGCCACAAACAGGATGTAGGCTTTCAGATTCAAATTAAATTAGTAAAATAAGTCGTTTTTATTTATTTCCATTTTCATATGAATTACTCATCAACATGATATTGATACTTTTCATAATTTTTTTTAAAGGGGTCATATGATGATTTTTCCTTTCTCTTTGGAGTGTTACAAGCTCTTGGTGCATAAAGAAGATCTGTAAAGTTGCAAAGACTAAAGTCTCAAAGTTTTTTGAACCTAGAAGAGTACAAGGCTGGCTGTGCACAAAGGCTATTTAAAAAAAAAAAAAAGGTGTCAATTCCGACTTTGCTATGACAATCTG